>NC_137737.1:114966683-115333556 GCF_963264785.1 Psittacula echo
AAAATGGGATCCTTCACAGACCAATGACTTTTCTACCTACTCTTTGTTATGAAAGTCATAAACCTATTTTTTTTTGCAGAATAAGGAGTGGGCATTATTTTTACTCCATCTCTGCCTAAGGCACTATTCTCATGGGACTTCCCTGATCTTATAAAGCAGATCTAGAGGACAGTGATTCCCAACAGTATAAAGTTTTCAAAGCCTGCAAAGTTTGTGTTTCGTCTGTTAAAATGCATTGCTTCTGCCCTCTAAGACCTGAGGACCCCTGCAGGGCCTTCATAAATTGTTGGAATACTTTACATTTGCACTTTTAGTTTTCAGTCATTGATATGCTGAGCCCAGTTAAGACTAAGCTCCAATTTTCACTTGCCACTTTTTGTCTTTCTTTTATGTAAGTAAGAAGAATCAGGATGACACTCCTTGAGTGGTCTAAGAAACTTTTGGCTTCATAAGCTTAACATGCTTTACCAAGAGGAAAATGTCAGTGTTAACCTAAAATGTGGAAATTAAAGAAAAATAAAACATTTTCTCAAGTAGGAGTTGTATAACTAATATAGCTTATCTCATATTCAGTAATTTCCAGATCAGAATCATAACATTTAGGCTTTGGGAGCTCAGCCTTGCTTTTACTCATATATAGCAATATCCTACACTACTTATCAATAAAATCCACACAAATGTCTATTAAATGATAGGGAGAAAAAGTTCTGAAAACCAGGCTCAAATTTGACAATTTTGTTGTAGTATTTTTCTCCAAGTAATTCTCTTGCATTGGAAGTTTTACTGAAAATAGTCACAATAAATGCAAGACTTAAACTGGAGCAATAAAAGAACAAATAAAAATAACCATTTAACACTTTTCATCAAAAGGTCAGTGTAATAAAGGCTGGAATAATTTTTATTTGTTTTTCTTTTTTTTCCATGGCCATGATGAAAAGAAAAATCCTTTTGGCCTCAGTAAATATACACAGAAAGATATATTCTGCAAAAACTTGACAAATTGGAGCAGGACTTGGTGACTCTGGATGACATGACTGAATCTGATGAATCTCTCCATGAAGGTGCTTGAAAAGACTCTACTAGGCAATATACAGATTATGGCTCAGATGGCCCCAGATCTGAACTGGATTAAATTGCATTTAATATACTCTTTACCTTGCTTCGCTCTATCTCTTATTCTCAGCATGCCATATTAATAAGGATCAAAGCATAACAAGAATATCTAATTCTCTGTAGCCTAGAGATTTCAAGAATACAATGGAACTTGTAAGGTACAAGGACATGACTTAGGCAAGCTACGCAAAGTCCTCTGTAAGAAGAGGTTTTGTATATATTCCAATAATAGGGACCTTGAATTTGAGTGACAGAAGCCCTTTCATAAATAATATCTAGTGATTGAAGGCCTCTCTTTATTTGCATTCGTTTTTAGCTGAGTACAAGGCACACAGGTGAAAAAACAAAATAAAAACGAAAGCAAAACAAAAAAAAGAGAAAAACAAGATAGAGATGGGGGTGGACATGTCAGGAAGATTTCTGTGAGATTGTTTTCATTTTATGTAGTTGGTTTTTTGCTGCACATCAAATAACCTGTCTGCAAGCTGCTTCAGAGAGCAGGAATGTTTTTCCCCTACTCATGTTTGGTTTCTTATGCTGGTTGTACTGCCAAAATGTTACATATATGGGAAGAGGCCAAGAATAAGTGCGATATTATATGGCAAGAAAAATCCAAGTTTATTTCCAAGAATATTATGGTCTTCAGAGATTGTTTTAGACAATCTATAGGAATCAAGAAGAGATTCCTGATTCAAATATATGATTTTTTAATTTGAATTATTTCTTTAGAGTCTCCTTTACAAATACAGACCACAGGTAGTTAGTTATGTAAGACCTTTAATTTCACAAAAGCAATACATAACAGAACAAATACTTCTTTAATTACCTTCTTACACTGTATAACTATAAAACAAACCCAATATAAATCTGCAATTTCTCAAGTAAAACATGGGCCCATAGTTCTTATGTTTAGTAACACTTCACTCCACAGCCTTATTAAAGAGAATAGTGTCTTGTGGTGTTAAAAGTTATTCAGGAGGAGTCAGTTTGTATTAAATGTAGTCACCCTGAAAAACTTATTTGATAATGAACAGAGTATGGCTTTAGAGATGCTACCTAAAAGGAAGTGCAGCATTTCAAATTAATGATTTAATCTTTGGAAAATTACAACAATAAATATTAAATTTTTTAAGAGTAGTAATTATAAAGTGGGTATTATAAATAACAACATATGGCATCTCTGCGAGTACAAGGCTGAATTAATTCCTGAGGCTTTGATGCCATTCATAAACCTCTCAGAGTTTATGACTGCAGCTGAGTTTTTGAGTGAAATACAGCCTTGTGTTTACTCCAGGGCTATCTATTATGCTCCATGTTATTCAAACGTATTCTAATGTTGATCCTAATGCTTTGCTTCTCAATTGTTTTTCCCCAGCCATTAACACAAGATGTACCTTTTTCCCTTAATATGAGTCCTCAACTTTTTTCAAGAGAAAGAGAAAATCTAAACAGAGACATTGCCTTATTAATGCCACAAATCACATATTCCACCAATTCACAGTCTTTCAACATTCATAGCTGGAGTAAAGGGAGCAATTTTATATGGAAGTGAAGATTTAGGGTCTTTTAATTCAGTATTTCAGCTGGATAACAGAAACCAATTCTGGGTGCCCAGCTGGCTTTCCACAGATCAACATTGATTTATGAAGTCTAAATAATACTATTATACCACAATGACCTTCTTGAAATGGATCTAGATATAAAGTCTCTGGAAAGAAGGCTCATCAGCCTAGCAGAAACAGAAAAAAGTTCCTGATATGGACTTCATACTGCCCTGACAGAATTACAACACAAATCTGAGCATTAACTGAGTAGTAGGAAGAGAGAAATATTGTAATGTTATATATTACAGCACTGTCTATCACAATGGTAAGAACTGGAATACCGTATTTGAAAATTTTTGAGTGTCTTTTGAAAACTATGTTAAGGATGAACATGGCTTTGCTAAGGCAATATCTGTCCTCCTTCATATTTATCTCAGAAATGTTGTAGGACACCTATTGTAAACCTTACAGAAGGAATCTAAATTCTTTCCACTAAATTAAAAGCTCTTGTGTCAGGAAAATATTAATAGAGTGCAAACTGACCACAACAGCAACAAGCATCCAATTTCTATCCAATGAAAATGAAATTGTTTATTGTGAAGTAGCAAAAGTTTGCTGAGAGCAATAAAAAATAAATGCAAGAGTAATGTCCCTGTCCTAAACAACTTAAGGTGACAGATGAGCAGTGAAAAGCGTTTTTGACTGGCTTCTGAAAGATAATTTAGCAGCCTGAGTTTCCCTGAAAAATTTCAGTTAGACATGCATGAATATCTAGACTTCTGAGGAATGCAACTTCTTACTGCCATTTCTCAGTTTTGTCACTCCTGTTTAGGTATTTAGTCATCATTTTAGCTTCTGCCTGTTTTGGCAATTTAAACATTTCTGGGAATACTCCCAGAAGTTAATGCCAACTGGCATTAAATGGTCTAATTCCTCAACCTTCAAAATTTGGGGCCAGAGGCAAACAACCTATGGGAAAGGATAGATCCCTTGAATGCTTTATCCCCAAAACTCCCAACTTATCTCCCAAGCTATATCTAAATATTATCTGGGAAACTCCCAGTTACCATGGACCAACTAATCTCTACACTATGTGCGGAGCAAAGAAAATATTTACAGGTTTGGGGTGGGAAAGGGATTTACTGGAGATAAGTTGTCTGCATCTGAAGAGATACTTATCCTCCTCTCCCTTTGCTGTAAGTAGTACTTACTGGTTTTCCACTATAAATAGAACAATTGCAACACACGCTTACTCTTAGCATTTCAGGTTGTAGTCCTGGCTCTTCCAGCATTCCAAGTATAGGTCTTGGTATATTTCCCAAATGTATGCTCTAATTTGTTAAAAAGATGCCCAAAACTGTGGGACCTTCTATGACTTTTTCTGGTTCTGCCCATGCTGGTTACCTTCACTGAAGGTGAAATTAAATACAAGAGATGTCCCTGTGGCTGTGGAATTATTTTGAAGCCCTATTTTCTACATGAGGATCCAATCTTTTTCAGTCTTTTTTCCCTACATGATTTTGGGCCTACTAGCCTCTTTAACCCTTAGTAGCATGTTAGATTTGGAATACCTCTGAAGTGTGGCAGTAGAGGTCATTGCCTTCTTATTGTCCTGTTATGATATCTCCAGTGTATAACTATAGCCCACACATTTGTCTTTTGATAGCCCCACATGGACTCCTGCTTACCTTGGCCTTTCTCACTTATTGCAAATCTCATTGTACTCCACAGGTGCTTTTCTTGGTCATTCACCCTAGATTCTGATGCTTTGTTACTGTAAAAATATCTGAACTGCAGCATTTGGTTTCATTATCATATTAGACATTGCTGCATTCCATGACCTGCCCATTGTCATTATAAATGACAAATTTATAATTTGTATTTCATAAATCACATTTTAACAATTAAAAATGTGCTCTTAGAAGTCATGTAAGCCATGCTGTTAGAGACCTCACAATATAAGCACTTTTTTCCTGTACCTCAGCAAAACTTGTCAGAGCAATCAGCCTTCAAAAAAACCCCGTAGTGGTTGTAATTAATCATTACACTGTTCAAAATAGTAGCCTGTATTAGGGGAAAGGTGATCATCACCTAAAATCCAAAAATTTGTTTTTCTATATTCCTAACAAATCAATGTCATTTACCACAACACAAAATGAGTCTGTTCTTATTAACCTGGGTTTATGCAATAAGTCCTAAAAAATACATGTGTCCTGTTAAAAAAGATGAAAAATTTCTCAAACATATGAGGATTAAAGAAGATAAATGTTTTTCAGGTCACTGACTATAATGCTACATTAATGGAAGATTACTATGAAACACTAAAAGTCTACGTAGTCTACAAGCATCAACAGTACCGTTAAGGTGAGGAAGACTTATTAAAAAGATTTTTGGTTAAACTAACAGTTTTTCCAAGAACAAGGGTCAGAAACTTTATGGAAATATTTTCCTCCTTTGTAACTTGCAGTGAATGGTGAAATTGCTTCCTGAGTATTATCCTATTTCTACATCTGGTTGCGAATTGCTGCCATAAATAATGAAATAAAAATATGAGTTCATTTCTCTTCTGTTTTATGAATGTGTTATTGTCACAGCATGTAATTACAATCATTCACAGTGTGAACCTGAGGCCTGAATAGTAAATTGTCCTGAAAATAGTCTTCTGCTGTGAATTTATGTATTTCCAAGCTTACCTTTCATAATGATTAATACTGTATTGTCATTTAACGTTCAGGTCATTCAACAGAACAGCCACCATACCTCAGAAGTCATGGAAGTGAAAAAGCACTTAATATACAATGAAAATAACATCTGATGACAATGTAATTAATGGATAATATACCTTTACAGAATAAAGATGCAAGCAATAAGTATAAGAAATCATCAAAATGTCTTCTGCTACTACTGCTAGGAGGACAAAATAAAAAATTGGATAGTCAGGGCAGGAAGAAAAATGTCTTTATAGTGTCATTTGATACCATTTATACTTGGACAAAGAGTTTTCCATAGACAGGGAGGGAACATGTACAGGTCAAGAAAACTATAAATACTGCATTAGCAAGACATTAGTAAACAGTGGTTAGAAGGTTTGTACTTTGCAGCACTGAGTGTTCAAGTTTTAAAGACAAATCTTTTACTATTAATCTGAAACGACAATGTCTACCCCGTAGTGAAAGATGTTCACAATGAACCTTGAGGCAGGAAGTTTTCTGATTTTTTTCCTTGATCTACTTTGCAGTAGTAGTGGTTCTACACAAAAGACATTCAGTAAAGATACTGACCTGTATTCTACATTATACCCTTAATGTTTAAATGAAGAACACCAAATCAGGCATTGCTACACTTTATCCAGTTTCCAGTGTTGAATTATTTTCTTGAGAAAAATATGAGATTTTTAAAGTTCTTTTCCCTTTTTAATCCCTCTTGCAAAATTCAGCTTAGTTTCTCAGTAACCTATTCAGAATCAAATACAGTGACATAAAATGAGAAAAGCCATTTTGTATGAAAGAGTTTCATAGACTTTTTTTTTTTAAATGGTTCCAATGCATCAGAAAATTTTCAGCTGTCATCATCTGAGATTCAAAATTTCCTTGCCAGGGGGTCAATAACTGCACATATAGCTTCTTTCATTTTTATTTTTTTATTATTTTGATTTATTTTTAAGATACTTCAGTAAAGAAATGCTAGAAATACGTTTATCTGTTTTCAAATTATGCTATCTATATGTTGGGTTTAACCAGAAATTTTCTACTATGTGTTGGTTTGTCTACAGATTTAAAAATAGCATTATAGAGTGCTCAGACAGCTGTTTTTGTTGTTTTTTTTTTTTGTTGTAAAAAAATTATTAAGATTTTTTGAAACAATGAAATAAAATAGGTCCAGAAATATGATTATATATGTCATAGCTGATATGATTCATAATCTACATGCTATTTAAACCAGCCTTATCAATTCCTCTATAACTATTAGAACCATCAAACAAGAAAAGAATATGAGCTAAGGATCGTGACACTTAATTGCCACGAGAACAGTATTACATTTAAGTAATACTCTCTGACCCACTTGCAAGAGCCACTACAACAGGTGAGATTATGGTATTTTAGTATTTTTATTCCTATTCTTCTCCAAAAGTTTGAAATTAAAATGATCATAAAACATACTCATTATTTGCTTTGAGAGTCAGAAGTCTTTGGTTCGAATTAATTTAAAGATAAGACTTGAATTCTTTCCTTTCTTTTCTAATACTAGATTATTTTCTCCTTTAACATTTTGTCCATTATTCTTATCTGTTTATGCATGTTGGTCTAATTTTGCATTCGTCTAGCCTACTTCTATACAGAAAAAACCCTCTTAATTCATAATTCAAAGAGCACAAAGCCAGCAAAAAATAAAATAACTCTACGTGCAACATCTATGATTAATTATAGCTTACTCTCTCCACAACCACGTTATAAAGAACGAGAATTTTTCTCACAAAGAGGAGGTTGCTACAGAGGCATTCATTTTGTTTTGAGATTTTTTTGTGTGTGCATTTGTTTTCTTAATTGATTTCAACAGAGACAGAAGTTTCAGCATGTAAGACCAGTGAAAATCAAATGCAAATTCTATGGCAGTTTGCTATTCAGGAGATTCTCTAGAATATCTGAAGTCTTAGTAGAAGCGAAATATTGTGACTAGAGCAGAAATGTTAAAACAGCACAGAGACTACGTTTTGGATTTGGCACAAGCCATAAGCAGGAATGAGAGTGCCACTCAAGGCCATTAGCTCAGCCATAGTGCAGTCTCACTTGGATCATGGAGGAAGCATTCTCTGTAACTCTCACGGCACTTTCCTACTACTTCTTCTCAGCATTAGGTTGCAGTGATATGTAGGTACTGTCTCAATTTACATTGGCATTAGTTTTACGCTAATTTTCTGTTAGTTCATAGGTAACTACAGAGGTTCAGAGAGTAACATATGCTGCCATCTCCTTCTGGAATACCAGAACTACATACTGCATTAGCTGGCAGGTTAGCTTAGGATAACATGATGTGAGAGTCCATTTATTTATAAAACATTATAAAAGAAAGAATGAAGTGATAAAACATCACTGATTTGTTCCTTTCCTTTAATGAACTTCTAGATCAAAAGCGAAGTCAACATACTTCAAGTTCATAAGCTATATAGACAGTCAGTGACAGAGTCTACTGCCAGTTGCTATTCACTTTGAGCACTAACTTTTATCTTAGAGAATGCTGTTGATGCAGGAATGGTATTTGAGATACTTAAGAATAACAGAATCCTGCATTAATGCAACACTGTTCCAGATTCAATCTGATTGCTTCTGTTAGTCACTGTGCATGTAATATTTATGTATCTTGTGTAAGAGATAGTAAGCAACTATACGGCATTAAAGTCTGATTTCAGTTACACTGTATCTGCAGGATAATCTATAAAGTTTGCAACAGAACAACTTGTTTCCCTAAGGGCCTGGCCAAGCCTAGCCACCCTTATTCAAAATAAAACCTCCTTTTTATTCTGAAGTGAGGAAGGCTGAGAGCTGCAAGTCCCCAGGCATGTCTGGCAGGCAATGCATCATCAGAGAGGCAGGAGAGTGAAAAAGGCCAGACTGCTCTGGGTAGCTAAGAGCAGGAAAATCTACCACAAAGCAGTCTCTAGAGAGAAGGGCTGTAGGCAAAAAATTACACCTTTCTTATCAATACTGAATCTGTAAAATTCCCAGCACCTTGCTATTGTCTTTTGCTGTTTAAAAATTACTACTGTAGAAGAGGAGACTGGTTGTGAAGGAAAAAAAAAAACCAACAAAACAAAACAAAACAAAACAAAACAAAACAAAACAAAAAAAAAAAAAAAAAACTAAGAGAGTTAAAATAAATCTTTAATAATCCCATTTCATTGCTTAGATGTTGGGGTTTTTTTAATTACATTTGATGCCTGTAAAGCAAGGAAACTAGCTTAGACTTCTAAGAAGAGACTTAAGAAGTGGTGCTCAATAGTTGCTTAGATCTTCCTAAGCAATAATCAATAAACATCTGCAGCTATGTAACTGCAGCCTGTCTAAAATGTCTTGATATGTAACGGAAGGAAACCTGTCAATTCCTGCTGCCTAAGCATAGGTTCCTTCATGTAACAATATGGTATAAGAAGGAACGATTAGCAAATAAAGTAGTCAGATAAGAAAGTAGGTTTATTTCCTTTTCCATTAAAATCTTGAAACAAAATGTGTCCCATTTAATTTTATCATTTGCATAGTGTTTGCTGTATTGACATATAAGAAAAATTATACAAGATATGCCAATGTAACTTCTAAAAGCTGCTATACACTGGGAATGAAACATGTAACCTTTGATAAAGTGAACAGTCCTAGAGATCTTTTAAACAATGTATAAGCAAGTACCATGTTTTTTTTTAAATCAATGTTTGATGGCTAATGTTTAAAACTGCATTTACAATTTTTAAATAAAGGTGAGATTGCATTATGTACTTTTTCATATTAGAAAAAGAAATAATTTACATATACAAATAGTCATTTAGAAAGTAAGAAGAGCATCACCTAAATAGGACAAGCAAACTCCTGTTACTCTTTATTATTATTATTATTATTACTTTTTAATTTTTTTCATTTCCTCTTTTCTTTCTTATTTCTTCTTTTTTTCTTTTTCCTTCCTTATTTTGCTTTCATTTTTCATTTTCTTTTTCCCTTTGCTTTCCCCTTTTCTTTTCCAGTTCCTTTTTGTAGAGAACCTCATTCTAGCTCAGTAAAATTCCAGCACTGCCAATTTATATTGCTGTCCATACCTGGAAAAAACACTTTCTATATCTCCATCTGTAGTCAGTCATAGCATATGTGTTACTTAATGCACAAAGCTTATCACTAAATTTTTATCCAGTTTAGTTTTATGTACACTTGTATAAAAGAAGCTTCACAATATCTAGGACATTAGAAATAGACATTATTTAGACTTATGCTTTATGTATGCTATGCTGCATGTAATCTTACAAAATATCCCAAGAAATATTGAAAAGATGCAGTTGCTGTGGACTTCAGTAAGAAAAACAAGAGCTCTGACTTCTCAGAATTTTCTGGGTGTTTATATGTAGAAAAACACATAAACAGTTTTAAAAATCTGTAAAATAGGTCCAAAAGTATAATTCAAAACTTCATTTAATCTCAAAACATTTTGTGTGAAGAAGCTCGTTTTTTTGCAAGATTTCATCACACCAAACATAAAAATTTCCATTTGGAAAACATTTCCATTTCTCATTAAGGTGATAAAATTTGTGGATGTAGGATATGAATCTACTTACAGTAGTAGGGTTTATTTCAGAACAGATGAAAGCAAAAAATTATACTCTTACTGGTAACTAGAATATACTTATCAAGATGATCTAATATTCACTGTAGTGACAATCTTAGAGGTAAGCGTAAGTCATCTGATCACACACCAAAATATGTATTTGAAAAATTTTAATTGGAGTTGACATTTGCAGATAGTATCTGGGGTGGTGGTTCTAATTTTTTTCACCTGCACCTCTGGGTTTTCTTGGTCATAACTATTGTGTATAGCTATTTGAACACGTGGACAACATTATGTGATATCAGTGTTTCTAACACTGTTGCAATTGTTGCATGGAGTTGGCATAAAGAGTAAAAATATGACCAAAATAAACAAGTAGTAATATTGTTTTTATCAGTGCCTGCACAGTTTTTAGGGTCAACTATTTTATCTGCAAAAAACTGTCAAAATAATCTTAAGGCAGCATTGTAGAAAACAGCACTGCTACTCCACCTCAGCATATAAAAAAAAGAGGTAGACAGACAAATACAGACAGGATAAGAAAGACTACATCAAATAATTTATAGACATAGAATGTTGAAAAAAAAAACCCAAACAAGCTGTTTAGATTTGAATACTAAGAGGT
Organism: Psittacula echo; assembly: GCF_963264785.1. Classification (NCBI taxonomy): domain Eukaryota; kingdom Metazoa; phylum Chordata; class Aves; order Psittaciformes; family Psittacidae; genus Psittacula; species Psittacula echo. The sequence goes on from NC_137737.1 coordinate 114,977,265, forward strand.
GGAAAAGCAAACTTGAAGAAAATTTCTAGCATGTCACTTCTGTATGGCCTAATACCTTTTTTGTGCTTGTAATATTAAAGTCAGAAAACTGCTAAAACACAGCTTGAGAGATCTCAACAGATGTAGTTTAGACACAGTGGTTTTATTCATTTTAAAGGAATTTGCTTTTTTAATGTTCAGCAATTTGCTTTTTGTGTTTAATAAAATCATGGATTTAATGAGCAATCAGCATAGACAAAATGTACTCAAATTTAAAGAATATAAATAACAGGGAATTGTAGTAATTTAGAAATTGTTTTAATAAAGTTTTTGTCATTATTATGCAAATACTTAATCAGAAAAATCAATTCAAATTGGTTTGTAAACAAGCTAAAGATGGTGAAAAAAGCTAATTAACAGAACATCTGCAAAAATAATCTGAAAAATACACTGTTAGTATTCTGAAACCTACTCTGAAATCAGAAATACTAACAGAAGCTTTGAGATTAAACTGGACAGGAAACTAGTATGATAATATAATATCTATTTTGCAATTCAGTTAAAAAAAATTGTTCTCCACCATACTACCTGAAAACTTCTGATGTATTTTTTTTATTACTTTATTTTTTAACTATAATCAAGAAGAAGGAAATGATTTTAAAAGTTTTAGATGGATATTTTGTCTAGACAAAGATAAAGAACAGTGTGCTGACTGTTCAAGAAATCAAGAGAGTTAATTAACATCATACAAAGATATGCAACATGTAGAAAGGGATGAAGATAAGTGTAGGCCAAAGGTCTTAAAAACCTTAGCTCAAAAGAAATTAATAAGTTATGAAATGCCTTCTTGAGAAAGTGTTTAGGTCTCATCACTTCAATATACAAAACTAAGACAGGTATTATGTAAAATACTATAATAGTTATGAAAAAAACTAATTTCTTCAGAATAAATATTTAAATATTAACTGTTATGGTTTCTTTATAAGTGTTTTCAAAGACGTGTATGTAGAATTCAAAGACAGAGGCTTGAATTTTTATGCCTGTATAAAACATAAACATATCCCTTGACTTTAAAACATCAGTGAAAAAGAAATATTTTTTTATCCAATTTTTATATCATTTGAATGGAAAACATAGCAGTACTAGTACAAAACCAAAACTACTCCTGAGAACGTGGCAACTAGAAACCTGGTATACTATAACAAAAAATTTAATAAAATCCATATATATATAGCCATTTATCTTGCAGGGGTTTTGCTGGTTTTGTAATTTCTGTTTCTGTTCTGAAATAAAAGAATATTGTTTCACTCAGCTGAGTGAAATCCTAAGGGAATTTAATGGAATAAGTAGGCTTCAGTTACTGAAATTATATAGTACTAGTAGGCTATAACCATATTATCAGGTCAGTAGAAGACACTTCCTTCCCCCCACCTTTCCTCAGTGAATACTAGAAACTAACTACTGCAATAAATCACTTTTTCTCAGTGTAGCAAACCCAATACGAATGAAGTCAAATGTATCACAGCAAATGCCATTAAAAAAATTGTAGCTCACTCATGAGATATGAAGACTGTATATCTTACCAACTTCAGTCTGACTTCTTTGCTTTGTGTTTTATAAAAAAATATGCATTTGATTAAGATCTTGAGATTTTTTTAATAGATTTTTTGTTGTTGTTGTTGTTCACTTTCTCCTTAATATTCCCCAACACTTACTGTCAGTGCACTGGAATCATTTTGAACTAGCAATATGGTACATGCTGGGACACATCCAAAGGCAGAATTTAGGTAAATTTCCTTACTGACATAAGAGGAGGAAACCCACAGTGACCATAGCCACTGTTCACTGGGAACAAAATAAGCCCTGATGGTCTTCGCTGCAATGAGGAAGATCTTTATACAGATAGGAGAAGACATTTTGACCCAATATTCTTTTTATTTCACCTGTTTCGTCTCTATGGTGATGACATATGTCTTCAGAATGTCCTCAGGTAATATGAATGGCTCTCATCTGCAATTTGGAGGACTAAAATGTGTGAGAGAATTCCAGTCACCTAACTGAAGCCATTTAGAATTAGATCAACTCGGTTAGGCTAAGTTAGACTAGACTAAAGCCACTGTCTCTCTCAAGATACTTGTGGAATCTCTATGGATTACTAAGAGAATTTACACATCTTGTTTACATTAGTTCAGTCCAATTTTGGCATCTAGATTTAGACAAATGTCATCTAACCTGAGCTATTTTATTCAAAGAAAAAGTAGGAACTGAGGATTCTAGGTTATAATCAAAAAGTATTCTGCTATCGTTATATAGGTCTATGTGACTAAATATTCAAGTAGAAAAACATGAACATAAAATTTTCATTTTATTGTTGTGTTTCATTTTAGTCAAGACGGAATAGCTTCCTTCTTATGGAATAGCTTCCAAATGGCTTGATAATATTGTCTGGGTTTTTTAATATAGCCCTAGCCTTTGCGTTAAACGGTTTCATCTATACAGACTGGTTTTGCAGATTATATCCACCTTTCATATTTTCAGTTCACGTATAACATGAATATTAATATTTCAAGCAGATCTTGTTAAAAATACAATTATTTTACTTATGCTACTTTACCTTGGAGTAGAGGAAAAAAAATGTCATGAGACAGCTATAAGAATTATTTCTAGCAACCAGATTAAAGTAAACACATACAGTCTGCAAGGTATAAAATGTTTAAACATTATCTGTCTAGCTAATTAGTTTTCTACAGCGAAAAGGTATGTAAAAGTGCACTATAAGAAACAACAAGTGACATAGTTTGGAGGCCAGCATTAAATTCTTAAAAAAAAAATAAAATATGAAAACATACATTAAAAAAATAAAATAATAAAAAAAATCAACTAAATACACTGAAAGATACTGCCTTTTTCTGCAAAGAAAGCCCTGTCTGCTCCTTTTCACTGTGATAGATGCAATGACCTCTAGGAACCAAGTGAATCTGATACCAACAAATTGATAATCATCACAGAGCCATGTTCAAATATGCATTTGGTGATTAGAAATATACCTACCAGAAAAGTGTATTAATAAATACAGAAAACCAGTTTTGGTCTAACAGAAAAAAAATGACTGATCAGACATTTGACACCAAGCAATTTATTTTCAGTGCTTGCTTAAGAAGTAATAACTAAAATAAACCTTCATTTTGGCACTGTAGGGTGGATGGGAATAGGACAAGAGAAATGATAACGAAGTAGTGCCCTTGGGAAGGGGGTGTGTTGGTGGGTATTGATCTCATTTGTGTGGTCTGCTATTAAATATCCCTTAGGACGCAGACCTGAATGCAATGTAATAGAGTCTAAATGGTTTCTTTTCATGCAAACTATAAAGATTCATAACTCATTTGTGAAGAAAATCCCATATTAAATCATGGCCTTAGCTCGCTTCCAAAGAGAGAGACAAAAAGTAGTAATATGATGTTTCAAAATAAAAAGTCAGCAACCCGAGTACAGCTTACTGTTCTATATGTCATTAATATTGAGCATTCATGACATCTGTATGCCATTCGAGAGCTAGGAAGTCATTAGTCATCAGTTAGAAAGAAATCTGCATAAAAATAAATTTGTGTTGGTTGGAAAAACAAACATCTTGAAGATGGACATGATATTATTCAAATTAATGATGTTTAACAAGTTTCCATGGAATCCATAACTTTGATAAACTCAGAATTACCAATTTTTCTCTATATACTCCATCTTAAGTCCCACTTCCATAAATTTCTGTTACTATAGCTAACATTTTCCTTATATGCCTGCAACAGATCATGCACCTGTAAAGCACAGGTACACTAGGCTATCACTGTCCATCTGGCTGAAAATTTTTAGCAGTTCACCTGAAACTTGCGCTGATAACATTACCTCTAAGAAGCTATAATGGAAGACTGATGTTTTATTGATTTTTCATGAGTGAGGAATACGAAACATTTTGCGGTTTTATCTTTGGAAATAGCAAAATTGCATATAATGTAGAGCGATTAAATGTGCTGCAAAATGCTAGGGGAAAATGCTGGGTATTTAGACCCTTGAAATTAAAAACATATGACACAATTAAAAATATATTTGAAATATGACATTGTATCAAACCTTCCTAATTTTCCTATGATTTCCAACTCTGACTGTCTTTGCACATGTTCTTTGAGCCTAGTTACTGCTAAGGAAAATGTCAAGCAGTATGACACATTCATTTTTCTCATGGCATTTGACACTTAAAAATGTTACTCAAAAGGGTGGAATTATGAAGACAGATCATTAGTAAGAATCAATAATCATATATTTTTATTTACCATCAATATTTTTGTACTTTGAAGTTCTTTTTGCTTGAAAAATCTTAAATGCTATTTGTTTTATTCACTTCAAAGATTATGAGTGAAAAAGGTGGAACCCAATTCACGAAGAAGGGCTGCCTGATGGTTCTCACTGAATTTATATTTTCTATTATTTTGTACTCAAAATCTATTAATATAACATAAAAAGGGAAGAAAAGAGTTATATCATTTTAACTTTAAACAGAACATAAGTTGGGATGTTTTTGAAAGTAAGCTGAAACACTGTAAATATTCTCATAGCTTTTTCTTTCATATACTGAAATATTTTATTTTTTCAGAGATATGTTCAGCTTAGCATGAGAAGTTGTACCAAGATACCTTGAAAATATTAACTTGTACTTTTGTCTTTGGAGATTTTTTTTGGTAGGAGACAGGGAGAAAGCAAACAACTTCTATTTTTCAAACATGGCTGTCACAAAATGCAATTTTTCATAAATTACAAAATTTTGTAGATTATACAGATCTTTTTCATATCAGCCATTCTAATGCATGCGAAAGTGGAACTGGAAATTAATTTTTATTTTCTTATTATTTAAGACCACTTGTCTATTAAACTGCAGATCATTACAATTTTTTTGTGACTTTCAATATTGTCCAGTTTATAAGCACTGAATGAGTGTCATCAAAATAAGAAAAGTAGAAGGAAGTAACCTGTGTTTCCATTTGTTCACTGAATAATCAATACACTCTTCATCAATCTTATGTCTTTTGAAAAGAACAACTTGTGAAAAATATTCAGCTGGCACAAGTTGTAGTGATGTTTCCGTTCAATTGCTTGCAAGTTCCATCTTCTATAGTTTATTGTGTTTACATATTTTGTATGACAAGAGCTTAAAAAATTCTTTCAAATAATCAATGGCTTCATTAATCACCCACTGGTATTAGCTGATATTCTGAGATTTAAATATTTTTCAGGAACAAAAATCATTAAGTCTTCATGTTAAATTGCTTTGGATCAGCTTTCTACAAGAAAGAAATGGTGTAGGGATCCTCAGAGTGTTCTTGCAGGGTGGTCTGGTAAAACTATCTCTGAAAAAAGTTTTCACTCTGCAAAATCAGTTGCTGTTCTTTAATTCATTTTACATATGCTTTGCCAAAAAAAAAAAAAAAAAAAAAAAAGGTGCAAAAAATGTAATGGAATTTCAGCTCTCTCAAAGTTGAGCATCTAAGCTGTATCTGTATGAAAAAAAAAATAATAAAAGGGTATTGCAATGTATTTGTCTATACAGTTAAATTGATAGGACAGTCCTTGGCATGGTTTTGCTCTGGACCAGCTAGCACTCTCCTAAACAACTTATTTGTTTAGGGTTTTAGCACAAGCCAGGGAATGTTCCAAAAAATCAGTCTTGATATAAGTTTCTAATTTGGAGAATAAGTCAACATTACAGACATGACCCAAGACATAACAAAAACCTTAAAAATTAAGTAATATCACAGATGTAAAATAGTCATTCCATTTTCTATATTATCTAAGCCCTTATTAATGCAACAAGTGAAATTACTGTCAGTGGCTTAGTTGCACTAAATAGGAATATTGGCTGAAAATATAATCTCTCTTTAGAGTACTAGCAAAGTACTCTGTGTTCATATATTAAATGATTAATTGAGAGCTCAAAATGTCCACTGTAGTCTGTAGTTCATGTTCTGTTGTATCCAGTAGGAATTGAGCATTTCAACCCAATTGATGTCTGTGGTTAATATCCAGTATGGACCTTGGAATGAAGGAGTATCTACGGATAGAAGAATGGCCATGAAATTATTGTTCTGGGGAAGCTCGAAGTAGTGATTCTAGAAAAACCCAGAGAGATCTGACATGTTGTACACATCAATGTGACAGATCATCAGAAGCACAGGGAGATGAAGAAATTTTAGAAGTTGCAGAAAAGCTCAAAGAAGTTTGAGGAAAGTAAGAAAAAGTGATGACAGAATAACTGGGGCATTATTCCTCTACTTTGCATTGCAACACTGCATACAAACCTGAAGAAACAAGAAGCAAAAGCTTTGAGGACTTCTGCATTATTCTTTTCTCAGAGGGTTCCCAAGCATTCCCTGATACCCTCGAACTTTTACCAAGAAGGCCCAGAAACACCCAAAGCACCACCCTGAGTCTATGGCACAAACTGCCACATTTGTTGGCAGCACTCAGAGACCTGTGCTCTAGGCTTAGCTCTTAGAGAAGTCTTTCCTGAGCACCACCTACAAGGTGCTAGACCTTCCCTAATCAGGGGGCACCTGCAACAAAGGCTTCAGGACCCAGGGTCAAGAGCACACAATCATGCTCCTTAAAAGTTTCTAGAGCTGCCTCAGGCCCACACGCTTGTGACTCCTCCATTAATGAACCTTTTGAAGTTCAACAAGGGGAAATTAAAGTCCTGTAGCTGGGAAGGAGCAACCCCATGTACCAGTACACCCTGGCAGCAACACACCTGGGTAACAGCTTCGCAGAAAAGAATTGGAGGGTGTCCTGGGTTCAGCAGTAGCAGTCATTTTTCTCTTTCTTACTAGCTGGTGTAGTGCTGTGTTTTTGACTTTCGGCCTGGGAACAATGCTGATAACACCAATGTTTTTAGTTGCTGCTCAGTAATGTTCATTGTGACCCAGGACTTTCTGAGTTTCATGCTCTGCCAGGGAGGAGGGGAAGCCAGGAGAAAGCAGAGACAGAACACCTGACTCAAACTAGCCAAAGAGGTATTCCATACCACAGCACGTCATGACCAGTATAGAAACTGAGGGCAGTTACCCAGAAGGGCTAGATCTCTGCTTGGGTCAGGCTGGGTATCGGTTGGCGGGTGGTGAGCGGTTGTATTCTCTTCCCTTGTTATTTCTCTTATCATTATTATTATTGGTGGTAGCAGTAGTGATTTGTGTTATACTTTAGTTACTGGACTGTTCTTATCTCAACCCGTGGGAGTTACATTCTTTCGATTCTCCTCCCCATCCGTCCGGGAGCAGGGGGAGGAAGGGAGAAGAGTGAGCAAGCAGCTGCATGGTTCTGGGTTGCCGGTTGGGCTTAAACCACAACAGGGGTCCTGATGAACACCAGGTTGAACGTGAACTGGCAATGCGCTCTTGTGGCAAAGAAGGTGAATGGTATCCTGGGCTGCATTAGACAAAGTATTAACAGCAGGTTGAGGGAGGTGATCCCATCCCATTTGCTCAGCACTGCTAAGGCAAGACCTGAAATACTATGTCCAGTTCTGGAATCCTCAGTACAGGAAAGACATGGAGAGAGTCCAATGAAAGGCCTCTAAGATGATGAAGGGACTGAAGCATCTCTCCTATGGGGAAAGGCTGAGAGAAGTAAGTATTTAGCTTAGAAAAGAGAAGGCTCAGTAAGAATCTTATTAACGTATATAAATAGCTGAAGGGAGGTTGCGAAGAAGATGCATTCAGGCTCTTTTCAGTGGTGCCCAGTGACAGAACATGTGTGTATTGTGAGAGTGACAGAGCACTGGAACAGGTTGCCCAGGGGGGTTGTGGAGTTTCCTACGTTGGAGATATTGAAGGCCCAGCTGGACAAGTTCCTGTGTGATGTACTCTAGGTTACCCTGCTCTTGCAGGGGGGTTGGACTAGATGATCTTTTGAGGTCCCTTCCAACCCTTGGGATTCTGTGATTCTGTCTCTATCCTTGGAGATACCCAAAAGCCACCTGGACATGGTCCTGGGCAACTGTCTTTGGGTGGTCTTGCTTGAGCAGAGGGAGGTACATGGTGATATCAACCTCAACTATTCTTTGATTCTGTAATTCTGCCCCCCTTGCTCCCTTGTTTAGATTTAGTATGATGGCAAACCTACTGTGCTACACAGGTCCTCTGTGATAAGCAAAATAAATATAGCCCATCCAGAGAGCTTGTCTAAATTCTTCCAAACTGCATAGTTCCAGACTAGATATTAATCTAACAAAAGTTTCCAAATTGTAGAATTCTGGTCAATGATTTTCTATACCATTTACTTAAACTGCATGCCTATAGGCATTCCATATATAAAAGCACTCTATAAAAAAGCATAGATACCTGTGTCTGTGTGGGTTGTCTTCTTGCCAGACATTGTGATAATTGCTTAATGTTGAACTGTGCGTCTCACAAGATTCTTAAGATTCTTCCTTGAGCACTTCTCCTTGCCAGATGTTATTTATGCTGTTGGAGAACTTCTAAATGTTTCACAATTTGCATTTGAATAAAGTATTTTAATAATTTCTCCTAATTTTAGCCACACAAGATAGCTCAGCAAGATTGTCTCAGTAGTCAGTATACCGAAGTAAAAACATCCAGAGAATGACTGATCTAATTCTAGGGTGGATATAATAAATTCTTCTCTAGAGATACATCTGCCATTCTGTCAATTACAGCAGAATGGGCATGGGTGGCTGCCTTACTTTTGACATCCTGTTCTTTGATTTTACATGACTACAGTACACTGAGATGAATTCTAGCTCAGCTATCCACATATAGATGATGGAAGTGCTGAAAATTAAAGAAAAGCTGAAATAGCATTTTGATCAAAGTATTAGGAAAATTCATTTTGTTGAGGTATTTTATTCACCAAGTATTGTCTTTGTCAGTCAGGATTTCCACTCTTCTTCTATCTGCTTAATAAAATAATTCTAAGGAGTCAAATGTTGCTTTCTTTGCAAAAACAGAAGTAATGGCTGGGCTGCAAACTCTATATGACTTTGGAATATCATACAGGGCAATCCAGTGGAAATACTAACTGCAGAATTGCCACCTTCCAAACAAGACAGGATATGTAAACATTTACAATAGTTGTTGGCTTGTGCACTTTTCTACAGCATCATTACTCTGCTCCTAGACTGAAATTCAACAAAAATAAATAAAAAAATGAGACTCTTATCTCTATGGTTCATTTTTCTTGTAGAACATTGCAGTAGCAGCACCAAAAAAATGCATCAATATTATTTTTGCAATCTAAAAGAAGGTGATTTTTGAAATATCTAAGTCAAAACCTTTAATTTTTCTGGGTTTTTCTTCTATTTTTGCTGTTTCCTTCATGTTTAACATAAACATGGTTTCCAGTAGAGAACTGGGCTTTCTTATGACAGACTATGTGTAACATCCATAATACCATAGCTCCTTTTTGCATTTGTCATCCTTGTAGTGCTTGTGCGCTCCCGTTATGATGAAAAACAAGGACTAAAGAAAAGGGGAGAAGGGGAGAGAAAAGGAGAGAAATTACCAGTTTAGCATGAAACATAAGAAAACAGAAGGTAGGTCCCAGAGGGTTTAAGATTCTTCAACTTAATTGGTTATAATAATGTACCAGCAGTATGATTTTTGACAGACCTTTTGACGACATCATAAGAACAGGAAATTTTAAGAAAGGTTAGGAAGAGGACTATAAGGATGCATTTGTAGATGCTCATAAGACATCAAGCCAGGAAGAAAATCCCTCACAAACCTAATGAGTAAAAGATGTTTTATATATCAGAAGTATAAACTGATCCTTTTACAGTAAAATGGAGATAACCCGAGAAGGATTTCAACAAACAAAATTCTTATGTTTGCTGTTATAGGGAACAAACAGAGGTATTCAAATAAACCATCAAAATATCAAGGGAGCTGATATGTTCAGCAGTATTCTGCAGTCATGTATTGACAGGACCACACACACTTAAGACCAGAAAAAAAAGGCAGCTGTACTAACATAGAGTAAAATAGCAACATCAGGTTCAGAATTTCAGCTGCATCTGGAATTGTAGAATCATAGAATAGTTAGGGTTGGAAAGGATCTTAAGATCATCTTGTTCCAACCCCTCTGCCATGGGCAGGGACACCGCTCACTAAACCATGTCACCCAAGGCCTCATCCAACCTGGCCTTGAACACCGCCAAGGATGGAGCATTCACAACCTCCCTGGGCAACCCATTCCAGTGCCTCATCACCCTCTCAGTAAAGAATTTCTTCCTTATATCCAACCTAAACTTCCCCTGTTTAAGTTTGAGCCAATCGCCACTTGTCCTGTCACTACAGTCCCTAACAAAGAGTCCCTCCCCAGCATCCTTGTAGGCACCCTTCAGATACTGGAAGGCTGCTATGAGGTCTCCACGCAGCCTTCTCTTCTCCAGGATGAACAGCCCCAACTTTCTCAGCCTGTCTTCATACGGGAGGTGCTCCAGCTCCTGATCATCCTCGTGGCCCTCCTCTGGGTTTGTTCCAACAGTTCCATGTCCTTCTTATGTTGAGGACACCAGAACTGCACACAATACTCCAAATGAGGTCTCACAAGAGCAGTGTAGAGGGGCAGGATCACCTCCTTCTACCTGCTGCTCACGCCTTTTGACGCAGCCCAGGATACAGTTGGCTTTCTGGGATGCGAGCACACACTGAAGCCAGGTCATGCTCAGTTTCTCATTGACCAACACTCCCAAGTCCTTCTCTGCAGGGCTGCTCTGAATCTCTTCTCTGCCCAACCTGTAGCCGTGCCTGGGATTGCTCCAACCCAGGTGTAGGACCTTGCACTTGGCATGGTTAAACTTCATCAGGTTGGCATCAGCCCACCTCACAAACGTGTCCAGGTCCCTCTGGATGGCATCCCTTCCCTCCGGCGTATCAACCGAACCCCACAGCTTGGTGTCATTGGCAAACTTGCTGAGGGTGCATTCAATCCCACTGTCTATGTCACCGACAAAGATGTTGAACAAGAGTGGTCCCAACACCCATCCCTGAGGGACACCACTCGTTGCTGGTCTCCAGTTGGACATGAGCCATTGACCACAACTCTTTGTGTGCAGCCATCCAGCCAGTTCTTTATCCACCGAGTGGTCCACCCATCAAATTGATGTCTCTCCAATTTAGAGACAAGGATGTCATGTGGGACAGTGTTGAAGGCTTTGCACAAGTCCAGGTAGATGACGTCAACTGCTCTGCCCCTGTCCATCAGTTTCGTAGCCCCATCATAGAAGGCCACCAATTGGTCAGGCAGGATTTCCCCTTAGTGAAGCCATGCTGGCTGTCACCGAGCACCTCCTTGTTTTTCATGTGCCTTAGCATGCCTTCCAGGAGAATCTGCTCCAAGAGTTTGCCAGGCACAGAGGTGAGACTGACTGGTCTGTAATTCCCCGGGTCATCTATTTTCCCCTTCTTGAAAACTGTGGTTATATTTCCCGTCTTCTAGTCATTGGGAAACTTCACCCGACTGCCATGATTTTTCAAATATGATGGACAATGGCTCAGCAACTTCATTTGCCAGCTCCTTCAGGGCCCGTGGATGGATTTCATCAGGTCCCATGGACTTATGTACATTTAGGTTTTTAAGATGGTCTCTAACCAGATCCTCTCCTACAGTGGGCCTACGGTCTTCATTCTCACAGTCCCTGCGTTCACCTTCCAAGACTTGGGTGGTGCAGTCAGAGATTTTGCCAGTGAAGACCGAGGCAAAGAAGTCATTAAGAACCTCAGCCTTCTCCAAATCCCAGGTAGCCAGTTCTCCCGATAGCTTCCGAAGGGGGCCTACGTTGTCCCTAGTCTGTCTTTTGCTCGCTACATACCTATAGAATCCCTTCCTATTATCCTTAATATCCCTAGCCAAGTTCAATTCTAACTGGGCCTTAGCCTTCCTCACCTGGTCCCTAGCTTCCCAGACAGCATCCATGTATTCTTCCCAGGCTGCTTTTCCCTGCTTCCATCTTCTATAAGCCTCTTTTTTCCTTTGAATTTTCCTGAGCAGCTCCTTATCCATCCAAGGAGGTCTCCTGGCCCTCTTGCTGCACTTCCTTCTAGTTGAGATGCAACACTCCTGAGCTTGGAGCAGGTGATCCTTGAATAACAACCAAGAGTCTTGGGCTCCTCTGCCCTCTAGGGCTGTGTCCCATGGAACCTTACTAAGCAGGCTCCTGAAGAGGCCAAAGTCTGCTCTCTTGAAGTCCAGGGCACTGAGCTTGCTGCACGCTCTTCTCACTGTCTCAAGGATCTCAAATTCGACCATCTCGTGGTCACTGCATCCAAGGCTGCCCTGGAGCGTCACATTTCTAACCAGCCCTTCCCTGTTGGTGAGCATGAGGTCAAGCATGGCACCTCTCCTTGTCAGCTCCTCTATTACTTGCAGAAGGAAGGTGTCTTCCATACAATCGAGGAACCTCCTGGATTGCTTGTGCCGGGCTGTACCTTCACTCTAACAGATGTCAGGGTGGTTGAAGTTCCCCATGAGAACAAGGGCCTGCAAGCACGAGGCTGTTCTTATCTGTCTATAGAGCACTTCATCCACAGGGTCCTCTTGATCAGATCCCCACAGCAATGTCCCCCATCGCTGCTCTCCCTTTAACCTTGACCCACAAACTCTCTGTCGACTGCTCACCCATCCCCAGACAGAGTTCCATACTCTCCAGCCTATCCCTAACATAAATAGCAACTCCCCCTCCCCGCCTGCCACGCCTGTCTTTTCTAAAGAGCCTGTAACCTTCCATTCCAACACTCCAGTCGTAGGAGCCATCCCACCATGTTTCTGTGATGCCTATTATATCATACACCCGTAGTCATGCACACATCTCTAATTCCTCTTGTTTGTTTCCCATGCTATGGGCGTTTGTATAGAGGCATCTGAGCCAAGCTCCAAATGAAGCCGGCTCAGTGGCTGGAGCGGCTGGAAGATCTCTACTTTGCTTCGAGCATATTTATAGGTGCTGGCAACTGACTGGCTGTGTTGGGATGGAACGATGCCCCCCTCCCCCAACATATCTAGTTTAAAGAAACCTTGACCAGCCTGGCAAGCCTCCTACCAAAACCACTCTTCCTCTTTGTCAGATCAGCTCTACCAGCCCCCAGTAGACCTGGCCTACACACTTGGGTCAAGTATTCAAAACACTCAAACCCCTGACTATGGCACCATCCTTTTAACCATTCATTAACCTGGCCAATCCTCCTAGCTTTTTTAAGGTCTCCCCCTGTATCCTGGAGAATTGATGAAAAGACAATCTGAGCTCCAGAGCCCCTAACCACCTCTCCCAGGGCTCTGTAGTCCTTCTTTATGTTCTCCAGCCTACTGCTATCAACATCACCAGCACCCACATGAATCACCGGAAGTGGGTAATAGTCCGTGGGTCTCACTAGAGCAGGCAACCTCTCTGCAACATCCCTGATCCGTGCCCCAGGTAGGCAACACACCTCCTTCGAGACCCTAGAGCTATGATCCGCCTCTTTTTCCTGGCAGCACCAGCAGTGATCTTCTTTACCAGTGCTTGTTTCTGGTGCAAGTGCCCTTCCTTCTTAGCCCCCTGGAGGACAGCAAAGCAGTTCTGGGTGGGGACAACAGCTTAAGAGGAAGCTCCTTCTTTTTAATTGTCCTCTTCCTCTTTTTTCTGTTGTTTTTTGTTGTTACTATTTCCCAGCTTCCTGGGTTGACAGCCTCCTCCACTCCTCCATGAGCTTCAGAGGACGCTTGAGGCCCCTGCGCAATTTGGGCCTGGAGGAGGCAGTCCTGCTTCCTCTCAGCTTCCTTGATATCTTGCAGCCTATTAACAGCATCCCACAGCTCAGCCACCTGCTGCAGAAGGACTTCCACCAGGGAGCACCGAGTGCAGCCCTGCCCATTTGGCACCGTTCCCTCAGGAGACCAGTGCAGACACTCTCTACACTATATAGTATAGATAGAAAATGCTGTATCTCATAGACAAGCTGCGGAAACCTAGATACAGCTTTGACCTCAAACAATAGTCTGCAGCCCCCCACTAAAATTGCTGTCAGTGTGGCCAAAGTAACCATATGAATGGTAGTAAAATACAACATTCTTCAGCTCAAGAAAAAAATTTCAAGTGGTAGATACAGAGATTCTGGTAGTCACTAGAAGTGACTTTGCCTTTTTTATATGACCCAAATGTAAATCTGCTTGCAGCAAAAACTGGTGATACTCTCTTCCTTTTGCATAGTTCATCTGCTTTTGTAAACACAGTGCAATTTTATCAAGCCATGATCTTTTCCCTGTGTTTCTAACCAGGAAATTCATATGAAGTAAGTAGCCGTACAGTTTTTAAGTTGAAAGTCAAAGCAACTTGGTTTCAAGGATCATTTAAAAGTTTGTCTTCCAAGATTTATATCTGCGTGATTTTTTTCCCAAGTGTTGTATTCCTCAATTTTTCATGGGTTTTTTTATTTTGTTTTAGTCTTTGCTTCATGCTTTTTCTTATTCCTATCTATCCTTTTCTCCTTCCCTTTCCTTCTTTCCTTTGTAGGTTTCCTGTGCACTCATACTAAACTTATTTTTAATACTTATATCAGCACAATCACCATTCACATATCTGTCTGCTTGCTTAATTGTTGTTTTTTTTTCCAATCCTTTCTCCTTCATATTTATTTACTTATTCTGGTGCTTCTTCTTCAGGAGTCCATTTTGTCCTCTGATGCCCTCAGAGCAACAGATACTATAAGTATCTATGCAATTATCTGTGAAAGCATAAATATTTTGCCACAATACTAAGTGTAAAAACATCTTCCTGGATTTAAAATCCGTGTTGCAGAATGAAGCTGCAATCAGCTTTATTCCAAATGAATCAGAGACCTGTATCTCTGCACTCTCTTCCATCCATTTAAAAGACAGCTGCGCATTTCTCTGTTGTGTGCCAGGAAGAAGAGCTGAAATGAATCACCATCTTTAATGAAAATGTTGCATGTAAGCCTTTATTTTTAGATACACAAAAGGCTTATGACATTTACCTCTTTAGAAAAATAAATAAAATACTTTCGTTATGGTTTTACTTTGTATAAATTAATACATTTTATTAGATTAAAAATAGCTTTAGTATAAAAGTAAATACTGGGATCTTGATGAAAGGAATCGGGTTTTAGAAAAAGGAGACAGGACTTTCATGAGCAACGAATGAGAAATGTTTCTAAGCATAGGAAGAGACACGGAAAAAATAGCAATGTGAGAAGCTCAAAAGGCAGAAGATCAGAGAGAGGCAAGACAAGAGCAAGCGAATGAGGGAAAGAGGGGAAAGAAGATCAGAAGCAAGAAATGTGAACAGCAATTTGTGGTAAAAGAAAATCAAGTAAAGCCTAGCTAATGAATGCAAGACAGGGAAGAAATCATGATACAGTAATTTTGGTAGTGCAGTGACATAGTTACGTGCATATAGACAAAAAGGCTGTAGTCAATCTAATATACGCAGTAGCGGATTTATCTAAAGTTCCTTGCTCATTCTGAATCACCAAGAAAAAGACATTTCCCATATTTTACTCTACATGTCTATGAGACCAACTGTGGAGCTTTTTCCACCAGTTTTTCAATACTGTTATTTCTAATGTGTCTTGTCTGCACATATAACTACAGTTTTACAATTTATACTTATTTAATAAAGAAGCTATAACCATAGAATTTTTAAATGCTATATTTTTGTATCATTCATATGTTAAAAAAAATTATCATCTCTAATATTAATGTACACTTCTAGTGCCAGTGCAGAACATTCACAGCAGCAAAAGCCTTAATGTATGTTACACAGACATACTGACATGCAAAACTGAGTAACGACTTTCAGAGTTAAAATCCAAGTAAAAACCAGACTGAAATGACAACCTGAGGTATTCTAAAAAGGATATGCAGTGAAATTCCCCAACACATGTACATATAGATAAACTTATTCAAAAATGTGAAAGCACAAATGGATTCTGTATTCACTTTTTTGAGATTTGGGCTATAAATCTGACATAAAAAGTTAGTGGTTGTGCCTGAATTGGATTAATTCAGTTTCATTTGATTTTCATGCTTAGGTGAAAATGTTGCAAAAGCCACCATTCGCAATCTGGACTTGTACAGTTACCCTTACTTTCCTGATATTTTTCTGCATTAATTTTGTTTATAGAGAATCAGATTTAGGCTTAGGTCAGCAAACACAGCAATATTTTTTTAAAAAAAGCTGGTTCATTTCCAAACTGCAAAAATTGAAGGGGCTGGCAGATCTGAAACACATCTTCATCCCTCATGGTCTGGAACTGCTTCTTTTTCCACAGGTTGTAAATCCCAGAAATGTCTTTAACTCTTTTGAAAGGTAGCAAAATGTCAGAAAAAGTGTTATTAGGCAAATGTATCTCACTTATTTCTGGGTGGGACATTGCAAATTGACTGTAATCAGTGACAGCAGGAGTAATCAGTTATTGAAACAAATAATTATCATGTGTTCTTATGCTCCTGTCCAGATAAAAATCTGCAGATGTCAGTCCAGTGAGTACCATGGAAGAATACATATCAAAAGGAAATGCACTTTCAAAAAAGCTGGAGAAATCCAGATCTGCATATCATCGTAGAACAGACTTGCCAGTGTGGTATTCAATATTCAGTATGATACATCGTTTATCTGTGATCTATGCTCAACCCTATTCAATTACAAGATAATGTCACTCATCCCACACAAATCTAATGCTCTCTATATATTACTCTAAAGTACAGACACCAAAAATACAGTATCAAAAAACTAAAGCTGTAGGAAAACCAGCAGTAAAGAACTGAATCATGTTTTGAACCTTCATCTGTGAAATGGTATGCACTTTATTTTAGAAAAGATCTTTCTGTCATCTTCCTACCATCCCAGAGCTATGCAAATGGAAGCAATTCTGCACATAATATTAAGCTTCAAACCTACATTTACTGTTATTTAGAAAGATTACCGAGCAGTTCTACTTTCACAGTGTAATTTTTGAAAGGTATTGTCCCAGAATGAGCACTCCTGTGAACAAACAACTTGAATCTGGTGGTTTCATTGGGGAAACTCCTGTGCTAACATGAGATCTGTCAGCTGTCCGAGAAACAGATGACAAAGTAGACACAGGGGCTCATTGGAAAACTAGCCCTCATGATTAAAGAGTGTTTATGTGACCCTTGTCTTCTGTGGAGCTCAGGACTTTGACTGTTCTTTTCTCCAAAACTAGTGTTAGTGCAAGGGACTGAGAACCTCTCTGTTCATCTCAAGATGTGACTGCTCCATGTAGAGCCAGACAGCTAAGAAGGACGGTTGAGCTTCACTGTCTGCTGTATTTCAAGATTGCAACACTGCTGCCACTGGAACTGCTGCTTCACTCTAAAAATCACTAGGTCAGAGGGGGGCTGTGAACCTTGACTGGCATCAAAGCAATGTTGCACAGAGAAATCTGCAAGATAAAATAGCAGGCTCCCCGTCTGAAGGTTTGTGCTTATCTCTGGTCAACAAGGCTAACAAAACTGGACTTTTGTTTCCTATTGGAAACATGGGTAAAAGCTACTGCCTCATTGAGCTTTCTCTGCCTGCAGAGAAACGAGAATTTATTTCTTCTAGTTCAGATCTGGCTACTAACACTCATACCATCGTAATTCTGACAGTGCCTTTCTACAGCCTACTTCCTCTGGGGCAACATTGTTTCATTTAATCAGGAGATTCACTGAACTGGGGTGAAGGCACTTAACAGTTACCTAACATGCTGAATCTTTTCACTGTTTAACTTTGAGCTCCCTTTCTTTATAATCCATGCACTAAAAATATTCAAGAGGTTTTAAAGCTCAGATATTAGCACTAAGAGTTTGAAACATCAATTACAGATAGTATTTTAACATCAGAAATACAGATATGCTTACTTGAATTCCAAAGATATTAAATAAAAAGTTCTTAATCGCAGGCTATATGTAATTCAATATTGTTGATAAAAAACAATAATCAACACTTTACTATATATGTGTGAAATCTAATGCGCAGATTTACAATGACTATTGTGCTTTATGCTTATGTGACTTAGTCTTCTATCTTGCTGATAGATGCACGTAGAGTAAACAATGTCACCTTCATATTTCATAGTGGAGGTACCGTATAAACAGCTTGGCTTTTCTCAAATATATATACGTCTTCATTCCTAAACAGAATTTCATCAGCTCTTCACTACTAAGCATTATATTTTTAAAAAATGTACCATTTTGTACAGTGCTTATTTCATACAATTTTGGGAATACCTTTTCAAGTGTAAGCTTTCCTCATAATGTTTTAATGCCCAAGTTTAGGTTTAATAATAATTGTGGAAAAAAATAACCTACAACATTGTTTTTTATTAATTGCATAAATATAAAATTTAATGCATTAACTCCTGACAAAAATCAGTCTACAGGAACAAAGCATACTTGATCATGAAAAATGCTTTCTGTTACAGTTAAAAGAAAGAGCTGATGGTTTTATTTATGCACAGAAAAATAGGAAAGGACAGCAGAGTCTTTTTCTGAACATAGAAGTGTTATTTCTTTCCTACAGTAAGCACACAGATTTTTCAGCCAACTTTTAAAGCTCTTAATGATTTTGGTTAAGGGATGGTGTTTTTAATTTGATAGTACTCTGACATGTGTACATTCTATTTATGTACATTAAAAGACAGGTTCATTATACAAATACTCCCTGTTCACCTCTTCTTACAGGAACGAATCATATCAAGAAAAAAATTAACACCTTTTATACTAACATAAACACACCTCCATTAAAATTTAGGTCTTGTTTGTAGAGGCCAGTTCATTCCTCATGCTGTTTTAAAATTATAGTTGACACCTCCATTAGCATGCTTATTTCTGTACTGTAAACTGTTGATGGTTATAAGGAACTTGAAATTCAATATATTTAGCTATATCTTTTGATGCTTTGGACTTCAGTCACTTAAATAGTGAACCCTAAACCTAGAACCCTAAAATAGAACAATTTTCATATGGCTATTTATATATTACTTATCATTACTATTTATAGCATAAGAAATGGCTTATTTCCACTATCAAACTCACATTTTCCAGAGGCCATGTTTAAAGAAGTTGTATAAAGTAACTGGTTTTGAGTGAAAATCAGAAGTGACTCTATTATCATTTCTAGAATTAAGAAACTGTCCAAGTATTTGATACCTAGCAGAAAATGGAGTCCTCTGTGTGATTGCTGCTTTCCCATAGCTTGTAGTCCAACAAGCTCAGCAGAGCCCAAAAAGTAATGCCTGGGACTGTAATCAGATTGCTGAAGATCACTTAAAAGATTATATAGTCCTGCCATCACCACAGAAAGGTCCATTGCTTCCTAAGTGACTAACCAGCCAAGGCAGTTTCTTAAGATTGGACAAATTTCCATCTTTTTCTCCCCATTAAAAGAAACATTAAAAATACAGAAATGTTAGTTTGAGGTCTCTCTTGAATTTTTAGCAAGTAACATGGATATGAATACAAATGGTGGCTGATAGTCCTGATACTGAATAAGCATCTCATTACAATCAGTAGAATTAACCTTTCCTGTTCATTTTTCTACTGGCCTTGAATGTGCCTTGTGTTGTATGACTGGTAGAGGACAAAACAAATTCCAAAACTTCCTCTTTCGGAAATAAGAAGGCTTTGCATTTGCTCTTTAATAGTCGTACGCAGTGTTTCACAAGGTACAACTAGTCTTCCTGGGTACAAAACAGATGGCTGAAACTTAATAAAAGTGATGCTACTGGGAATACAAGAACGGCTTGTACCAAAACTAACTTTACACTCTATTATAGGCCCCAGCTCAGCAGTGGTGTGAATGTGAACTCTCAGACTGCAGCCAGATTGGCCTCCAATCCCAATAAAGAGATAATGTTGCTAAATTATTTTTTTTTCCCACATCTGCCTACTTGAAAGTCTCCATTACTTCCTTCCACATATTTCCCAGATTAACATGATTTTTTGAGTCACTCAATGCTGTTAACTTCAGGGCTCCCAGGCAAGGCATGCTAGAATCTTTCGCTTTGCTAACACAGTCATCTCTTCCGAGGGAATTGTCACAGAAGATACACCACACCAATCTTCTAGATTGGTCCAGGCCAGTCATTAGTTCCTGGCTTTAGTTCAAGATTTTCACTATATAATCATGCACTTCATCTCTTGCACCACTGTTTAGGAACATCATTACTCCTAGAGGAATGGTTTTGGAATGAAAACTCAGATTTCTAAAGACCAATTTTGAGCATTGGCATGAATAATCTCTACCTTTTTGTCTTCATGCAGTTTCCTTGCTTACTGGAAGGGCTTGGAGCCAGAACTGATGTGTTAACACAGGCAAAGATGCCAAAGATGAGCTCTGACAGGCAGGATCCCATGAATTCCAGTAGGCAGATTCTGGCAGCACTTGAGAACATGTTTCCAGATTCATTGTCTGCATGAACTGCAAGCAGCTTTTGGATTGATGAAGGTTACATCCCAGAATGCAGCGTAGGCATCATCAGAAAACTTACCGACATCACTAGGAGCAGGAAACAATGCATTTTTCCATCATTGTAAGTAACAATCAGAATTGCACCACTATAACTGCTAGTGTAGTGTGGTAAAGACACAAGGTTGAAGCCTAATCAGAAACCAAGGACAGAATATAAAATCAAATTTCAGGCTGTCAAACTAGAGGAAAATAAGAAGAGAGGTGGCTTAGTTCTGATACTTCTAGATCTTTGCTGTGTATAAGTATGCAGATGCCATGGTTGCTAGCACTTTATAAAATATATTATACTATATTCAGTTGTTTAAAAAATGATGTCCAATCACCTAAGCCATCTGTTCCTCTTGGATCTGTTTCTCAGTTGATATTTATTAAATAAAAATACACTTTCTTTTTTTATATTTTTTTCCTGCTGCCACTTGGCAACTCATTGTTTTAAAATTACTCCTTTGGCAGACTTTGCTGCCAAACAGATTTCATCTGAACTGCTCATAACTCTTAGCAGGCGGAACTCTACTGCACACAAACCAGCAAGACATGCTTATTAAGTGCCTGTCACAATAGGAAAGACTGCCCAAGCTATACTTTTCTGTTTACAGACAATTTTGTGTGGTAATATTTTTTGTGAGCTGGTGTAATTAGAATGGTTGTATTCTGCATCCAATCCTCCAAAGAATAGCTGAGACCTTTTGTTTGAGTAGAACCACAGAAAGGAAACATAATACTGCTATACCCTTAATACCATGGAGACAAAAAACTATATAATGGATGGTATAATAAAGTCAGTCCTAAAGAGCTGTTATGAATGTCATCTTTGGTGACTGCCATCTTTTGCTAGAAGATTGAATAATGCTATTATTGTTAGGTCTGTATTAGTTTTGTTTATTTTCTCTAAGCTATAATATGAATGATAAAACAAGAGACTTCTTTTTTGAATTAGCTTAAGTAGCATTTTAAATGAAAAAGATCCTTTTAAATTGTTTATGAAAATATAACAAAGACTACTTCAATTGTTATATACTAGATGCTAACACAGAAAGATTCTGTGGTAAAAGCAAACCAGCTTTCTATTAAGTGGACTGTTGAAAAATATATTCAATCTCCATGTCATAAGCACCTGCTGCTACCTCTACACTGTTTCTTCTGCATGTGGGCATTTCCTTCAAATTTCATATCTTGCATAGCCTTTCATGAAAAAAAAATCTTAAAAGTTCTACATTAAAACCATCTATTTTTAAGATTGTTTAAACTTATCCACAGATAAGGTTGATTGCAAGAGATGTATTTGAAGTCAAAATTTTGCCTTTGGTGCTGATGATTCATCATAAGATTTTTCAATCAGGTAATCCCCAAATAAGTATTGATTGTAAACATTTCCTAGAGATGAATAAAGATTCTGGAATGGAAAAACTAATTTTACTAAAAGTGATAAATAAACCTGGTTCAAAGAACATGCTTAAATAGTAATGTGGGTTGATTTGGGACCATTCTGTGGTTAAGTGAACATATTTTAACAAATGACAGAACTTGGTAATCTCAATTATTATGACTGTTCAGCCATTTTTTTATTTCATGCTTTTATTGCTACATTTTTTCATGTTTACTATTTCATTATTATTATTTCACATTATCTCACATTTACTGTATACCTACAATTTTATTTGAACTTTTGAATCACTGACTTTTGTAAATTAAGTGTAATGCAATAAAATAAAATTACTAAAAAATTACAATTAAAATAAAGTCCATTTGTTCTAGTCAAAAATTTGTGAAGTTCATACTAGCTTCATAGGTTAAAAAAAAATAACTCTAAAGGCAGTGCAAACATTTTAAACAGCAGTTGAAATAAAACATGGCTTCCTAAGGTTCCACCCCTCCCTGCCCAGCAGTAATAATGGGTTATTTTCTACTCTGTCTTATTTTCCTAAAGAATAAGAAAAAAAAAACCCTGTATCCAGGCAGTAACAAACTTTCAGTATATTTTGACTTTAAACTTGTGAGTCAGGTCTGCCTGTAGTTATTTTAAAGCTTAGTTCACTGTACACTATATGATAAGCATAATAATGAAAAGCTGTCAGCCTTAAGAGTATCCTGGAACAAGATTAATGTCACATTTAGAAATTGTGAAAAGTGTTTATTTTGCTGAAAAGTTATACTGCCAACACCGTACAAAAGCTTTTTTGGTGCTATTGTTTTATGATGTGAGATTAGAACAAAACAAATTGAAATTGGTTAAATCAATAACAGCTAGCAGACATAGATCTGCAAAGATGTTTCTAAGCAGTTACTTTAGTTCCTGGGTTCACAGTTCTGGGTTATCAAGAGATGGGAGATGATAGACGTGTATAAATTATGCAAAACTTCTAAGACTTCTGCCTTCCTTTTAAAGATTTTAAAACTTTACTCAGCTCTAACTCCTGGCTGCCTACATCCCATTATTTCTTAATCCAAACCATGACTATGAAGCAGGAGAGTAGAACATGTTTAAAGCAGTTTCCTTTGATGCATGAGCAGTTTCTTGTGCTCTTGTCCTTGTCTGCAATTAAGGCTTCTGTTGGAACAAAAGCAGCAGCATATGACTCCACTGCAGAGCAGGGTCCCCTCCAAAAGCAGGGAGAGATGAACTTCTGTAAGCCCTAGGAATCATTTGCTAAAAATGAAAGTTGTCATAAATAAAGCTGCAGTGGTGGTTACATAATGCATTTAATGTTTCAAATATCTGGATACCTGTGAATTCTGCTCAGCTGCATTATGTAAAATGATGTGAGCTAGCTTGGTACTTTAGCCTATTTTATGTCTACATATATATATACACACACAAAGGGAGAATATACATATGTGTACAATCCATAAAGTGTATATGGATTATACATATAAGTATA
Source organism: Psittacula echo (assembly GCF_963264785.1). Lineage (NCBI taxonomy): Eukaryota > Metazoa > Chordata > Aves > Psittaciformes > Psittacidae > Psittacula > Psittacula echo. The sequence continues at coordinate 115,000,650 of NC_137737.1, forward strand.
CATACCTGTAAGTGGTTTTATATATATATATATGTGTGCATGCACACTGTTACCTATAGAGATATGTTGATAAATATATAGATAATTTATTTTCAATTGTAGAATCAGCTTTTCTACTTCTTTCATGATTTGAGTACCTGAGTGTTTGCCTTCTTTGATTCCTTCTCCCATGGCCACACCACTTGTGTGGTTTTCTTTCATCTATTTTATCACAACTGCTCTGCTCTTAGCTCAGTTTCTTAGTAGATGGTACTTACATTGCTAGAAGTCTTTTCATCCTGGATTCAAATGGTACTGTTGGCCTTGATGTAACAAAACCTGCAGCCAAGATAAAGTGAACAGATATGGTTAAGTGGTGGTATCCAGACAAGCACTTAAATTACTATAGTTCTTTGCTATTGATGCAAGTTCCTCACTAAACAATGGCTTTCTTAGCCACAAACAGAACTTTTGCAGAACTGGCCTGGTAAAAACAAATGCCTACCTGAGTGATTAAAATTATTTGATAGCTCATATAAATAGGGAAAACATTTTGTAAAATGGACTAATAATAAGCAAAGGGAAATAAGAAGAACTTTTTCTATTTGGAACATTCTGGATACCCATACCTCCTTTTCTTTGTCTGTTATCCACAGTCTATTGGGAAGGACTGCTCTGCAAGCTTCACAAAGTCTGGTGTTCTTCTGGATGATATTTCTTAGTATTTCTCTTTCATTTTATTAAATTCTCTTTCTTGAAATCCTAAGAAGAACTACTGAGATATCACATCATAGGTACAATGATTTTTACAGTCTCCACAGTTCCTACTAAGGAAACCATTGTTACTTCACTATTTCCCAGTCCTGCTTTCTTTATATGAAGTAGAAACCACTTTCTAAATTGTTACTGTTTTTTGCAAGCTAGACCCTTAATTAACCACACAAAAGCTAGTAAAAAAAACCAGGATTTTTTTTCTGTTACTAAGAATTATTAATCACTTACACCTTTTTTTCTCCTCCGACTGTAAAAGTCCCTTTTAATTATTTCACAGAATGAGCTATTATAAATTAAGCTGGTGCACTTATATGTCTGTGTCTCAGATGTCTTATCTGATTTTGTGTAGTGAAAGGTGGAGGGGGAGGAAGCCCCAAAAGTGACATCTGTCTCCTTTAAGCTTTCTCTGCAGGTAAGCAGTTAGCTTTAATTGGTTGCTGGAGCCTGCTAAGGGAAAATACTAAATCAGTAAAGTGTTAGACACTTCATGGGTTACAGCTATGAACTAAATAATTTCATATCTGCCACTTATCTTTCATGGACTCCCTGTCTCAGACTCTCTGTCTTTGGAGAACAGTCAGCAAAAATTTGAGCTCACAAAATCACAGAGATAGATAGTTCTAGCTGGAGTTGAGATGAAAATTTTTCATATTGGCTTTTTGGAATATTACTATTGAAGAAGTTTAATAAGTTCGTAGACAGAGAACTTCTTTCACTGTGGTAAAATGATATAAGAGAAGATTAGCTGAACTAGTAAGAAAATAAACTATAATTTACTCATAAATCTTGAAAATGCATATGAAGAAACATAAATTCCTTGTAACATGGAACATTTTGTGGTATGTCCAGTGAGCAAAGTTTGAGCACCAGCAGACAACACAGTGTGTACTTTCCTTCCATGCTAATTCAGGGTACAAAGGGGATTTGGAGGTATGGTCCATGATTCATTTGGCCAGCTGTAGATCTTCACATGTGAGCTACCCAAATTGTCATGAACCACTACTGGTGGAGAGAGACTTGTACTCTTAAGGACTGATTCATCTGTACTAAGTATTGCTCTAAGTAAACCAGAAGAGCCTCAATGTAAATGTTACACTTTTCTAACTATGTGGGGAGTCCAAGCTGACTAACTTGAACAAAGAAGTGCACATTGTAGCTATCTAAAATTAAGGGTTATCTAAAGTTAGATTATAAGAATGCCAGCTATGAAGCCCAAAGAAAGCAGAAGTGTGTTTTAGACATAGCTTCACACATTGCATAAGTGTTTTTCCAGAGCATTTCTCAGTTGCTAGGTCTTGAGTTTACTGGTGGCTGCTTTTTTTTTTATCTTCTATGTTTCCTCTCATAAATTCTTATTGAAGTTCAGTGACATTTCGCTTGACAGAACATTAGACCTGGAACCTCTTTCCTAAAAATAGTTGGATAATAGACATCTAGACAGCCTCCAAAACTGGACAACTACCTTCAAATTTCAGGATAGCTTCTACAGAACAGAGGGATATTTTCCAGAAAATTACCTGCTTAGAAGCCGGGGAGAAGGTGGCAGCATAGATGACTGTCACATTTATCAGATCTGCTGTCAGCTGATACTGACATGATGTCACTGATATTTTGAGGGAATTATTATATGGATTACTTTGTCTACATTACAAAAGCAAGATATTTTTTCCTGTCTTCATCTACTGCTTCCACCCTGCCCAGTTTCTCTTCCCTGCAAGCAAAGGCACCGCATCCTTTGCTCAGCTTCTGTCTTGCTGCCATTTTTCTGGCTTGCTAGTTAGCTTCCCACCTATTTCTAAGCCATTTTCCTATCTGGTCTATCCTCACATTGAAATCACACTGCTCTAATGAGCGAAGACTTTCATTCCAATTTGTTCATAGAGGGCACAAAAAAAAAAAAAGACTGCACAAAGTGACAGATAAAAAGGACTGTGATTTGATTCCGGTTTAGGAATGCCAATACAGGTCTGTGCCACAGGTTATTTATAGTTCAAATTTAAGTAGAAATAAAGGTGTTTTATAGAAAGTGCAAAAGTACAAAAACTATCCTGAAGAAAATTAATTGAAACATGATTTGGTGGAGATTAGCAAATTAATTGGTGGAGAATTACATTTTCTGCATGCATTGAGAAATTCTCCTAGCCAAGTCTAATTGCCTAAAACCTAAGTATCTAGCATGCCGTGTTTTTTCAGGCTCCTTTTGACTAATGAAAAGAAATCAAGGTATTCACAGGGCAGTTCATTGTATTCTGAGGTATATAGGGAAAGTCATCAAGGTATTGCAAGAAAAAAAGTAATACAGTAGCACAACTTAAGGTTCAAAAGCAAAATATTATGTGTCATCATCCACAGGCAACGAAGTGACCATTTTCCTCTGGAATAAAAGTACACTCCCATACCTCCCTATATGAGGTTTTAGTGTTATAAATACTGAGTCATAAACTACAACCTAGTCCTAGATTTCTAGTAACTTAAATGGAAAGCAAATTGAAGTCCCTATTTCAAAACCAATCTCTCAAATGTTTTTTAAGGACATCTGTCTCCATTAGCTTATAAGGTTTTTATTAGTTTAAAGAACCCTCCACATCTGCTGTTCTAGCTTGCTGTTAAGTATTTACTTAATACTGGATTCCGGTGGTTTCACAGGGATGTAAAAAGTTACAGTTTTTCAGTATATGTATGACTGTAAGGTCATTGCTGTTGTTTTTGCTGTTGATTACAGTGTACAGGACTATCACCATACAGAGAAGTTCTGCAAGCATTTAAATGAAGTCATTTCTCACTTCAGTGCTCTTCTTTCCTTCTAAGTGAGTGGTTCAGAGGAAGAGCTTTAAAAAGCACTATGAAAAGCAGACACATACTTAATTCTGTTATTTATGCCACACTATCAATCACTGATTCCTCTCTAAAATTTAATTTTAATAATGTCACTTATCTTTATATATCACCTTTCTGTCTTAAATATTAAATCATTATTTCACGTGAATTCTCCTATACAGTCTACACATGAAAGTGCTTGCAGGGTTGTGTTTGATTACCTCAAAGCAGAGATCTACTTTCAGGTCAGGTCATTGAATGTCTGTGTTTTCTTGTCTCTTAGAGTCTCTCAATATTCTCGGGAGGTTACTGACAATTACCTGAGGGTTTTACTTTGTTATAGAAAAATCTCAGTCAAATGGTTGGAAGTTGCATTTAAGACATCTTTGTGCAAGTAACAACAAGGGGCCAGTAATAATAATTTAGTGACAGAAAATCTATAAAACATATTAAGCCAGTTTCAGTTCTACCTTTTTCTTTCTTTCCTTTTTTTTTTTTCTTAAGTCTTGTTACATTCACAACTGGAGTTAGAGTGACAAGATCAAAACTCTAGAAACACAGCTTACTTTAAAGGCTAATAATTTTCTGATAAGAACTTATAAACAAAAGGTTTAAGATTCAACGTTCAAACTAAGCTTTACTAGTTCTTCAAACACTATTGATTTCTGCTAGATTTCTGAGAAATATTTAATCCAAACTCTATTTGTTCTATGAAAATGAAGTGTCAGAGTTGATCCATATTTTCACTTTACAGTGTTGAGGTCCATAGGTTAATACACTAAGCAAACTGCAAACTCTGGAGGTTTTATTCGCTTTGTAGGCTACAGAAAAAACAGGTATTTATTGTTCTTTCCATCACATGGTCTTGCAGCAACAGTATTTTTTCCTGTATTGAATCTAAATGTGTGGTTCTGCATTGAAGCTATATTCAATATCCTGTTTAAGTTATATTCTGTTTCTGAGACGAAAGTTAGGTTGAGATACAAGCATTTTAATTTCACTTTTTGGGTGTCATTGTAGTAGGGTGTAAAGAAATACTCTTTTCCTAAAATAAAGCCCAGAGAAAAATTAATATCTACAAGTACTTTTCCAGAATAAATTTTTTTTTTTTTTACATCAATGAATTTTATGGAAAAATTATTCTTTTATTTAGCTTAAAGCAGGATGCATATTAGCTCACTTTTAGCTAAGCCTTATTTATAAACTATTAATGGTTTCATTAGCATTTTCATCAGAAGGAAAAAAAGTAGTTGTTGCATAGATCTTTCTCTACACTGAGATATTATTTAATTGAACATAGTTTATGATTTTGTACCAGATATCTGCAGAGGTTTGATGGGAAACAAGACTAATTGCACAGTAATTGTGAAGTGGTTACATTTATCTCAATCACATTACTGGCCAAGATTGCAGTGTTAGCAGGTTAAGAGTGACACGAACATACACAGCTTTAACCTTGTATAGCCCACCAAGATATTTTCTAACAAGAAATACGTATTATTTTCTGTGCTGATTTATGTAACCGGTTTAATATATATGTATTTTTTATTCACACTCCCGTTTGACACCTGATTATGGGGTCTGTAAGGGCCATACCCTGGTAAGCTAATTTGGTACCTATATGTCCTATCATTCCTGACTACAGGAGCCCATGACAGAAAGAGACTAAACTCTATTTAAAATATCTTCTTCAGAACAGGGCATTATTTATTCTTCCAAAAGTCAATAGTGTGAAGAAATAGATAGAAACAATAAATGATCATATGTATCTTTCTCCCCACCAGCTCCATCATGTTTCCAATCTTGCCTTTTCAAAGGTCCTAAGGGAAACTGGCAGTTTGTTTCTAATCCGGCTGGCAGGAATCTTTGCCTTGTGTCAGTATTTTCTGATTCATTTCGTACAGCCGCTCCCATCCCCACCCTTTCTAGTCAGCATCCTTAAAGGGCAGGCACTTTCTGAGTCTAAATGTGAGTTGAGAAATACACAGTTTGCCAGACTTTGCATTGGCAGGCAATCAACAGTTTTTTGAGCTTTCCTCAAAAAATCCTTCATTCTCTTATATGAGAGCACTTTCAAGTTGCTTCTAGTTTGATTCACGTGGAATTTCTTTCTTCATTCTTGTCCTTTAATTTATCACCGTGCATTAGGCAAAGTAATACCAGACAAGTAAACTGAAGCTTATAACTTATTTTTAAATTAATGCACATACAAGTCTACTTTCTCCAAATGAATTTGATAATTGACAGTAAAGTTTATGTAATCATATAGGAAGTATGAAAAGATAGTGAAAAAAGCTTATTCTACAAGTATGATAAGTCAGTATTTCCAGTCACGGAAAATTTGATATGATTTGTAGTTTAGCAAAAAGTACCTTATATTGTCTTTCAGACTCAGGAAAGACTCTTCTGTTTCCCTCAGAATGCTTTTGTTGATTTTCAGGCTCACGCAAACTACCACAGATGAAGGTTCCTCCCTTATTCAAGCGAGGATGCAAATCATCATGCCTTAGAATGGTGTGCTTGTAAAATACAACTACATAAAGGCAAAGCTAGAAAGGTGTTCAGAAAGGAGGTAACAAATACAAAGGCTGTCAACAGTCATTATGAAAACTTCGGGTTTTGCAGGAGGGATATGGATGGAAGGGTACTGAAAAATTCTTTCTGTAAGTGAGAGAGGACAGAATATAACAGATTTCAGGATCTACCCCTGTAGGAGTTCAGTTATTTGAGATGAGACACAACCGTGGGATACGAAAAATGAATGTAGTGTGTGTCATTCAGCTTCAGGCTCCAGCAGCAGATCTTAAATCAAAATGGGGCCAATTCTATTAAGTTAGGTGATCTGAAAAATTGGGAGAAAGAATTGAAAATCAATCTTCCTCTTCATAGCCAAGGAAAGGAATATGAAGAATGCATAAGTGGCATATGGGAAGTTGTTTGTAGATTAAAGCAGCCAGCAGCAGTGGCACTACCTTTTGACCAAGGTGCAGATGAGAAAGCAGATCTCCCAAGTGTCCTGGAAGGACCATCATTGCCAAAGTTTCCTCATGTAAAAGTACAATCTGAAAGCAGTCTTTTGTATTGTATGACATACGACTTCCCATAGAAAGAAACCCTTGGAAATTAACATTCTTGACTAGACTTCCTCCAAAGCAGAAGTGTCTTTTAGCAAGTAGAGTTGCAAAAGAACAGCAGACTTTCCGTTATAGATGTCATCTGTCCAAAAGAAAGGCTTCTGACCTTCTGTGCATAATGACAAAAATATTTTCTGAATATGGTTAAGGTTCAAGTCTTTCTGTGCATGCTGACTAAATTTCTACCTGCCACTGCATTGTGAAGCAACATTTCTTCCAGTTCCATCTTTGGTAGTAGACTTACCTGACATTTTCCAGGCATTATAAAGGAAAATTTCCTTATTGATGGAGATTGCAATTCATCATTGAAGAAGCAAAAGTCACATTCAGGGATAGTCTTCACGTTTCATTGTTATACACTAAATTCAACTTCAAAATTTCTGTCATTCTTTTATAAACTTACTTTCTACTAGATTCTTGATTCTATCTACATTTTTGATGTGTACTTTCAGCAAATACATTCACAGACAATTGTTTTTATGTGAATTCAGATCTGGTTTAGTCTGATATTATAAATCCTCAAATGCTCTGGATCTTTTACAACAACACAGGAAACTTTAAGTTACATATTTTACACTTTGCAAATGCTTTGTTTACGGACATATTTGGATTTAGATGCTGCTAACTTAAGGTATATTCTCATTCCTGATATATTTTTTATATATATTGATGAGCTTAATTTTACATGAAATATCTAAAATTTCAATAATAACAATCTTCTTACACGTTTAAGGCAAACAATACACATTCCATACACAAATATGAAGTAAATTAAAAGATCTCTTCTTCCTCAACCCCCCTTGACTAAACAGCAATTTCTAGGAAGTTCTGCTTGCATTGTTTTTTTCTGGCTTTGTTTGGGTTTTTTTTTATGTGAAGAAAAACATTAGCACATAGTGCACTAGCACTTAAATCCAAAGCTTCAGAGCTATTGAAGGGGGCACCGCTGAAGATTTCTTGTACGTAAGTGTTGATGTTTCAATTAGCAGTAATTCATAAACTAGCTATAGAATGCAACCATTTGGTGAACTGTTACAAAGAAAAAAATTGTGTCTTATATGTTTCTTAAAGAATAATTTCCTTGTACAGAAATGTTCAGAGAGTTTAAAGACTACCTTTCTCATTTTTGTCTTAGGAAAGCACATGAGTATGAGAAGGGGTTGCTTTTTATAGAATATGAGAAAATTTCAGAAAGTCTACAGGATCCAAACACAGATGTTCACTTACTGCATTATGTGTCTCATACATTAATGGTTTATTTATGCTTTATTTAAAAATTATTAAGGATTTTAAAGTCACATTCCTCAATCAAAGTGTAAGATTAAAGACAGTAAGTAACAAAACCCAGGTATATTCCACCTCCAAATAGTCATTCTGAGATGATGAAGCGTTATTCTCTATAGGCAACAGATAAGGCTGGAAGGAAAAGGAAAAGCAAGACATTACAAAAGAGGCAAGAAAATGAAAAGAAGACAGAAACATCCTACACCTCATGAATGGATCAAGCATTTTGAAAATGAAGCTGTCTTCCAGGAGCATAAATCCAAGAAGCTTCTGAAAGTTTGTGGTAGTTCATCTACATCACAACTACTGCCCTGTATGGGTCTTCCATGTAAATACTAGCAACATAAACACAACATCAGATGTGACTCTAAATACATATTTTCTAATCTGTTAAAACCAATGAGCTGAATTTAATCTCAAAATACTCAAAGAAGCTGTTGATGAATTACAAGCAGTTTCAGATTAAACATAAGGCAGATACTAAAATGCATCTTAAACGTATTTAAATGCATCTTACAGCCTTTGAAAGGATTGTCCAGGTAGTCTGTAAAGTAACTTTTAGTGGATGTTAGAAAAAAACATCTGTTAGGAATGAATACAGATACAGTTCAGCCTGCCTTCAGCCAAGGATGAACTAGATGAGATTTTTCAAGTGCTTTGCAGAATCTGTGACTTTATAGTGTTCTTCTGATGGATTGATATAGAAAACATATAGATATAGAAAATTGATATAGAAAATCCAAATCAAATTTAAAAGGCACAAAAAAGGCAAGAAAAGTTATCTGTTATCACTCAAAAAATAAAAGAAATAGCACACTGAAAGGATCAAAGCAGGTAAATACTTACTTTCTTCTATTTCACTTGTGTCTTCCTTATTTTGCCTTATCTTGCCACATGGACAGTTATCTGCCATGGTGCACAACCTTTTGTTCCATTTCCACACTGCTTGTATACAAAGTGCTTTAACATAGGAAGTGTGTCTTCTTATATATTTTTTCTTTTTTTTTTTGCCTCAGAAATACATCTTTAAACACAAGCAACCCACTAAAATTTAATATTTTTCTCAGAAAGAAAAAAAGAAAGCAGCTGTTGATTTGAACTTTGACATCTCCTATGATGGCTCACCTAATTACATTTGTTTAATATGTTGCAGGAGTTAGCCAGTATGATCATAATTCAGCATGAGATGAAAGGCTTTTTATGATCTTCTCTCAAGGTTAGTCAATAAGCTATTTGAAGCACTATATATGCAACCATAAGAAAAAGAGGAAAGTTCCATAACTTGCTTTCTGTAAAATCTAAGCTTCATTTATTATGTTTCCATAGACCTATTTCAAAATCAGTGAAGCCCTCAAGTCAGTGGAGTGCTTGTCAAATAATAAAGACTTATTGCTAGTTACTCCAGGATACCTTGTCTTGTCAACAAACTTGAAAGTTATATTATCAATATTAGTTGAAAGATTTTAGACTTATTCCATTTCTTCACCATTTGGAAAGTTGCTCACATTTCAGATTTTTTGTAACTGTGTTCAAGCAAGACCATTATAATTCCAATCTATTCAACTCTTACTTATTCGTACAGCAGCCTTTATATTTTTGAATTGCTGATATCAATGCTTCTGTCACTTCTCCAACCTTGAATGATTACCTGAAGGTTCAGTCCTTTAACCCATGAACTGTAAATCAGGAAGCAAGTGCTACAGGATTATATTAATAAATTGCATGTAACAACGAAGATAAAGGAATCAAATTTAATTTTAATTTTTCTTTTCAGTTCAGCTTCTACCTACCTAAATCAGACAAGGCTATAAAATAAATTATTAAAATATTAAAAAGAAAAGGGTAAAATTCTTGGGACAATAACAATGGAAAACTGGTTGCTAATATCCAATAGTCAGTTTTATGTTTTGTCTGTGAATGCATGTAAGTTTTTAACAATAGCCACTTTCCAAAGGCAGATCTTTGTTTATATATCTTCCATAAAATACAACAGCTGTGTTCTGTAGTTGTTTTAACAGTAGCTTCACTCACTGATCTGTGTGTTCTTTCTAATTAATTATTTAAATATTATGTCAGGTGCTGCAGTCAAGTCTTAATAATTTTGTAAATGGATGAACAGAAACAGAGTTTAAATGATGTGATTACATGTCAATACAAAACTGTATAAGTTTTAAAGAACTAAAACCAGCAAAATTCACTGGCAGAAAGAAGGCGTATCTTTTGCAAGTATTACACAACATACGGTACAGAGAAGCACCCATGGTTTAAATTCTCTGCCTTCTTGTTGCAGAGTTGATGTTTCATCTTTAAACCTGAGCTTTCTGAAGTGCATCACTTAAAGTCAGAGTCCTCTCAGGAATGATTATAAGCTTTCCCAATTCAAAATATTTTGTATTGGCAACTATATTGACAGAATTATCCATTCGTTTTTATGCATATTTATGTGTCATTTAAGACTCTCCAACCTCTATGGTACCAGATACCTTTCAGGGAAAGAGGAACACAGCCTCTATCCCAGAAGTCTGCAGCCTAACTAGGTAGGCCAAACAAAGAACTACAGGAAAAACAGGACTGAAGATGAAGTGACTTTCTCAAGGTTGTGAATTAAGACAGTTGCCATGAGGAAAAGTTTCCAGTCTTCTGAGCATCTTACCTATTTTCTAAATAGTTCTTCCATTTGTTTTCAAATTTCAGCAGAATATTATAATTTATATTCAGATCTGGTATATGCAAGTAGAATATTATTGATTTGTAAATAAGATGAGATGTGAATTTGCTTAGTACTGTTAGCTGCAGCACAAAGCAAGATATAAAAAATGCAATACTTCACAAAACTTGATCTGAACAATTTTCTCACAGGTTCTTTATTTTCTTCTGAGATGCTCATATAGCTGTCAGACACTGTAATGTTACTGAGCAATGCAAACAAAAAAGAGCTATAATTATGTATGCCCCAAATAACAGTAAAAGATCAATATCACATCCTGCTTGAGTGTTATAATATCCAACATCACCACTATTGCTGAAAGAGGTAGAAAGGTGTTATATTCAGCCTTATCTTTGTCCTCTTTCCCACAAAGTAGGAGGTAAAAAACAAGTCCATAAGAATAGGAATGTTTAATTAAGTGAAAGAAAAATCTTGTGAACAGCAAAATGCTCAACTCACAAAAGAAGGAAAGTGTATCTAGCATTTTGCTTCATCAAACTTATGAAAGTCATTATCAGGGGGTTAGATTAATTCTAAAGCAGAGTCAGCTTTTAAATTAGAAAGCACTTACACCAGGACTACTATTGTAAGGAAGGAGAATTTGTCAAAAATGTCATCTCTATGGTTGCTTTCAAGTTTTGCAGTGGTGTTTTACCTACCATATTGCACTCATTACCATTTGCAAACTAACTCCGTGTCTTCTGAGTTACTTTTGTGAACGTGTTGTGAAGTTATTTTGTTGTGAGTTAGGATATTTGATTCCCTTTCAGTCTGTGGACTGTAAAAAGAAACCACAGGCAAAGGGCGCTGTCTGCTAAGTCTATGCTTTCATAAACAGGCTTGATTTTCTGCAAGCCCTTGCAAATCTCCCAGCTTATCAATAGCCCATAGACTACCTGTTGAAAATCACCATATAGGTGAATAAATGCATATAAATTCCTTGTGAAGCTGCAAATTTGACCCTTTATATTCTTTGTTTATTTCTGCCAATATTTTTTTTTTTTTCACTAATGTATTTAGCAGAACTGAGTACAGCAATTCTCTCTGTAGCAGATCTGTAGCTCTGCTTCTGCCAGGGCTGCTGAGAAGGAGCTGGCTACCTGATCGTGTTGACAGGTGTTAGTTTTGTGTCAGGGAAGCTCCATGAGGACAACCGAGATTAAGCTCCTTTTGAATTACATAAATGGTACAAAGGAGCTATGGGCATGATGCTATGGTTATACACTGATTCTAACGCAACCAAAACCAAATCACAACACATAATTATGCTATGACATTATTATATCTTCATTGCTTTGATTACTATATGGCTTGATCTAGTGCTTTGCTCTTTCATTTCCAGAAAAGCCCAGGGGTGAAGGAAACGGAACACACTTGTGGAGAAATAGGAAATGTGTGGGTCATGAAGAAGAAGTTGCAGAGGCTAGAGAAACTGTTGCTGTCTTTTGTGGGTCTGAGGAAGAGAGAAATGGATCCCTGAGTCCCAGGGCTGTTTCAGACTACATCCTCCAAAACAAGGAGGATTCCATTCCAATTGCTGTTGCCTCAGGACTTAATAGAAGTTTTTGGTATTGTTTTAAAGCATTCATCTAAAGCTGGCCAAGCTGAGAACATTCTGTCCAAGAATAGGTCCCAAAACTCTCTTACACCGCCTGCAGTCAGATATGTAGCAGGCAATAATAAGGAAAAAAACCCACTCCCAACCATGCTTCCCAACATGTTAGTAACTACTTGTCTAGCACTTCAAAGCATCACAGTATCACAGTATCACAGTATGTTAGAGATTGGAAGGGACCTCAAAAGATCATCTAGTCCAATCCCCCTGCCAGAGCAGGAACACCTAGATAAGGTTACACAAGAATGTGTCCAGGCGGGTTTTGAATGTTTCCAGAGAAGGAGACTCCACAACCTCCCTGGGCAGCCTGTTCCAGCATGGGAAATCTTTATGCTATTGTGACATTTCGATATATATTTTTAACAGAATAGATTCATATCTGTCACCCATCAAAAAAACCCACAAAATTCAAAAAAGAGGTGTCATCTTGAAATACTGAGTGTGATTCCCTGATGTTACAGTAGCATGCTGAGCCCTCAAAAGAAGATTGAGGATATGAGCATATGGAATGACCATGTTTATCAAGCAATTACAACTAAGTCAAGCACTGTGTGAAGGAGCTCCTGCAAAAGCTCTCCTCTGTTCCCTGAGCTTCTGCCTTCCGATCCTTTTTGCAGGCAGTATTCAGATCACTTTCTAATAGTAGTATAAAATTATATATTCTTAGTTTATTAAATGTCTTATAATAAGCTTGCTTATATTTTCAGTTTGGGAATGTCATATGGTATTTGATGGTCTCTCCTTCTCAGACAAAAGCAAAGGAAAAATATCTCTATCATGTATGACTCCCATGAATTTCATTCATGGAAATTTCCGTGAATTTACTTTCTCCTTTTAAAGCGTTAACTTCCTTTTATGTTTTTATTCGGTTTACTTCTTGTTTGTTTCCTCTTCTTTTGTCTTCCTAAATCTTTCTTTTACATGCCATTCCCTTGACTCCTCTACTCTACCTATTTGAAGTCAAAACCAGCAGGATTCCTCCTGCCTCATCCTACTCATCCTTGGTTTTGACCTTGTGTATAACTCACAACATATTGAGTCTCTCATGTACTAATACAAGATCCAGTCTGGGTTAGTCAACATGCAGCTAGATCCCAGATGCTGCAAATAGCAATATGAACAAGATCACAGGTCATGCATTTTCACAATGTGCTACTGAATTGAGATTCTGTGATGCTGATATGAGACCAGTTAACAGCGCTAATAAACCCTGAGTTCTATAGCAGCTACTGCTTTCCTCATTGTCCTGAAAAATTATTTATTGTATAATCCTGGTCACTCCACGCGTACACATATGTGCACGCACATGTACACACACAAAAGAAATTAAAAGCTTGAGACATGCTGCTGTATGTCCGCTTGACCTGAACATACAGTCCTAGGAGTTACATGGACATAATCTGGGAGGTGCGGGAAGGGCATCACAAACTGAGGCCTAGGGATTGCGACCACTGCATGAAGGAATTCAAACGGTTTATCAGGTGGCCTCAGATGTGCTTCAGGACTGCCTTCATCTGAAGCTGAGGCTTTTTACTCAGAGGGCAGGTGTCCTTTCCTGAGCTCGAGCCTACAGACTTTATTTCTGAGAGGAGATCAGTCTTTTAAGGAACAGCATTGCCCAACTTCTATGTGAACAGATCACCTGTGAGAGGCTGGTGTTAAAACCCGCACTAGTTATCGAAGGCAGTGTCCTTACCAAAGGCTATAAAACAGGATGGACAGGGTGGACCCTGACTGCTGAAGCTGAAGCACTCAAAGGACATAAAATATTTCAGGGGAAAAAAAAAGATAAATATGAATAATTATATATGGCCAGTGGTGAGAGAACTTATTTGCAAATAGGCAGATGGGAGTTCCAGCCCCTATTCTTATCACATTCTTCATTTTTATGCAGAATAACCTGTGCCATAGTGCCACCACCTCCAGGCAAGCTAAGCTTTCCATAGTCTACTTCCTTCAAACATTATTTTTAGGATGCTCTTCGAGAAAACTAGATATGTATTTCAAACCCTTTAGGCAGCAGGACAAAGGTCTGTCTTGCCCTTAGTAAATTAAATAACCATTTTTCTAAGCAGCAATCGCAAGTGCTTTTTTCGACATCGGTGTGCCATCCATCTACACATATTCCAGGAACACCTAGATGTACTCCAAGAACATGCACCAGATGAAATTTAATCAGAAAGACAGGAAAATATATCATTCTTTGATCCCTTGTGGAATTAGGTGGCAGAAGGTGAACACGACGTACTTCTGCAAATGCATGACACCAGGTGTCCTGGGTTCAGCAGTAGCAGTCAGTTTTTCTCCTTCTTAGTAGCTGTTGCAGCACTGTGTTTTTGACTTTTGGCCTGGGAAGAGCTGATAACAACTGATGTTTAGACTGACCAAGGACTTTGTGAGTCTCATGCTCTGCCAGGGAGGAGGAGGGGCCGGGAGGAAGCGGGGACAGGACGCCTGACCCAAACTAGCCAAAGAGGTATTCCATACCACAGCACGTCATGCCCGGGGATGTAACTGGGAGCTACCCGGAAGGGCACGTCCTCTTTTCGGTCGGGCTCTTTTCCGGCGAGTGGTATCATATTTTCTTCCCTTGTTATTTCTCTTATCATTATTATTATTGGTGGCAGCAGTAGTGATTTGTGTTATACCTGAGTTACTGGACTGTTCTTATCTCAACCCGTGGGAGTTACATTCTTTCGATTCTCCTCCCCATCCCTCTGGGGAGTGGGGGGGGGGGGGAAGTAGACTGCGTGGTTCTAATTTACAGCCGGGGCTTAAACCACGACACCAGGCCACCTTGAAAATACAAATTTGACCAGTGATCTCAATGCAACCAAGCAACAGGTAGATTATATTTCATAATTGTAATCCTAAATTGTGCCTGAGCCTTTCTGTAGACAACCAAGTCTTTCACTGTAGCTGTCTGTAACTCAATATATTAAATATACATATTTCTTGTAAGAAATAGATCTGGTTAAGTGTATTCGCCTGAAATAGTTGGATGTCAGAAGGTTAGAATTGGCATTTTTTACAAGAATACATGCATTCCTTCAGAATGCTGAAAGCATTGAATGAAAGCAGCAGGCATCAGGGTTATCCTGCTTGTTGGCCTGCCAGGCAGGTGGCTTGCTTGGCTGACCAGCTCCCAGCCTGTCCTGCTGGGCAGCAGGGGAGACAACCAGTGTGTTAGTTTGCCAGGTTTTTGGCTGCCTGACTAGCAGATGGACTTGCAAGCTGCCTGGCTGGCTTCCTGCCTAGCCCTTCTTTTGCCTGCTGGCTGATTTACCTGCTGCCCAGCTCCCCAGCTGCCTGGCAAGCTGCCCAGTTTGCCTGATCATGGGTGAGGTTATGGGCCCAAATCAGTTTGTTCTGCAAAGCAGGAGACTGCAGCATTGGTGTTTTGTTCCTATCCAATCTGGGATGTCCCATGAAGCAGAAATTCCCATCCCAGCAAGCTTTAGTAATCCGTTTACAACACTTATCCATGTATTCTGTGCTGGCAATTATAAGTTCTTCAGACTGAACACCTCGCTGGAATTGTTTGCATAACATTTGCCTGACTAGTTTTAACTCTTCAGGTTGTTTTTTACAGATTTTCTCTAGCAGAGTCAGAAAAGATTTTTGGACAGGCTCGTAATGTCATATTAATCACTGTCTCTATTTCCACAGAATTAAGATAAACCAAAGGCAAAAAGTACAAATAAACTCATGAAAAATCATAAGAATGACAGTTCTGGATCTGTGGCCAATATTTGTGGATTGTATTTTTTCTTTCTTACAAAAAACAAAGAAAAAAATTTCTATTTGTCCTAAAGATGGCAGGAGTCTGCCTTTTCTCAGAATACCATACCTTTAATAGTTCCAATTTCAGTTTAATCACACTGTCTTAAACATTTCACTCTGCTTAAATAATGAAAAAAGGTGTTATAAAAATTGCATGAAATCAGCTTGCCCCAGGACAGGTTCTGTTGGATGTAATTACATATGCTTCAACAACTGGAGCAATGTGTTGTATGAAAGGCTTTTAAGGTGACAGAAGTTAATTGTGCAGGTTTTAAGTGAAAAAGAAAATGAAGGGCAATGACCAACACCCTGAGAAGCAGCTGTTTGATTTTATAAAACTCAAGAGAGTATGTTATTAAATTATAAATGGACAGAAAACAGTGGTAAACAGAGGATATGCTTTATCCTATAGGAGAACTAAAAAGAGACTCTCACCTGCATGGAAAGTATTGCACTCCAAGAAAGCCCGTTAGATATAAAGTTCTTTATTATATACCTACATCTAAAATACTACAGTTGCCTATAAAGCAGGCTGTGATATTTCCCTAGTGATGCTGGTCTACAAGGCAGTACAATAAGAAATATCACTTTTTTGCTGCAATACTGGTAATGACAGTAGATCAAAATTGAAGTGTAAAGCTATGAAAAACATTCAGACTTTTTTTTTTTTCCAGCTGAAATACACAAAGCTTTTTGAAAGGGTCCTCTGGGTGGCATTTCTCTAATGAAGAGTGAACTTGCTTTCCCAAGCTGTCTCAGATTGTCACAAAGAAGACAAAAGAACTGTGCACACATGTAAGTTTTTTATTAAAATTAAAAAGTAAATAAGTCAAAGACCCAATAAATGCTCTTATCAACTTACAATGTGCCTATGCTATAGCTGTGCTTTATAATAAATACTTTGTGCATAATAAGTCCTATTTTACTTCCTGATTAATACGTTTTCATTTCATATTGACTTTCAGATATTTGGTTATCACGTCTCCCATTATGCAGGAGTCACTAGAATCACGACAGGTTTTTTTTATTAAACACGATTTCTTGAGTTACAGCCCTTGTTCAAGGATATTGTTACTAGTACATTAATTGCTAGTAATAAATTAATTATATTGCATTGAAATACTTAATAAAATAGAGGCACACTCAAAGAGTGAAGGATTATTGTTGAATTTTAATGTTAGATTCAAATATATCAGCTTTACTGCTTATTCTTTCCTGCTCTACGGCCACTTGACTTTGATTAACTGAAAGCACGCTCAAGAAACTCTTACAATGTGCTTTAAAAACCAGAAACATTTCACACGAGAGAATGCAAAGAACAGTATGCCATTCACCCACAAATCTACTTGACAGTCATTAGCAAATATTTAATATTCTTTCTTATAAAAGGTTCTGAATTCTTAGCTGCTCTCCCCAGGGAGCTCTGACTGCTCTAAGACTTAAGTTTTTTTAAAGACTAATTCTTTTTCCTAGTTTTAATTTTTTCTTGTTTTCTTGTTACCTGTGTTACTGTAAATAAATCTCATAATCTGCTTTCTTCATTAGTGTACACAGTGTGTGTCAGTCTAGTCCCTAGAGACAAAGAAAAGATGAGTTAAGGTGATAATGCTCAGCTCCTGAGACAAAGCACTCCTACACAGGGACAGCAGCTTGCCTTTAGTCATGGCCGGAACTTCTCAGCTCAGGTAAAGCAATACCCCTAGAGGCCCATGACTGCTGGCATTGGAGAGGAAGTCTCCATTGCAATATTGATTTTAGGTACTTAAATTTTAGGTACTTAAATTTTTCTTATGTCCTTTTTTAAGAATACAAAGTGATTTAGTGACTTAAAGATGCTCCTCCCAGTAACTGACTGAAAAGCTCTGCTCCTTCCACTCCTTGCATAACTTGACCCTGAAATACTTTCAGTTTGGCTGGATGCTCAATGATTTACTGTTTGATTATTTTTTTGTTTGTTTAAATTGCAGTTCCTCTCCCATCGTTGTCTTGACAAGATGAGGGATTTATGCTCATCCAGTTAGCCTCTATGTACAACTGTTATCCTAATCCAAATCAATAAAATACCAGAAAGTTGAAAAAGTTGCTATAGTGCAGTATTTGAAGTTTAAGGTTGCTAGAGCTTGCAGTCAAGCAGATTAAAGAAAAAAAGATCCTATTTTATAAAAACTAGATACTTTTCATTATGATGAACAGCTCTGTGGAGTTGTGCCCATGGATTCAGTTTTACAAACCTGTTATGCAAATGTTATATCCCTAGATTAAACTCAGATGTAAATATCATCCTGGAAAACATCCTCTCCAAGGTATATGAAAGATACAGCATATCTGTTGAGTACCTCTGAGGACTACCTTATAGCTCCACAAAGTACACAAGCATTTTGCATTTTTCATGTTTTGTCCTGATCTTTGGGAATATTCACAATCAAAATGGAAACCACTTTAATAAAAAAATACAATTCCAACTGTGACAAAGGGCTAGGGAAGAGAAGCTGATTATACCAGTGCTATAATGATCATATTTGCAGGTCTTGCTTAGCAAGTTATGTCTCAGTAAATAGATTCATAGCCACAATTCTGACTCACTTTTTCAGTAATCATGAGTGTGTTTTAACGTAGCATTTACAGTTGACCTATGGCTTCTAAATGAAGGTGTCACGACTGCCATATCAGTTCATCGGCTTGCTTGTCTGATATTTTGTTTAATTTTTCCTTCCCTAATGGAATACAAGTTTTCATGAACTTTTGGCTACCATAATAATTTGGTGGTTCCTTCAGCCCACTTTTTGCTTGCAGGCTTTTAATTGCACCAAATGAAGCAGTGTGGGAATAGAAAAGAAAAGTTATTAAACAGTGAAAAAGCCCAGAGTGAGGTGTTCCAACCAAATACATTTTATAAATCCTTGATGTTTGTTATGACAGCACAGTCAGTCACCAACTTGCTATGTTGGTGTGATGCTATGCGACAATGCATAGACACAGTGATATTTTCTCTCTTCACTGACTAAAAGGCAAAAATTAAACCCCCTTGGACAAAATGTCCCTAACAAACATAGTGTTGACATTAAAATATGACAGGATGATAGGCCCAATGGTGAAGAAAACTTGAATAACTCTTACTGCATGAGACATGATGAAGGTAATGTATGAATAATCCAGAGAAGGTTATACTAGATAAAATAGCTTAATTCATCTTTGTCAGTTTATGTGTAACATGTATATTGATTCAGTTCTACATTCTTAAAGGCTGGTATTTGAATCCATTGAAAATATGCTAGATCAATTGGATCTATTCCAAGGATGTGGATTATCAGTAACTTATCTAATATGCAAACACTTTCTTCACTTATGAGACCCATTCAGTACTTGACTTATGCTTCTTATAGAAGCTGTTTATGAATATTTAAGTAGAAGTTTTCCATATTTTAGTCTGAAACTTGAAAAATAATCGCTTAACATATTTTCATTACTGTAACTTCTTTTTTTGTTCTGTTTTGAAATACATCTGTAATAACTGTAAACTTTTATCTTGGTAGACTTTTATTTTAAAACAAGAAAAACAATGCAGGTAAAAATATCCTGGGCAAGCTATCTCCAAAAAATCTCTTTATTTACCTCCTTTATAACATGCTCTATCAATTTTACTTCACTGTAGTGATGCTGGTGTTCATATATTTTACATACTGAAATATGCAGCACAGAGACAATAAAGGTGCAGATATTATGCCTAGCCTGTAGCTAGGCATAACTACAGGCTACATAACTACATAACATAATAACCAGAACCTGCTTCTCAAAGCCCATATTAATTTAATCTGTACTGCAAGCAAAATACAATGTGCAATCATACCAACATGGTTGTTGTTTCTCCACAAGCCTATGTGGAAATACATTATTGTCCAGTTTGCTAGCAAAGAATTATCACAGTAGATCTTCAGTTCTATGCATAGCTGAGAAATCCAGATACGAGGAAATAAAATCTCTCTTAACTCAGTCAAAAAGAATTTATTTGCAGTTAGTGACAAGTAGTAGCTAAAAAAAAAAAAAAAAAAAAAAAAAAAAAAAAAAAGCATAAGGAAAAGCAAGGAAATGTAAGAAAAAAAGTACCTATGTCATATATATGCTCTTCTTAATGATAACCTTTGCATTTCTGGTGGACAGGTGGACACTGAAATCTCATGGGAACACAGTCTTCTTTCTTCTAAAAATATAAAGAGAACTGTAATAAAATGGGTATATTTTCTTTAAGTATGGGTGAATTTCTTCAGTCAATAATTTAGTTATTTCACTTCAGCACCTACAAAGCACTAGGGCATTTCAAAGTCATTAAGCTGATTTTGTTCTCTGTCTCAATTAGTACTGAAGTAATTTATGTCAACTGGAATAGTTTTGACAGGGAAGGTTGACCAAGTACCACCTGATGGTTTGCTGTCCTGGACTGCGCTAATATTTCTGCATATTCCTGCTGACATTCAGCAAGAAAGGGAGGATTTGAAGTTTAGTATCCCAGTGTTAAAGAAATAAATATCAGGTTTCGCCATTTCTAGACAAAAAGACCCTGATCTGTACTAATAATATTAAAAAATAAAGTCTTTTGCTCCAGACTTCTCCAATGTATTTATAATATGAAAAAGACTGTCTTTTTTTTTCTCCTTTGAGGCAGAAACTCAGAAAAATAGGGGAGTATTGGAAAAAAAAAACAATGAAAGTTTAGGTCTGCATCATTTTCCTTCACTTTAAACAAACCACCATCTTTGTTCTACTTTCTATATCTCAACTAATCAGCTGGTTTCTAAAAAACAAAATTAAACCAGGCAAGAGTTTCTTACTTCTTGTCTATGCCATTGTAATACAAATAAACCCTAAAGGCTGTATCCTGACATCCATTTAATGAAACCCTTTCTCCCCTCCCATTTTTTCATTCTAGCCTAATGCTAAATGCCCACTAGACCTTCAGATGGATTTTATTCTTTTTATGGATTAAACAAAATACAACATACAACATTTCTGTTCGTGTTCTGTGCATTCATGTTTTCATCCTCTTTTTTTCAGTCCTTAACAAAACCCATGATGGGAAAATTATAAACAAATTGATAAGTTGTTTTGCTTAGATCTTTTAGACCTCTTTCCTAGATTCTATTATTACAAAAGGCCTTTCCAGTTTAGAGCATAAGAGAAAAAATGCATTATTTTGTGTATATTTCTTTAGTGTGAGAGCTGTTGAGAATTTAATAGTATATGCCTGAAAAAAATCCACTGAATAAATTAATCCAAACATTAGTGTGTTCACTTGGAGCAGAAATCCCATTCTAGTCTTGAGAAGCTATTCCAGAGGAAATTTCAGTTGAAACTAACAACATTAGTTTTCACAAAATCACCAATTTTTAACCAAATCTTTTTTCACAGCTGTCACTAGTGAGAATTAATTCAGAATGAGTAGTAGATGGATGCATAGAAGTTAAGCTCTCTAAGCTCTAAAAAAAAGAAAAATTCTGAAAACTTGACAAAGCCCTTAGAGTACTTCAGAACTACTCCAACACAGGCACATTTACCCAGGGTAAGATGATCATTCTCTTCAATGTGGTCTTTCCTATTCACATAAAGCTTTTTTACTCATGCCAGCTTCCCTGATGCAGACTACTCAAGGCTTCACCTCTTCCTTTCTGTCTATAACTTCCAATGCTACAGTTATGAATGCCATGTCAGCCCCTAAGAAAGAAATTAAAAGCTGTGTTACGAAGTCCATGTTGCATAACCTCACAACTTGTTTGATTTCCATGACCTGGCTTCGTTTAGAAGGGGCATATTTTGTGCCAGAGAGAAAGGACTTAGGATGATCCAGCCGCTCTGTAGGCAGAGCTGATGTGGAGCAGGTGCACCCTGTGCTCCCTGTCACAAGGGAAGAGAGGATGTGCTGCTGTATTCAGACTCCAGTGCTATACATTTCAGCAGTAAGGATCATTTTCACCAGTGGAATCTCCTCCATTTGCATTGCATCATTTATCCTCAATAGAATGTAGATAACCTTCTCAAGCTGTTGAAGGTAGGTGTAAATCTATGAGTGTTTTGGTGTAAGAATGATTGAAAATCGTTTAATTATGATGTTTGAAACAGTCTCCCCAGTATGATCCTCCCTGCAATCAGCACAGTAGAAATAGTTTCCTCTGAAATGAATATCTTTAAATTCAGAATATAAAAATCAGTGTCAAGCAACCATTAACATAGAACCTATTATGTAACTAAGCCTGCCAATGCCTGCCCTGCTACACCAGAGAAATCAGTCATTTGTTATGAGAAAAGATAAAGTTTATGAGAGAGAGAGTGCTCGGTCTTGGGTTATATTGATCTTCAGTGGCAACAGATAGTTGTCTCCAATATTTCCAGTTTTCAGGCTGCAGCCTGAGAGTATGTCAGAAGTTGATATTTTTTACAATCAATTCACCACTTCTGAGTTTTTCCCAGGGCCAAACATTTAATTTGTAATTTGAAGTAAGAGTCTTATTTTGGTGCTTAAATAGAATCCTGTGTGATGGGGCTAGAGTACTAATAGACATGTCTATCCATATCCGCATCAGTCTGCATAACAAATATTGTTTGAGGATGCCAATTCTTTTTGCAGATAATATTGGCCTTTCACCTTTACCTTTCTATTTCTATGTGTGCCTGAAATTGGTAATGACATACCAAAGAGCTGTTTCATTTCTTGTTACTAGAAAAGCAAAAAGAGAGTGCAATTAAGAATCAGCAACCTGAATAACCTTCAAGTGGGAGCAGCTTACAACAGGGAACTTATTTTCTTACTGTGGACTGCAGATGAGTGATAATCAAGCAATGAGTTGCTTACAAAGCCAGTTAAGCTATGTTTCCATGCAAAACATAGTCAGCTTAAGACCATTGTCACCAAACCAAAGGTCTCTTCTTCATATATTTAAGCTCCCCTTTTCAGTTCCACCCCTCTTTTCAGGATCTCCAACACTCATTAAAGCTCTCCTGAAGCTGATTCAATTCAGAGTTAATTTTTCCTTTTTTTTTATTATCCTCTTGCAAAGTTAGTGAATTGGATTAGCTCACAATGGAATCCACAAGTGATGCAAACATGCTGAAACAGCATGTGGCCAGGAATGGAAAGAAAATAAGAGAAAAGAAAAACAGTAGAGTGTCATCATGAAACATCAGCTGCAGAGAACCTTCTTCTTAAAGTCACAATGAGGCCAGATGAGGCATGCAGACTGGAAACTGAAGAATATTTTTGGCCAAAGTTTCTATTTCACTAACCAAGTAAAATAAAAGAAAATGCTAGGCTAGGTGGGAGGGTAAAATATGATTATAAAAGGACCACCAGGGTCTTAGGGTGGGGTTGGCATTTTGAGTTAGGTCCATGAAGACTGGTAAAATTTACAGACAAAAAAAAAAAAAATTAGAAGCTGTCACAAAATACTGCTATGTTTTCTTTACTTTCTTATTATATTTGGCTTTAGAGAATTCTGAGAAATTACACAGATTCTCCAGGCATTTTCAGAGACACCTGCTAAAGCAAGAAGCCATTGTTTTAACTTTCAGCTGTTACGTTAACTTTCAACCATTATGTTAAATCGCAGGCTTCTTTGAGAAGTAATATGTCACTCTGATAATGATCTCAGAAGCCAGTGGTTCAGACTCCTCCTTAGAGCAGTTGTACACAAATGAACAGAATAAAGACAGGATCATTTTGGTCCGTTGATTCAAAATGTGCTGGATAATAAAAAGTATCCGATGTGCCAGACCAGTGTGGAATATACCCTTATATGGTGTGACCAAATTTAACTCAACACGGTTGGGTTTCATCTCAGTTTTTACCCCGAGAAATTTGATTTCCCAACAGTTAATGAACAAATAACTGTCACATTGAGAACACTTTGAAGAATTTTGAATATTTAAGCTCATGTTGTCCTACCAAAAAAAAAAATCACATTAGCAAGACAAAAAAATTTTTGTTTATCTTAAAAGACCTTGTCCGGATTAAGAAAAATAAATGAATGTATGTTTTAGTTTTAGTGAGTTTATCTTTAAATGTTGCACAAAAGTAAATTTGTTTTGTGGAAATGTAGCTCCTGTGCCTTAGCACATGATGAAAAAAATCATTTTTCCAACACAAGGTTACCTCATTTAGTGCTTTATTTGCAATATCAGATCTAAATTAGGCTGTTTTCTGTGCTTTAATTTTGTTCAGTCTGTAAAGTAGCTGTGTAGTAGTTTGATAGCACTGAATTTCCATATGAGTATGAAAAAACATAGAAGTGCTCTCAGACAGCTTTTGTAGAGCTTTATTTATTCTTTTCCTGTGCCAGGAGCTTACCACACTCACAGTATATGAATGTATGTTTTTAGTACCAGTTAATAGAAACACATTTGCCTTTAAGGTAAAGAAGCTCTTCCTTTCTACTCAATTTGCTATGAAACTATAAGGAATGGGGAGTAGAATTTCTTTGTTCTGCTTGTCCTGCCAGGAAAACTATGACTTACTGTTAAAGTACCTGTAAGTACCAGTACCCAAGCCTATTTCAAACACTGGATGATCCTTTGTTGAATTCCGAGTAACTATTAACATCTCCCATATCTCCCAGCTGCATAAGAACAGCCTGTGAGCCACAGGTTGAACCCAACCTACTAAGAAACTACTGAACTCTCTTATGCCTTAGACACTTAGGTACTATATAATGATCACTATAGGCCTAACGTAGCTGAAGTGGATCCTACAACAAATAGCACTAGGAGTGGGAGAAAGTGATAAAGAAGAAGAAGGAAAAAGCCAGGAATCACTCTTTTGACCTTCCTGCCTTCCCTCGTATACATGAGTACTGCTGCAGCTCTGGAAGATGAAATGGGGAATACTGTTTCACCTACTCCTACTCTTTCTCTAATCTGGTCCACCAAAAAAATGTTGAAAAGCTTATTTCCAAGAGTGCTGAATAGAAGACTTCAAAATGTATTAGTTTGAATTAATTAAAGGTCTGAATCTGAAGTAGCGTATTTAGAGAACATTAAACAGTCGTGGGCTGCCTCAAATATAGTGGCAGTATTTCACTTAGTTCACTTCAAAAGATGCTCACATGAGGATTAAATGTATTTTAACTAATATACTTTAAATTCAGATCTCAAATTAATTTGGCTACTAGGTGGACAAGCCCTTCATTGACCATAAAAATCTTTATGTCTTTTTTCTGAAATGGTTGTGATATTACACAACAGGTCTCAGAAGCATGGATGGCACTGTCTCAGGAATTTCTTATTGCACAGAAGTGACAAATCCAGGACTGACTGGGTCAATGCATTTACTGCTGCTATGAGCAGGTAGTGATCCTTTACGACATGTTCATACACTTGTATGAAAGGTGTATGATTGTGTCCTGCTGTCCTTGGCTAGTCCCATGTTACTCCTGAAGATCTTTCTGCCCAGAACCCTCTCAGTGCTGCTTCACATGTCCACTGCCCCTGGATCTCCACAGAACCTCCTGCAGTCTTTAGCCTGAAATATTCATAGCTAATTTTAGCCTTCCTCTTATGATCTCTAACCATCAGTGGTGCCCCACCGTTTGCTGGTGCTCAGAGGCATCTCTATGTCCTCAAGCCTTCAGACACTTACTTGACAGATGAGTATTTAATATATTATATAAAGTGTTGAAATACAACAGAAAATGTTGACAATAACATACTACTTCAACACTTTATGCTTCATCAGCCTTTTATTTCAACACTTTACACTCAGTGTGTGAAAATGATAGGGTTTATCAAGGGCATTTATCTTTGAGTAACGTTAGCATGCAGGGTTGTGATACAAAACATTACTTACAGTTACAACATGCTGAATTCTCAATGCACAATTTGAAAAAATTGCCAAACCCTGTTTACTTTGGTCTTTTTTCACCAAGGATACATTGTGAACTTTTGTAGAGTAAGTCAGCAACCAGAGGTCCTTCCTTCTCTTAAAATATACTGCAATACTAACTGACTTCAGCAGACTTGGTGACTGGTAAATATGAGACTATTTTATGTAAAAAGACTGAAAGGTAGAAAGGCTGAAAGAGGAACTAGAATCAGTGATTCAAAGTATAAGAGCTGAGTTAGGTATTTCTTACAAACTATTTACTCAATGCCAAACTTATTTTGCAATTGTGATTATTTGTATTGCAATAGTACCAGACAAGCATCTGAGCTCAGTCATCCCAGGCATCTTAAGTGAGGAAGATTCAAACACTTTGCCAAATAAAATGCAGTATAAATATGCAAATTTTAATATTTTTTTAACCAGTTTGTCATTTATTTATCTTCATTTATAAATATTCAGAAAAACATGGTCCATGGAAAATGCAAACACTTTTTTTTCTATTTCTATATACTAATCACTTTTAGTCCTGCATACAGAGCCATCTGAAAGATTTATTATTCCTGTAATTCCCTAAAGTGCATAAGTATAATTCCTACCTGGCACTGCATTAGAAGAAGGTGCAGTAATCTCTGTCAGGAATCAATACTTCACTGAGAAAGCCTTTGCTTGCTTACAAGAAAATTTCTTCAGAAATTCTAGGTAAAAGTGAATTGTTCCTCCCAACATAATTACACCTGCCTCTCTTTTTCAGTGGCTAATAAGGAAAAAATCTGGTCAGAGTTTTGGAATTGTGCAGGAAGACAGAAGATGTGGTAAAGATGGTCTGAGGGAATCAAGAACTTGAAAGCATTGTGCATTTCCCTTGGGAAAGACATAATTTGCCTAAGAAAACAAATAAATGAAAACTGATTTTTCTAAAGGTTCTAAAGTTTGATTTAAGGTTTATATTTATTTGACCATAATGCTAATAATTTGTTTTGCATAGCTGAGCTTTTCAAATATTTAAACTGTCTATTTGCACCAACGTGCTATTTTAGATGCTAAATCATTGTTTTATACTGATGTGGTCCTTAGTATTGAACAGTAGCATATTCCAGGAGTCATATTTTCAGCTTGCATTATCAAAGGTATTGTCAATTTTGTGAAGCTCAGCTGTTTTCCTACAAGTTATTGATATAAACACATAAAACACATAACACAAATGAGCTTATCTGCATGGGGTCATTTAAGTTCCTACAGTGCTGTGTAGACACCACATTCTACTGAGTTCTGTATAACATCTGTCATCAGAAAAAAAAGCTTTACAAATTACTGTGAGCAGTGGGAGCTCAGATACATATCCATGGGGAAAAAAAGGAAAGGAGATTGGAATATTGTTATTTTCAGAGTATGTCAAGTTTGTAGGCTTTAGGCTAAAAGGATGTAAGATGTAGAGAAGCTACAGTGTCATGGAAGAACTACACATGACAGATAGGACCAAGACAGTTGAAATTGGGTATGGGATGAAAAGTCCCATAAGGCTGATTTTTAGCTGGCATTGAAGAAGACTGTCAATATGGATTTTTTAATCAGGTATATACTACTGAAACAAAACACTTTGAATCTTAATGTGTTTTCAAGGTTCTTGGAGAGATAGCATTTGAAAGAAAACAAAACAAAAAAAAAAAGTAATCTACATCTACAAATAATTTTTCCAAATATAAATTTTTTTTTAACTCAGTATCTGAACACAGAATTTCATCCAGTTCTATAAATAGATACTTTAGTACACTGCAGCAAAGGTAAATGCATATTTTTAAGACCTGAGGTATTCTGTAACTTGTAAGTGTGGAACCATATGGGTAATCACTTTATGCAACAGCTTGTAATATGCTTTTCCGCCATAGAAGTTAAAAAAATGCAAACTTTTTCATACAAACAGTTTAATTTGGGATTCTGCATTTCTTCTGCAATCACCTTGAGCAGAGCAAGGAGCTGAAGTCTTTAGATTACTTTTAGTTGCTTATCAGCTGTTATAGAAGAAAGATATGCAATAACTCTGACTTTGGTCTTGGCAGGGGAAAAAGAAATTACTATCAGTTTTAAAAAATGTTTTTGTAATATCTATTCTACCGGACCTGTCTAAGATAGAGATCATTTCTCTCATAGCAGCTCATGTAAGGCTGTGGTTTAGATTTCTGACCATAACAATACTGGTAACACACTAATGTTCTAGCTTTTGTTGATCGGTGCTTGCACAGCTAAACCCTTCTCTGTTTCTCACTCTGCTCCCCCACGTGAAAAGGATGGGAGGCTGTGCAATAGTTTGGGAGGGGAAATGACTGGGCAGATGACCCAAACTAATTAGAAAGATATTGCTTGCCATATAACATCGTGCTCAGCAATCAAAGGAAATATAGGGGGGCTTAGGACAGTTAACCATGCTTCTCTCAGAACTGGCAAAACAGACCGATGGGAGATGGTGAGTGGCTGACTTTGCATTACTTTTTTTATTTTCATCTCCTCCATCTTTTCCACTTACCCTTCACTACTTATTATTATTATTACCATCATGATCATTATTGTTATTATAGTTATTATTGACCCCCAAGTTTTCCTGCTTTAATTTTCACTTTCCTTTTCCCTCTCTAGGGATTTGGGGAGAAAGTGGGCAATTAGTTGTGTGGTGTTTAGCTGCCCACTATGGTTTACCTACATCATATATACATATATAAATTTACAATTTTTTCAATATGTTTGAGCAGATATCCTCAGAATTCAGTTTCATACTACATCCCCTAACCCCTCTGAATCATCCAAAGAAATGTTTTCAAGCCTGTGCAGTACATTACTGAAATGAGCCATATTAAAAAAATGTCTTTTGCCTACCTCTTCCCAAAAAAATCCTGACATTGGCACAAAAGGAAGGGTGAATAACTGTAAGACAGTAACAGTGTCTAGAACAAGGTGAAGTGATTACATTTGTTGTGGTTTAAGCCTAGCATGTCACTCAGAAACCACACAGCTGTTCACTCACTCACCCCCCTTTCTCCCTCTGCTCCCAGAGGGATGGGAAGGAGAATCAAAAGAATGTAACTCACACGAGCTGAGATAAGAGCAGTCCAGTAACTAAGGTATAACACAAACCGCTACTGCTACCACCAATAATAATAATGATAAGGGAAATAACAAGGGAAGAGAATACAACCGCTCACCACCTGCCGACTGATACCCAGCCCGACCTGAGCAGTGATTTAGCCCTTCTGAGTAACTGCCCCCAGGTTATATACTGGGCATGACGTGCTGTGGTATGGAATACCTCTTTGGCTAGTTTGGGTCAGGTGTTCTGTCTCTGCTTCCTCCCAGCTTCCCCTCCTCCATGGCAGAGCATGAAACTCACAAAGTGCTTGGTCAGACTAAATATTACTAAGCAGCATCTAAAAACATCGGTGCTATCAGCGCTGTTCCCAGGCTGAAAGTCAAAACCACAGCACTGCAACAGCTACTAAAAAGGAGAAAAATGACTGCTACTGCTGAACCCAGAACAACATTTTAAGAAAATTACATTACAAAGAACAAAAATTTTAATTATCCTCCAAATTCCCTTTATTTTTTTTTTCCTGTGCTGCAGTACATAAACATTTGAAATGGATCAACGATGATAAGCTTCTTACAAATACATGTGCCCAAAATTATTTTAGCCTGACAGACATTGCAGGCCAAAACTTGGAGGGGAAGACAGGGAACAGAGAAGTGTCTTAGCTCATGGGTGTAAGTGACTAATAGAGCTGGGATAGAAGTTTGATTAGCTTCATGACATCTTGTCCATTCAAATACCATGAACTACTAGGAGACTTTCCCTTTCTTTAACTTTCAGAGCACTTTTTTAACAGTATTCAGCATCCCAAAAAAATGAAGGTCAAATAACCTTTCCAGTCCAGGAAGCAGTGTCTGAAAGACAGCGAGCATTATGCTCTTGCCAGAAATCCTAAACCTATACTCTTGCAGTTCAGGGTGCTGGGTTTTTTTGAATTATTACGTACCTCTGTTATATCAGAAATCTTTGAAAGAAAGGAAGTAGAATTATGTTTTCCTCATCATTATTTTAAGAGATTGCTTTGTACGAAGGGATATATAATCTTTGGAGTAAATCAGTAAAGAAAAGCTACATTTAAAACATTTTAAATATATATTTTTACCTGCACTAATGATTCTTATATAAGAAGTTTGCAATTAAGGATTCTGTGAAGAGAATTTTTAAGAAAAACCTGTTGTTAACAACATAAACTATGTAGTTATCCATTGCTTATCTAAAGTAAAAAGGTGCCAGACTGCTGTTTGAAACAGTGATGACTTGTTTGGAAAACAAAAAAAAAAAGCTTCTGTTTGGAAAGGTTCTAGTCCGTAAATTTGTGCAGTGACACAAGAATATAAAAACTTTGCAATGAATACATATCAACAAAAAGAGTTTAGTAACATTGAATTTAATCTCAGGCTTCTCTAACTTTTGAGCTCCATATTTGGCAGACTATTTTTCTTAGAAAAATGCATAGTGACAGGGGATGAAAGTCACATAAACAAGAAATGCCAAAAATTTTTCATCCAAAATACTTTCTCTGTTGTCTTGTAATTTGCCTTTTGTTTTTCCTGTTTAGAAATGCTTCATGGGGCAGAACTACAAAAATGGAATTTAAGCAGTCAAACAGAAAAAATGCTGGGCAGTCATAGTGAACATAGAGACATAGTGAAGCCATACATCACACTCTCATGATTCTGAATAAGCCATCTGTTAAAAATACACCTGTTCATTTACAGGTAGTCTACAACAGAATTAATAAAAACATGTAAAATTTTCCAGAAATCACTCGACCAGGTTAAGTTTTGCCTCAAAGCAATCTGTATGTTTTTAACAAGCTTACACATTGAATAATAGGGACTTAAAGGGTTGTGCTGCAATACTGTAGTTAAGGGATCATGTCAGCCGAAGATTTATACACATGCAGATTCAAAATGAAAAGAATTGGTTGTAAGGGAATTAACCTTGATCTTTGCACTTGTCCACTGTGGATGTCCTTGATAACTACACCGGTATATCAAGATATCTATAGACTCTACTTAGTTATCTGGCAAAGTTCTTCTACATACTGGATTTGAGTTTAACTTGGTTATGTAAGTATTACAAATTTTCCAGAATTCATGTAGCAAGTTTCAAACTAATGTTTTGTAATTTTAATCAATATATGAGTTTGAAAGGAGTAAAACTGTTCATTTACAGTCCTGCAAGTGTGTTTCTTTCTGATAATTGAGTAAAAATACTGAAATACTATCAGGTGCTGCCAGTACAAAATGGCATACTTCCATGCACTGCCTTTCACAGAAAGAATGTACTTCCTTTTTATTTGCAATGATAAATTTGTGCTGGTTTTGTCTGGGGTACAGCTAATTTTATTCATAATACCTACTACAGGGCTTTGTTTTGGATCTGTGCTGGAAACAGTGTTGATAATTAAAGGATGTTTTAGTTATTGCTGAGCAGTGCTTACACAGAGTCAAAGCCTTTTCTGCCCCTCACATCATCCCACCAGTGAGTAGGTTGGGGGTGCACAAGAAGCTGGGAGGGGACACAGCAGGGACAGCTGATGCAACTGACCACAGAGATATTCCAGACCATATGACATCATGTTCAGCACCTAAAACTGAGGGAAGAAGGAAGAGGGGGACATTTGGAATAATGACATTTGTCTTCCCAAGTGACTGCTATGTGTGATGGAGCCCTGACCTGAAGATTGCTGAACACCTGCCTGACCATGTGAAGTGGTGAATGCATGCTTTTTTTTGCTTTGGTTGCATGCATGGCTTTTGCTCTTCATATTAAACTGTCTTTATCTCAACCCACATGTCTTCTCACTTTTACTCTTCCAATTCTTTCCTTCATCCCACCAGGGTAGAGTGAGCAAGTGGCTGTGTGGGGCTTAGCTGCCAGCTAGGGTTATACTAACACAGGTATGCGTTAATATTTCTCCCCTAATTCTTATGCAGGAAGATTTATATTATTGAACTCTAGGTAGCTGAAGCAACACATGAATGAATGCTCAGGTACCAGTCATCTAGAAGCAAAAGTACAAGGCAGCAGAAGGACTGAAGACAATTCTATCTGAGGAGTGAGAGAAGTGAGGGCATCCCTTTTAGAGAGTAAAATACTGCAACTTAGAAGGGTGGGGAGAAAAGCAATTAAGAGATGCTGATACACCTGTGGGACTAACACTTGTGGGACACCTATAAGGTTACTTGCTATGACATACTCTGACATAAGGACTAGGAGCAGGAGCGTTGTTGTACATGAGCCACCGTGCCCCAAAGTTCACCTCCCACCCCCCACCCCACCCTCAATTCCACTCTACTAGCAGCATAAACAAAAGGTAATGAAGTTATGAAGTAAGTGTCCACAGTTAATTCAAATACAGTAGATGTCAGTACGATGTACTTGAAAAAGGCATAATATCCTGAAGGATACTCTTCCTCTCCATTCCTGTCCAGAATTTAAATTGTTTGTTCAGAGAATGAAGTTATCCATTGGTTTTGTATATTTCTTGTCTTTTCATCCCAGAATATCTTTTCAGACAAGAAAGGCTGTATGGGTCATGTCTGCACAGGTCACCTTTCTTTATTAATCCCTGAATTAGTGTCAGACCATAGAGCTGACCGGTTGCCAGTGGACAGACTTTGGTGCATTTCCATGACTTATTGTAACATTTTTTTGTGAACAGTTACAACTTCTACAGTGTTACTGCCATTATCTTTCAACATATCCGATGTTTTCCCTTGGCTTCATATACCATTCTCCTTTCATATTCTTCATGTAAAATCTTTTCACCTAAAAAGTCTTTTAGTACCCAAAGTCTTTGAAATGGTTCTTGTGCCAAACACCTCAGCTGTTTCTCTCATTTAAAGTAATTGCTTCCAGCCCATAGATTAATAGTGCCAGTGCATGGATCTGATATGTTTGCAGTTTGAGAAGTAGAGTTTTATCAGTTCCTAATTTCATCAGTTTCTGTGAAACACTTCTTCTTTTATTCTCATCCTGAAGGAAACCTCAGCTGTGGTCAAGACTCCTCTGTGCACATAGGAGTGTTGCATATTCTTTGACTTCACAGATGCCACATTTCACTTGCCCTTCCTTTTGCTTCTATTTCATGTTACAGCCAGCCACTTCATCTTCTTGGCATTTATTATGAGTCAAAGTTGACCAAACCAATCTTCCAAGGTTAATTATTAATTTGATTCATCAATAATTAAAACTTTTTTTTTCAGTTGTGTGATGTCATCTGTGTTAGTTAAGGACCTTAACTCTAGATCATCTCAAGTCATGACCTCTACCTCATTTATCATTCTTACTGTCTAGTTTAAGAATATGATGAAAAGCTGTAGTGACTCTCTGCTTCCTTATATTATACCAAGCTTTGACTTGTTTAATTTTTCATTATTTTTTTTCAAAGCTGCAGGAGTCTTCAAATACAGCCTTCAGAATTGCAATTATATGATCTGAATTCCATTTGATTTTGCAGTTTTCCACAATGTTTCCAACCAAACTGAAACAAAAGTCAAGACAAACGTCATTATTGGCCTTTTCACTTTCTTTATCAGCCAGCACAGCATGCATATCCAGTCAGTGTACCTTGAGTATGGTTAGAAGTTGCTCCAGTAGTCATCCCCTTTTACTCTTTACAATGGCTTCTATCTGCAAAGTGTTATTCTCAATGTGTTTTTCCTGATTTGCGTTTCAGGAGAATCTTTTTACCAACTCAGTTCAACTATTAATTGTAGATAATTCTTTCATATTTCTTCTTCGATCCCATACATTCTTTCATCAAAACTAACTGGAGCCAAAATGCTCTCAAAATTTTTTTTGACATTAGATATTTCTTTAGCCACTGTGTTTCTTCTCAGTTTAACCTTTCTCTGCATTCTTTCCATTTTTGTATTCCTGATCTCTTTAAGTTGCTGGGCATTTTCTTTCTAAATCTTTTACCAGTCCCATTTCAGAAATGTCTTCATTCCTTAAAATGATGTCTTCATTCCTTACAATGATGTCTTCATACTTTAAGCTTTCACCAGAACTCCGATTTCTTTTTGTATCTTTGTCAAGCTTGTTTGTATAGTCCAATAACTTTCTTTCCTGAATTTAGTTTTGCTTCCCTGAATATTTCCTGCCCAGTCTGTAATTAGATTTCTTTATCAACATGAATTAATGGACTGAAAAACTGCCTAAATGTCACCTTGAATGCATTCCTCATAGAACTTTCCTTTCATCAAAATAAAATTTGGATTCAACTACATCATTTTTGGAGTGTCAGGGTTTATTTTTCTTTTACTTAATCGTCTTTCCCACAGGCTTTTCATGAACACTGGCATTTTGTACTCTCCTGTTTTTAACAGCCAATGCCTTTACTAACAATGAAGTGCTCTCTCTTCCTTATACTCTGGGTAAGAGGTGAATTCCAAAAAACCTTCTGGTGTCTTTATGAGAAATCCATCTGCAGCTTATAATCAAACTGTGCATATCAAGGCAACTCTGAACTTTTCCTTGGTCAAGGTGAGAAAAAGAAATGACTGAGAGGACACAGTACAGTTACCAAGATTTACACTGTGTTTAGTATTTTTGTCAAGCCCCTGAATAGCAGCATCTTTAAAAAAAAATAATGGCCCCTTTTGAGAATTATCAACTACCTGCACTGACATATGTTCTCCACTTCTGTTAAAATAAGGTCGTAATCATCCATAAGGGACTATTGAAATAATAACAACTTACCAATTTGTGAGAATTGCTTTTGTAATATGATGATTTTATCATTAAAATAATTATGTTTTAAAATTATTAGCCTTCACAGTCACTACTTAAAAGTAAACCATGTCTATTTATTCTCGAATTTCTGATCAGTTTTGTTTCTTACAATGGGTGGGTTGCTATCAGATGTTTGGCAGACTACAATGCAAATTAAGTTTTTCAGTCTATGGAAATATCTATTAACAGTACACATTTCCCAACTTCAAAATGCGTGCTTGAAAATTACAGTTGATTAGACTCTTTGTTATGAAATGCAGAACAAAAGCTAAAAACCCTTCTCTGCTTTTCATTTATTATATCAAACAATGATGCAATTCCATCATTGTGTAGCATAAAAGGTGTGTTCATGTTCGAAGAACACAGTGTCCATAAGGTTTAATCTGCAGTCTTATGTTCAGAAAGGTTTGTAAATCAATTCATCAGTAGATGCAGTAACTCTTGTGGATTGAAGATAAATTGCTGAATTCCAAGAGAATACAACACAAAGAAAACCATTAGCCCTGACAATTCATAAACAAAGTAAAGAACATTATTCACTCTTTGTTCTTATAAAATAGTTAAATAATAAAAAGGATGATCACATAAATCATTGAAATTATTTAGTCAAAATGAGTTTGTCTATGAGCAGAAGTACCAAAAGAAAAAAAGGTTGGTTTCTTTATAAGAAGTAAAGAGAACTAGGAGAGGTAAGAGAAACTTTCATTGTAATCCCAACAGCTATGTTAATAGCTATAGCTTTGTTTTCAGCCTTTTTTCTTTTATTATCTCAATCTTCCTGACCTATTTCTTCGCTGAAAAAAAGAGTGCGTCTGAAACGCATTGAATACTTCTAGGTCAGAGGTTCCCAGCATCTGTGAACTACGGTCGCAGTCTCCAGAGATTTTCAACCAGTAAGAGTTTTCAGAAATCACTCATGAAAACCTTCAGATTTCTTAAAGTTAGGAGGGTTTGTTTTTTTTTTTTTTTTCTCACTATTTGCATCTGTCTTCAGCCTTTGTGGATTTGTGATTCCCTGGATCACTTGGCTGCTTAGTCCCTGAAACTGAAATATATTTTACTTTTCTTTCTTTGACATTAAAAATGCATTGCAATGAATAATATAGTAGGGCTGTGTATAAAACTAAAGCTTCTGCATCCTTTTTAAATGTTTGTTCTTTAGCAGATATTCTCTGAGGGAAACTTATTGAAAGGATGATCAGTAATTTAATTTTTTATCATAAGCATTAATGGCAAAGAAAGGACAAAAGTACTTTGCAGGGCTAAAGAAAGGAGAAAGATATTTATCATGGGAAAATACTGCAACTAGGCTGAGTCCTGGCAGTGCACATTCTTTTTCTGTTCAAAGAGAGGCAATAAGGAGATTAATATTTGGGGTCTAGAAACATTTCCTCTTTATGTTGTAAGCAGCAAATACTAAAGTGACACACTGTGGAAGTGTGCTTAAAGAAGTCTACAGTAAGTAGATGAAAGCTTTTGTGAGAAAAAAGGTGACAGAGAAATATTTTTTGAATTCTGAAAAGAAATTTAGTAACTACCATTTTCCCCAAGAACATTCAGGAAGAATTTTAAAAGTAATTGTACGTCAAATCATCAACTCATAAGTATCAGCGTTTCTGATACAAGGAAGACCTGTACTTTATGGAAGAAATATATGAAAACTGTCCCATGAGTTTGCCAAATGTTCACAGATTTGACACATCATGCCACATAACTGCAATTTCATGGGGGAAAATTAGTTGATGCTGTAAACAGAATTATTGAAATTCATAGAAGTTTAGCCATGTATAGAAATCTTCAAGTACCATTTGTGGTACACAATGTTGTAAAGTTCGTCTGAATTCATTGTAAACTTGTACATAACAAGGACTGCACCTTTCTATACTGCAAAATAGAAGGAAAGGTAACAGCAGTGATGTTCTTCCCCCTTTGTAAAGAAAGAAACTATCAGTCAGTATAGTGTAAGTCTAAAAAAAATATAGGCTCAAACTTATTCAGTATTTAATTTTCTTTGAAAATACTCAAGAATTGCCATACTTTATAAAAGCCAACAGTTTGGTTTCAGTAGGTCAAATGGACTTATTGCAGCACATACTGTCATACCATTTCTGCATCACAAGTGCTATCCCAGTTTTGTTTTTTTTCTTAAAGGATAGATAAGCCTTTTCTTCAGGACAATCTCGCACCAAGCCCAAAGATGCTTTCATATTTTGCTGGGCTACACAGAATTAAGCAAGAATACCCACCAATGTATCATAGTACAGTAAATTGTAAATAAAATACTGGAGTTTCTGGAGTACCCATTTATACCCATCTATAATAGTGGCTGTAGTGTATTGTATGTTTCTCCCAGCTCTAGTAGCTGTACATTTCTCTCTCTGAACACACAAACAGGAGAAAAATAATTTTCATGTTACAAAGTGTAATAATTCTCATATCTGACATTACCCCAAAACCATGAGTAATCTTTGGCAATTTGCCAAAACTTGATACTGCTAAAATAAATTAATGTCTTGTACATACTCTTCTGAGAAGAAGAGAACTGAGTCCCAGAAGAAATCTTTCATGTAGTGGCCTTGACACAAGAATACTAGCTATGAACAAGAATATCCCACATGATAATAATTTCTATGTGAACTGTTCCCAATACCCAGGTTAACTTACTTTGAAAGTGTCAATTTTCAAGCTGAATGCACTTCTACAAAGTGTTACTATTTTATTTTTGTCCTTGGTATTGTTTTAAATACAATTATCTCATTGGTTGGAGAGCAATGGTGTAATTAAAATTGTATAATGATTATACAGGAAGTATCAATACTTAATGCATGCATTTTGTCACCTTTCTCACAGCAAATCACATAGAATAGAAATGGACTATAAAACAACAAAAGCCTCCAACAAGCTTGCTGTCGAGCCTCTTACCTATTCTACAATCCAGCTCCATAATCAGAAGACAAAACTCAGCATTCTCCACTTCAGTTACCAGTGCTGCACAAGTTGCAGGTTAAAAACAGCACAACAAAGTCAGTCATGGAAAACACTCTACCATCAAAGCCTTCTAATCCTCTCCACAACACAGGGAAGTCTCTTAGCCGCATCCAAAGGAATAGGATATTTTTAGGACAGACCTTATCAAAGACACTCAACTAGACGTGACTGCAGGCTTCAGAACATAAATAATTTTGTACATAGCTCATGGCAATTATATTACTGGCTTTTTTTTCAGCTTCCTCACATTTTGAAGGTCCTCAACTTATAACTTATATTATTAAAACCGTGTTTTGAAAGAGCAAAGGGAAGGCAAGGCTTCACTACTACTCTTTCTTAGAAAAAGGGCTGTGCCCAAAAAAGGGTTTGCATAAAAACACATTCTTGTCTAATACAATCTAGTCTAACCTAACTGAGTCTAAGCTGAAAACAGAAAGATAATCTTGATTCTGAAATCATTGTTATGTTTGCATTTGCCCCATGTGTGCATGTGTGTATTTTGTTTATGTATGTTTAGATGCATTCATGAGTTGTGTGGGCAGAAGCCAAAAAATGTCAGAACTACAGTGTATATTCTAATGATCATGTTTAATGCTATGAGACTAAGCAGCACAGCATTACTAGGAAATCTCATGGAAAATTTACGTTTTTCACCAAAGAACTGAAAAAGTCTTATGGCAATAAGAACTCCAAGAAAAGGAACAGATTTATAGTTTTTTGTTAAGAAGAAAAGTGAAATCAATTTGGGAAGTAAAAATACAGGTCACAAGAAGAACAGATGAGGAGCAAAGAGAGAAAAGAGGTAGTTGCATAAAGAGATGTAAGGTAAGCCTATTTTGTGCAAGCATTTGAAGGCACTTTGAAAAATAACAATGGTCTCCAAGGATTCCTGATGGAGCAGTCTCATATTCTGTAATTTGCACTGAAGGCTGTCATATACACACAGCTTCTTGAAATGCCAGATTTTTTCATCTCTAGTCTCTCCAGTGGATGTCCAGCTAAGCACCTGGGGGTCTCATGGCAACTAAGCTGTTAATCTTTTTGCATCTGAACAGGTAAACCTCATGAATTTTCTTCATGGATATCCAGTACTATGGACTGGAGTCAGAACTTCTTTGTAATTACCATCCCAAAACTTAAAACCCTGTGTTATATTCTGTAGCAAAGACATGTAACAGGAGATCTGAGTACCTCCAAAATTATGAGGAACACAGGCAGGTAGTGTTGTTTTACATGTTCCTAGCTTGTAAATTATTTTGCCTCTAACACAGTGACCTTGAGTAAGCAGCCTGACTTGCCTGTATTTCTGTTTCTTCTTTTCTAAATAAGAAATAAACACACTTTGGTGCAAAAAGAGATTTTAATATGTGCAATGAATTTATGTACACAGTTTTGAAGATATGACTGTTATGCAGGTACTAATTTTGATATTTTGATATTCCAAGGTGTGGTTTTATTTTTCTCCTTTGATACATGCTGGTGGATGCTTTGTATATGTAGAATCCTGAACAGTTCATGGACCCAAAATAGAGTAGTACTATGCAATATGAAAAAAAGGCTACAGAGTTGTTGAAAATGATGTATAGGAGGGACAGGTGATGAATGATTATTCATTATGCCCAATAGTCCTTTCACCAGGAAGTGAATGTAAAAAGAAGAATTAGACATCATCACATTAAATACTGCAATACAATCAATTACTGTAACATGCTGTGGAAGTCAAATTAGAAAGGAATTTCTAACAGAATTGTATTCAAGAGAGGCAGGAACTATAAAGCAGACAGTTATTTGCTTAGGCATAGCATAAATTGCTGACTACCTCAAAATGAGATTATATTGTCAGGAGAAAGCTTGCCTTACTCTTACATTCTTTCCTACACTTTTTTTTTGCTATGCCCCTACCAGGTGGACATGAGATCACTTGCAAGGTGACTCTTGACTCTGATCTAGTTGAGCCACTTGTATTGTCACACTGTAGGATTATCTTCCACTGGAAATGGGAACCACAGCACTTTCCTTACTTCCTCTTTATAGTAAAGGAAGAAAAAGTGATGGGAAGAAAGGACCTGACTGCTTGCGATTGCAGTCTTAAAGCTAGCTCAGTCCACAGTAATGCTGCTGGGAAGTGAGAATTGGATGTGAGATGGATGAGAGGCTGATGGAGAGGAGGGCTGCAGATCTGTCCCTATGGACTCGACATGCATGAGGTGGAAGTAATCACATCACTACACACCTGGACCCATCATTTGGGTAACTGTCTCCAAATTACAGTCTAGCCCTTTAATAAGGTCTTAATACCATGTAGACAAAACTTAATGCTCCTTGAGTTCATTTAGCTGCATGGAAAAATAAGACTGTAGACTCTGGTGTATATAATAGTCTCATAGTAGTTAACTAAAAGTGAAGTTAGCTGTAGTGAACAAGAGAAAAAAAATACCACTGCAGTGGGCATCCTGACTAAGGCTATTACTGGAAATGTCCATGTTGCCTGCAAGCAGTCTTCTAGTTCTGATCACAGGAGTTATTTTTCCACATAATAAGAACAGTATGAGGAAGGAAAATCATAATGCAGGCTCTTGTTCTCTTCATCTTTTTTGAGCACAGGCTTGATGTTTGCAGTGTCTCACAAGCACTAAAGGTACTAAACATATTCAATAGAACTCTGCACTTTGCTGCAGATTTTTCCAATGAAGGCTCCATTGAATGGAAATCTTTGAAAGTCTAGGAACACCTGGCTAAACAATATATTAATGGTTTTTTTTACTTATTCCATTACAGCCTTTCTCTGACTTACCGAAATGATATTTTTATGCCTTTTTTTCTTTTTTTTTTTTTTTTTAAGAAGA
This sequence comes from Psittacula echo, assembly GCF_963264785.1. Taxonomy (NCBI): domain Eukaryota; kingdom Metazoa; phylum Chordata; class Aves; order Psittaciformes; family Psittacidae; genus Psittacula; species Psittacula echo. The sequence goes on from NC_137737.1 coordinate 115,041,260, forward strand.
TCATGTTATGCTTTAATGCCAGTAACAAAACTTTATATATCACATTATACCTCTCATTTCTCTGGCTGTTTTCTCTGATTTACATAAAAAAGGGGAGAATAACATGGGTAAATTGTTCTGTAGGTCACTGTTAAGCAGTAAAGTAACTGAATTCAAATACTGGAATAAGCTCCAGATGGCTGCTTCGTTTAAGTTCACTAAAGAATGACTGTAGTGATAGCAAATTGATCATCACTTCGTCGGACTACTGTGCCATGTTATCACTAATCAACAGCACCACCTTCTGGCCAAAGAGCAACATGACGTCTAGCAACCTGGCAAGCTTATTTCAGTGACTTTATGCAAAACACAAATCTGTCTTCTCAGCGGCTGGCTGGCTGTGGAAGAAATTTCTTCACGAAAATATGCAAAGTGAATTCTGTAAATGTTGCAGTCTGATAATCAGGCCTGATGCTTTCATGGAAAGAAAGAAATAGATGTTTTCTTTTGAGTTTCGTTAAAATAATTTCATTCTTATTTCCCCACTAGCATCACCATCATCTTGACCATTCATGCATTACAACCCAATGCTAGTGGAATGATGCAAATGCTGTGATTTATACATAAAATAAAATATTGAGATGACTGCCTTATTTCATGTCATTGTCTAATTCAACAAATGTGCAGGTGAGCTCATGCAGGTTCATATATCCTATCATGGGAACTGATACTTTAAAAATCTTTCATTGTATATGTAGTAGGTATTGATAACTCCTGAAGCTCACAAACTACCATGACAGCCAGAAAAGTCACTTTCATTGCTGCCTGGTTCTGTGGAGGCAAAAGCCATATGCTATATTTATATTCTAAGTATTCTTCATAAGTATTTCTGACATCAACTTCTCACACTTCTGCTAGCAGCATATTAAATGGTGCAGAAATCTGATGTACCTAGGGAAAATGCTGAAACTGCTTTTACATCAACATTATTATTATACATTTAGGCATCTCCAAAGCAAGGAAATAAGGGGCAAATAATGCCGCCCTTATGCCTATACTTATTGAATAGCTGAATGCCTAACAAGGCTCCATTTAATATGCCGCAGGAAGAGAAAGATGAAAATACAGAAATGGCTTATTTCTAAACCTTCCTTAAATTGTGTGAAATTAAACCAGCACAAGAATGACATATGTATGAGACTGAAGGATTATGACTAAACTTCAGTGACAAAGTCTTCACTGCATTTTCTGGAGTAGGAATGTTCAAGGAACACCATAATCTGATAGCCACTAATCAGACCGTTCCACTGGCAATGTTGTTTATGTCTGAATATTGAACACCAGTCATGAAACCATTTCATATGCATTTTTCTAGTACAGGCATTAGTGTGTATTGCATGACTTACATCTTTTGAAATCCGTCACATGATGTGTTCATCCCTCATCATAAACTTATCTAGAATAAAGTGTTACAATACTGTTCCATGGCTCTCCCCTAACAGTAACTGAAGCATTTGTTACTCTCACTGCCATTTTCTGTTTGCTGGTTTTAAGAACAGAATTAATAAAAGTGGAGGTGAATTATCTTATCAGGACTGTATATTTTCAAATATCCAGGATGCTCTCTACATTGCCTGCTTCCCACATGGAACCGACTTGGAAAAGAGAGGTGTTTTTTCCTATAATCCGTATCTGAACAAGTGCTAGCCTACACAAACAACTACAGTCTAGACATTAAAGCAAACCTTTCAGCAGCACATGCTGATTCTTTTATGTAGCATGACCAAGGCAGTTTAATAAGCATCTCTTTTAGTCTCCAAGTTAAGGTCTTGTAGCATGAATTCCAGACTTTGAAGGCTTTTTTTCCAGAAGAAAAGCCATATGACAAAGGATTTAAGCAAATAAGAGGCCCATATTGGGATAGAAGAATGTAATTCAAAACTGCTAATTATCATCTAACATGATCTGTGATCAGGTACTGCAACGAAGGCCCCACATACCCACTCACATGAGGGAGAAGCAATAACCAGCCCCAGCAATACAAGCAAAACAGAAAGACAGACTTAAAGCTTTCCTCAGAGGCTTTTGCCGTTAAGGAAAAGCAAAGTGTATGAAAGCCAGTAACTAAAGTGAAAGCCATCTTCTCCACATGAAATCAACCAAAGTCCTACCCACTAGGAAAGCCTCTTCTTACACGGTTACAGAGCTCATGCTTTACAGGTAAATTCAGCTCATTCAGCTATAATGTTTCCCAGTGCCCCAGTACTTGCCCCCTTCACCCAAGGAGATCAGCAGCCTAATGCCCAAACCTGCCACAATCCTAGAGACCTAGGAAGGAGGTAGTCAGGAGACCTGATGGCTTGCAATCACTATTTTAGAGAGCAAAATCTCTACCAGTATGTTTTAAGGGATTTTCTGGTTGTTGCAGGCTGTGTTCTGTTTTCTTTCACTTTCAAAGTAATACTATGATTCCTTCATCCCAGGATTTTTTACACTATGAGGGGTAGCAGAATTTTTGTCATTATATTTAATATAATTGAAATATATGGCAAAGATATATAAGTGAGCAATTCAGTATCTTCTTTGCAAGGACAGAGGAACTGAAGATGGTGATTGCAAATCACTCTGGGGCACATGTAAAAACTTCAAGTAATCCACTGAAGGGAGATAATGATAACATATAATGGGAGTAAGATCAGTATTCCCTTTTCACTGTAATACTAAGAAACATCAATATGCATTGCTCTGCTAATACAATGTGCGTTGTTCAGCAAAGTCAGAACAAGGCAAAAAAAACAAGATTAGAAACCCATGAAAGCGTGTCCTATACAGTGATTGGTTGGAAAATGCTTTTGTGTGGCAGCTGAGCAGCTACAAACCAGAGGCTTGGTTCATTACTACCAAACCAGAATGTCAAAATCAAAATTTCTCTCTATTGCTTTGGAGCTAATGCTTACCCCAACTCATGGCTTTACTAGCATGTACAGTAGTTTTTGGTTCCTGGAATTTCACAGACTGTTTTTTCTAGTAAAAATTAAGGTTTAGGATGTTACAAATGCCAGCCAAATATCCACTATCTCCTAAAAAAACTTTTCTTTCTACCAGTCCTCTAATCACTCAAACAAAATGCTGCTGCACAATATACTTGGAACTGGCTTGCAGCAGAGTAAATTTTGCCACCCTGGGGTGGGTGTAGGCTTGTAGGAGCTTTGGCTGTGAAGCAGGTAACAGTTCTATTGAAACCATATCCACAGTTTTGGCTTCTGTAACGTACCACAGGTGTGCAAAAGGCTGCCATTCGCGCAGAATTTCAACACTTTTGGAGGACAAATCCAAACATTCTTTTTTCCTTCTTGAGGCCTTAACCAGGTATTACATCTGTTAATACCCTCTAATCCTGTTGTAAGTCTGCTGTGTCATATGCATTTTCAGTGTCCCACATTGTTTTTCTGTTCACACATATTTTCTGGCACTTTTAAATGCCTTTTTAATGTTATAATTTCTAGCCTCTTTGCTCTGAGTACCTGATGAGAAATGCCCTATTCTTCATTCACAGAATGTGAACTGTGTCAGTGTCTCCATGAACCATGCAGGAAAATAAGGCTTTATTTGTTTAAGTTTATCAGTTAATAGGAGTCAAGTGGAAGCTTGGGGAAACTTACATCTTGAAACGTGGATTGAGTCTATAAAACCATTAAAATTTATTTTCCACTGGAGAATTGTGAGGTTAAGCCATTGACTTTGTGACTTTGCAGAGGTTTCCCAGAAGCTTATTCAAATCTAGCGTTTGTATCACGTTACCTATCCTACTTATTACCCTAATAGCATAAATGAACACTCATGCAACAAAGAGTGACAAGATATTCCTAACAATGCCTCTGAAAACTCAGGGTCACTTAGAAACTAAGTAACCTGAAGACACAACTGTATTGAAACAATAAGGGTTTGTGAAACTTTTATTTTCTTAGGAGCTTTTGTAGTCCTTTGGGTTTAAGCATAAACAGACTATAAGAATTTTTCAGTGTTAAACATAGGGAAGTCTTCAGGAGTTTGGCTTTTTGTGTATGTGGGTTTCTGGTTTTGTTTCGTTTAACAAGATCAATAATAATGAATATAACAGGCACCCTACAGGACAGTGATAGTGCATACAGAAACTCTAGATTTCTTATAGTTATTTTAAATATTTAAGAAACAAGCAAGCCATTAAGATATTGATTTTTTTTTTTTTTTTTTTTTTTTTTTTTTTTTTTTTTTTTTTTAATGTCTGGACACCTATAATCGCTTCTCATGAAAATTAGAAAGCAACCTCCTAGTTGTTTTATATTCCACTGGTCAAATGAGATTAGCACCATTTGAGGAACACAGCATTTCAGCAGGAAAGAAGCTTGCTGACCCCCCTCTCAGCTGGTCTCCAAAGCAGCGGACAGCAAAATACAGGAAATGTCCTACACTAATTAGGCCTCTCTAACTACCTTGGGGAGGTATGAGGCTGCTCCAAATTGAAGAGGTTATACACTTCTTCACATTCAAGGGCCTCTACTAGAGGTCTGATAGATACAAAAAGAGTCTACCTGCCCAGTCAATGCATTTCTGAGCTAAAATACTTACTTTAGAAATTGCAACATAGACCTTTTTTTTCTAGGACAAGCGAATGGGAGAAAAGTTTAACAAATACTTGACCTCATTTATTCCTCAGAAATCTTACCTTAAATCAAGGTCCTTAGAAATGAAAAGATCTGCTCCATAGTCTTGTGAAGACAATAGGAGTCTTTCTTCTCATCCAGAGAACTTTTCGTGAAGACTAGAAACCGTAATCAGCCCAGTTGCAAATTTCTGTGAGAACAGGACTATAGGTCAGTTGCTTGTCTGAAAAACCCATTTATAAAAGGGTGGCCAAAAAGAATGATATAGATACTTCAGAAATGTACTTTGTTTAAACCTATGTATCAAAGTCAATTCTTAACCTTTGAAAAACCCCACATATAACCTTGCAATATATCTTTAGTAAGGTGAGTTCAGACTGCAAAATGCTCACATGAAATTGTCTTGAAGTATATGCATCTGAAACCATTCAGGTTGCTAGGGTATTTGAATTACATTTATTTTGAAGTAATTATTTTTTTTACAGTAATGCAGAGTGCATAATTGCACTTTTGCATCAACTGTGGCTTAATTGTAGCAATATGTGCTGGTAGGAAAAAGGGAAAGAGAATTTATTGATGGAGTAAAAGGTATTTGCTATATTGCACCTTCCTCAGCATTTTTCTTAGCAAGGTAGAATTAATGGGGGAATGGGTGACCTCTAAATGTGCCTGAACTCCACTACATTCTGAAGGGATAATTGTCCAGAAATCTGTTTAAGATAATTTCCTTAAAAGGCCATTGGCAAGCACCTTAAATCTCTATTGATCCTGGTCCAGCAGGAAATATCTTGACTTCTCACTCGGAGCAACTAAAGATTTGCAAACTTCCTAGCAGCACATGTGCCACAAACTGCTTGGAAGTAAGTAAATAAAGAAAACTTTTCCTGCAAAATATAAGGAAAATAAAATCTTGATGATTACAGATATGCAAAATGTTTGACAGAATGAAAAGTTGCCTTTAAATTGATGCATTTGAGAGCATTTAAATTGATTGCAGTTGAGAGCATTTACTCACTCAAGAACACCTTATGACTTAATTTATTGCATATGTTTTGTAAGGAAAACCAGAAAATGGTTGAGGCTATTAAAAGATTATCCAGCAGGAGGAGGTGGGATGGTCAGTTAAGGAAGATTCCCAAGCACAAATGAGAGAGGAAATGAGTTATTAAGAAAAGAGGGATTTATACCTGCTGAGGATCTGTCCATAAGGATTGTTTAGACTAGGAAAGCAGTGAATCCCAGTGTACTATTAAAAGTCTTAGATTTAGTGACGGCTAATAATGGTTTTGACATTGCCAGGGTAAAGTGTTTGGGAGAGATTAATAGCTGGATAATAATTGTTATCTATCCAAAGCTGTTTTGTTTGGGGCTTTTTTTTGTCCCCACTTGAGAGGAGTTGAGAGAATTAGCCTTTTCCATTTCTTTCCGAACAGAATAGAACAGAGTAGAATACTTCATTTGGATGGAACCTACAAGGTGATCAAGGGCTAATCGAAAGTTAAAGCATATTAATAGAAGCATTGCTCAAATGCCTCTTAAACTTCGGACAGGCATGGGACATCAACCACCTTCCTAGGAAGCCTGCTCCAGGCTTTGACTAGCTTCCCTGTAAATAAATGTTTCCTAATATCTAGTCTGAACCTCACCTGATGCAGCTTTGGACCATACCAATCATAGAACCATAAAATCATAGAATAGTTAGGGTTGGAAAGGACCTTAAGATCACCTAGTTCCAACCCCCCTGCCATGGGCAGGGACATCCCACACTAAGCCATGCCACCCAAGGCCTCATCCAACCTGGCCTTGAACACCGTCAAGGATGGAGCATTCACAACCTCCCTGGGCAACCCATTCCAGTGCCTCACCACCCTTACACTAAAGAATTTCTTCCTTATATCCAATCTAAACTTCCCCTGTTTAAGTTTTAATCCATTACCCCTTGTCCCATCACTACAGTCCCTAGTGAAGAGTCCTTCCCCAGCATCCACATAGGCCTCCTTCAGATACTGGAAGGCTGCTATGAGGTCTCCACGCAGCCTTCTCTTCTTCAGGCTGAACAGCCCCAACTTTCTCAGCCTCTCTGCATACGGGAGGTGCTCCAGTCCCCTGATCATCCTCGTGGCCCTCCTCTGGACTTGTTCCAACAGTTCCATGTCCTTCTTAGGTTGAGGACACCAGAACTGTACACAATACTCCAAGTGAGGTTTGATGAGAACAGAGTAGAGGGGCAGGATCACCTCCTTTGACCTGCTGGTCACGCTCCTTTTAATGCAGCCCAAGACATGGTTGGCTTTCTGGGCTGGGAGCGCACACTGAAGCCGGCTCATGTTGATTTTCTCATCAACCAACAGTCCCAAGTCCTTCTCTGCAGGGCTGCTCTGAATCTCTTCTCTGCCCAACCTGTAGCTGTGCCTGGGATTGCTCTGTCCCAGGTGTAGGACCTTGCACTTGGCATGGTTAAACTTCATCAGGTTGGCATCAGCCCACCTCACAAGTGTGTTGAGGTCCCTCTGGATGGCATCCGTTCCCTCTGGCATATCAACTGAACCACACAGCTTGGTGTCATCGGCAAACTTGCTGAAGGCGCACTCAATCCCACTGTCCATGTCACCGACAAAGATGTTGAACAAGACCGGTCCCAACACCCATCCCTGAGGGACACCACTTGTTACTGGTCTCCAGCCGGTCATTGAGCCATTGACCACAACTCTTTGCGTGCGGCCATCCAGCCAGTTCTTTATCCACTGAGTGGTCCACTCATCAAATTGATGTCTCTCTAATTTAGAGACAAGGATGTTGTGTGGGACAGTGTAGAATGTTTTGCACAAGTCCAGGTAGATGATGTCAGCTGCTCTACCTCCGTCCATCAGTTCTGTAGCCCCATCATAGAAGGCCACCAAATTGGTCAGGCAGGATTTCCCCTTAGTGAAGCCATGCTGGCTGTCACCAACCATCTCCTTGTTTTTCATGTGCCTTAGCATGCCTCCCAGGAGAATCTGCTCCAGGATTTTGCCAGGCACAGAGGTGAGACTGACTGGTCTGTACCATTCCTTCTGTATCAAAAGGAATTTTTTTTAAAGGTATTTTTTTAATATATTAGGCATGCCTGACTGATGTATAATCACAAATACATTCAGGAATGTAACTGCAGTGCTAGAAATTGATGTCAAACATTTTTGCGTTGCTCAAGTTTTAAACACTTCCATTCAGCTGATATGTAATGACAGGTGTTATCTTTCTGGTAGACAATCTTTCAAGTTTTGATGCCTCCCTCAGTCTCTTAGCTGATGCGTAAACGTATCTTGTGGAGCAGGACTCCTTGGTCAAACTGTACACCCACAATAGGAACAAAAATTTCTTCTTCTTGTTCACTTCTCTGTGTCCATAGCCAGCTGTGTGGTGATGAAGGCACCCTTGGGTGTAGAAATTGTCTCATCACAGGATATGAAGCATCGCTTGCAACACCAACACAGCAACACCAACACAGCAACACCAACACATCAGAGGAGATGTCCCAGCCACCAAGCTAATGGCATTTGCTTCTTTATGAAATGAATTAAACCATGCAGTGGGGGAACTGCATCTGCCCCCAACCAGCTACCCAGGATCCTGTGAGCATTCATCTGCAGAGCCGGTTTCTTGATTCTATACATCTTTATCTCTAAGACTACTCAATTTGGGTCACATCCAAAGGCACTTCATCCACCCTAGCATATCCATAGACTGGTGGTTTAGGCACTAGGGGACATCAGATCAGACACTGGGCATGTGAATGCATTTTTCTGCCTTTTCATTGGCATACACACTAGCTACTGTGTATAAACGAATGCAAGTGTCCATCTTTGGTGTTTTCCATGAGAAAGGCGTTTCTGACTTAGAAACCTAACACCTGGGAAGGATGGAAAGCTGAGAGACATCAGCATCTCTTGGCTGTTAAGTCATTTTCCTACCCTCTTTTGAACTGTTCTGTCTCTTTCCCCCTCCAAAACAAACCTCTCTACCAGGGACTATCCCTAAGCAGTGTGCACGTGCAAACTTTGTCTCAAAGCCCAGCATTGATCCTAGGCTTGTTTTTTAGGTATGCAGTCATAACCTTACTGATTAGTCTGATTGGGCTGCTGTGGATTCTCCTCAGCAGCAAACTGCATACAAATAAGTTATTGAAGCCCATAAGTCATTTACAAAGCCAATGATCATCCAAAGCATGCTGTTCTCTATAATCAGCAGTGTTATAAAACACAGTAACTTCCAAATACTGAAATACTATCCAGTGTTATGAAGAGGGGAGGAAGAGGGGAGGAGTAATTTTAGTGCTGATGGATCATGAAAATTCAGATCTTGCAATCACATTATTTCAGTTACAATTACTTATCTCATCTGTATTATGTGGTTTTGGACTAAGATATGGCCTTTGGACCAGACATGGCTTCTTGTAATGACTTCAGACATAAATTTTAGTAGATTATCTCATCTGGAAAAAACAAGAGACAGAGACTACAGACTCCCTGCTTCTTTGTAGGACTAATGTCTATTATTCATAAACATTTCCATTTGCTTTTCAGTAAGGACAGAACATATTTTTTCTCTAATGACATCAGTAACAAGCCTCTGAAGAAATTACTCATAGTCAGGGTTCCTAATGTATAAAATAGCAGATGGTTTATGACTGGTTTTAAATTTAACTTACAACTTTGGCAGAAGTAAGATATGCAACAAAACAAAGCATAAAGAAAATAAACAGAAAAAAAACCCAACAAGATAGTTTTATACTAGCTAAAACCATCATTATTAAAAGTAAGAAATATACCTGTGATATTTATAGTTTAAAAATAGAATCGTGGACCTGAAACTGTTTCAAATTTAAATGGACTATTTTTTTTTTTTATTAGTATTTTCAGATTGGTCCTGATTGCTTTGGTTCCAAAAAAAAAAAAAAAAAAAAAAAAGAAACCAGAAGACTTCCTAGCTGTAGGTCAAGTATGGCCAGAAAATTTGCAAAACCTTAACTTTTGGCCAAAAATGTCAAAAATTCTGCACAAGCATATGCTCTGCTCAGAGACTTGTTTAAAATGCACACTAAATATATACTAAAATACACAGTAATAGTCGATGCATTCATTATTTATATGAGGTAAAACAAATTCAACTGCTGGGAATACACCTAGGAAGTTGGAGAGTTAGTTCAAGGTCCTTTTTCAGGGAACGATTAATTATTTATACAAAGTGAAAACAGGCCTGAAAGAGGCAAGAGGAATCTATTGCCATAAATTGATAGGGTTATCGTTTGGGAAATGGAAGATAATTTCAGACTGTAAGTGCGTTAAACTGCTAGGTATATTTTCTTGAGACACATTACCACACACAAAACCTCATGAAAAACAGCTTTTAAGAACCTAGTGTTACCTATTCCAAACCTAATCCCTTAGTTGGCTGGAAATCCAAATCCAACATTTAAAATGAACCAAACGTGTATGCCAATGCTTCCACTTGGCTCCTTATGGTGGTTCATTAACAAGCAGCTAGAAATGTTGGCATGGCTTGTATCTCTAGGAGTTATGGATGCATTTTCAATGGTTTTTAGCCAACTAAAGATGCAGATAAGAAGATGGCAGAGTTGTAATCATTAGGCAGCTCTTTGCATCTTTAGGCTCCTAATGTCTTCTTCCCATATTAAGAAAGACAGTGACCACAAATGAAATGCCATCACAGTTATAAAGCCTAGAACAGGGAAGACTTTAGGTTTTTATTATTTTGACAGCCAAACATGTACACCTCAGGAAGGAATTAATCTTGTAAGAAAATTTTTTGGGCAGAAATGAGTGTCTTAGAAAGTCTGATGTGATTTACAGCATATGCTCAGAATGGTGTGTACTTGGTATTTGCTTTGCCCTCTCTTTTTCAGTTTTGCTCTTACACTGTGGCAACCAGCACAGTATCAGTCATGCCTGATGAAAACACAGAGGCTTGAAAGGCGTCTATATGAAGGTTAACATGGGTATTCTGGACTTTCTTTATTTCTTTCCACTGCTCTTTTCCCTTCCACCAACAGCAATCCACTTTTGCCCCTGCTCAGTGTATTGGGCACTTAAGAAAGGATAACCGTATCTAGCACTAATAAAACTACAAATCACATTTTGCTGGAGTGTTCTATTTCACTGTGGATCTCTTTATAAAGATGAACCACAGTTTATAAAATTATGACAGATCAAAGATGAACAACTGTCTTTGCAGATTAAACATTACTTTCAGTGCATGTCACTTCACTTTCCCCTAAGGTTTACTGGCTTTTGGTACTGATCATGATTGATACATTGTTTATATGCAACATTAAGCCTGTGCTTTGCCTGCTTCTGTTTAATGAAAGCCACTTCTGTTCCAAATGGTGAAACTTAAATCGGTATTTTACCTCAGCACGCCATCACTTCTTTCACTGATTTAATGTTACATATAAAAACCTTACTTTCTTCCCTCTCTGGGCTGCCTAAACTGTAATCATTTCAAACACAAAATTCAATAGAATTAATAGGAATTTGATGCTGTGGCAGTTGGTAGCCTAGGTTAATAATCTACTTAAACAATTAAATGTCTCCAAGCATTTGGGACCCATGTGTTTTTGCTTTGACTTCCTCTCAGCTACTGCATTTGCCACATATAGATGAAGAATACTTTAAATCCTTCATTAATTTTCAACCCTCACATATTGTCACAATCCTTTACATTCCATTTCTCTTTAGGAGGACTGTTGGCTCAGAATTAGCTACCATTTGTAAGGGTGTCTTTGTAGGAAAATGATGCTTTTCGGTGGTATTGTGCCACATGGGTGATTTTGTCTGAAGACTGAAACCTGGTTTTTTTGCATCCCAGGTGATTGCCATAAGCAACCAGTTCTGGCAGACTCCTCAGCTAATCTAGGTGTTGAAATGGTAGATGACGCTAGATCTCACAGCAGATGTCCAGTGGGTGTCATATAAATGACCTGCCTCCCTACAGCTGTATTGGAAGTCTGCACTTGTATTTGCAGATAGTGAAACCCAGAGGGAAAGGACGGTGTCATGTTGTGCCTGCAGGAGAAGTAGGTCTGTGAAGGCAAAGAAGGACCAACAACCATATCATAAGACTTTAAAAGCTATGCTAGAGAATAAGACTCTCATTTATTTATGTAAACCACAACATTCTCCACAAAAGGGACTCAGACAGATCCATCCTGGAATACTCAAACACCTTGTGCTCACCTTCTTCTGCAAGGAGAAATTCAGTTCCAAAGGGTCAGAGAATGGATGTGAATCTGAATAATTTATATGCTAAAAAAATAAAGCAGTGAATTTATGAATCAAATTTTTTGTTCTTGGTTTTTATTTGTTGTTTGGTTTTGTAAACAATGAGTCTGCTAGACCTATAACAAACTTGAAGATGGGATTTGCTGATGTAAATCCAAACCCAGAAGTTTTCATTCAGACTAGTGACAGGTTGTGTCAGAGGTCATCACCCCAGCAGTCTAAACAAGTTCTTTATTAGAAAGTATCAGACTGATAGCAGAAGAAATAAACGTAACTTCTATCCTATTTTTTTCTGCATCAACTCAACATCAGAGACATCTTTGCACAGAAATGTGAGATTTGTTTAATATTGTTTGTGACTGACTTTTGCCTCACAAGTGCTTTTGAGAAAGCAGTCAGGTGATAAGCATCACCTATACTTTGAATTTTCTGCTGAGTTTTCTGGCAGTGTTTGGTTTTGGTCTTTTGGTGTGTGTTTTGTTTTGTTTTTCTTGAACATTCTATATTCAAAAAAGGAAATCTTTCTATAAATTTCAGGATACCCTGTAGGATAAGTTTGACATTCCAGTAGGCTGTGTTGTACCTAAAATCTATGCACAGCCTATCTTGCCTTCCTTTATTTAACAGTAAATGACTACTACACAGGATGTCTTGATTTATCTTCTTTAAACATTCATTATTGGGCATAATTGCCATATCTCTTACTTTCATTCCCCTGAGCAGCCCGTTTTAATCTCATACCATATGGAAGTGATTGCAAGCCATCAGCAGCAAAAGAAAACCTGAGGTAGATTTGCACAGCAATGGAACGCATCTGCTCGAACATAACTGGAGTAATTTAACTGCAGAATGACATAATCCTGGATTATGTCAAGAGCATAAATCACTGTTTTAGACTGAAGAAGAAGATATTTGCAGTCCCCTCAACGTAAAGTTATTGATCAGACAAAGATAATGACCGCATTTGGTGATGACTTGCCTAGCATACGCCTTAGTTCTGCACACTGAATTTTGACAGAGAAAAATATGTCTCTATCAAACTGAAAAATCCCTTTTATGTTCCACGACATCATTTTATATTATATTTTGAATTCATGTCTTATTTCTCCAAAATGTTCAAAATGCCTACCATCTTGAGGTCCAAGGCTTAATACCTCATTAAATCGCAATCACAGTAAAGCCCTCAGGGCTACATTCTGAGGTTATCAGCTCTATATTAATGTCCTGCATTCCCAAGGTACAATGTGTATTCTGAAAAAAGGTTTGACTAGAGCAAATAGTGTGAAGAAGGAGATGGCAATAATTTCTTACTATCTTTAAGTGTCTTCTTTACATGGAACTAGAAGGAAAATAGAAGACAGGAGGGCCTTGCAGAAATTACAGCTGACTTTTGACTCTCAGTAGGTAGGATGACAAATTAAGTTAAATAGTCCACTAAACTTAGTTTTCTAAAAGCTGTAGTACCACTTCCTTGAAATACTATAGATGTCCTTGTACTAAGCTCAGTTTCATCACTTCCTTGCTGACTGAAAAGCCCAGGCTGAGAAAAATCTAGACAGAACTCCAGGAAAGGAAGGAAAACCTCAGATAATGGTTTCAGAACATCAGGTGGTCAAGGTCTTGATATACAAATTTTGTGGCTAGTAGTGAATGCTACAGGGCATAGGTACACAGTGAATCAGAAGAGAGCTTGGAAGCTGGACAGAATCTGGATCACCCATCATCCGCTTTAGTTACAAGTATATTGTCTGACCCTGCTACAGCATGCTCCAGCTAGCATTCCTCAAGACCAACCTATTTCAGAAAGGTTTGCTCCTTTAAAATTGTGACTTGGTGCCAGCTGGTATCTCTTGGCCTTGGGACCAGAAACCATGACAACAGCCAGTGACAAAGAGCAGAAATAACTCAGAGAGTCAATCCAGTCCAGGATTACTTAGGAGATGTAACTACATCTTTGTGCCATAAAATGGCACCACTAAAAGAGAAAGCAACCAGGTCTGGTCCAGGGTATAGCTCTTCTCTGATAATCACATTAGGTCACTGAACCATTTTTTCTTAAGTAGTCAGTTTCCTGAAGGCATGATTACCCCATTCAGTTCCTCTTAGCAGTTTCCTAATACCCTTGGAAATGATCATTAACAGCTGATTCTGTGAAATCCAAGGGACTCTACAGGAGACATTTTTATATATTGTGAATATTTTCATTCACTGCAAAGTAGCAGAAATCCACAGTTCTATAAAATATTGAACTAACTTGTTTATTTCTGGAGAGGTGTGTAAGGAATTCTTGAGCTAAGTACAAAGGCAATTAGCATGTCAGATAATACTTTAATTAGATTAGAGTGTGCAAATACCTATTGATTATTGAAAAAGTCTGTCTTGAGGATTCCTAAGTATATAAGATATATTTATTTGCCACATAGTTAATTTAAAATTACTCTAAAGGACTATGTGGTTCAAAGGAATATTCAGTATATTAGTGTAGCTCTAAAAAGTCTAAACCTAACATGGAAAACCTTGAAACATTTCTGTTTGTTGTGTGCACTGGGAACATCTTTTAGCTGTAGGAGACCCACATATATCTTCTCTCCTGTTGTCCTGTTTGTCAACATGCTGGAAAGAGGTAAACTTGGGCTCACTGCTATGCAGCCCAGAAGGTCATGGTATATCTTGAAACCTCAGAGCTTTATATGCCTGCCTTGGTTTTGGCTGGGACAGAGTTAATTTTCTTCCTAATGGCTGGTACATTGCTGTAATTTGTATTTTGTGTGTGTTGTGGAAGGAAATTAACTCCGTCCCACCTGAAATGAAGACAGTAAGAGAGCAATGTTGATAACACACCAATGTTTTAGTTGTTGCTAAGTAGTGCTTACTCTAAATAAAGGACTTTTCAGTCTGTTATGCTCTGCCAGTGGGGAGGGGCACAAGAAGCAGGCAGTGAACAGAGACAGGACACCTGATCCAAAGTAGCCAAAGGGATATTCCACATTACGCTCAGTATACGAACTAGGGGGAGTTGCCCAGAAGGGATCGATTTTTGCTCAGGAATGGGCTGGGCATTCGTCAGTGTGTGGTGGGCAATTGTATAGTGCATCACTTGGGATTCTTGAGTTTTATTTCTCTATCTTTTTCTTATTATTATTGTTGGTTATTACTATTATATTTTACTTTATTCCAATTATTAAATTGTTCTTATTTCAGCCCCTGGATTTTACCGTTTTAACGATTCCTCTCCCCATCCCACAGGAAGGAGGGTGAGCAAGTGGCTGCATGGTAATTAGTTGCCAACTGGGGTTAAACTATGACAATGCCTAATATCAAAGAGCATCTTCCTGTATAACATCAAGTCTCTGACTAGGAAGCAGTTTCAAGCTGAATTGTTATATATTCATTATTCAGCACAGTTCTTGACAGATTTTTTTCATCTGACTTTCTGCCGTGCTAAGTCTGAGGGTTATCGTAGTCACATCGAATCTTCTAGCATAACACCCTAACCACTAGTCCACAAGCTATTCTGGGTAGAACACTTTCCTCCCCAGAGGGTCTTCGTTACACTGATAGATCCTTTCTCCTGTATTAGCAAAATCCAGACATTTGAGCAATTCAGCTGGATATCTAGACTGAATTACACCAATTTCTACTCCAGCTGAGTTTTCATCAATGAAGTCTTTGAGTGGCAAGTAGGTATTTCTGTAACATGCTAAATGCTGGACCATGATTATAGAATATGGAGAATATTAGTATTTATAGAGGGTAACGTACCCTTACACAGTGTCTTATTCATAAATAAAGCCTCTGTTCCCAGTACTTGATAGCTTTTTCCTTATTTCCTTGTATGATTGCACAAGTTCAAAGTATCTGTTTGCATACTTATTGAACTAGTGTTCATTTTTATCACAAGAAAGCTGTTGAGAAAAGGTCGGTTTTTTTATCAAATTACTTAGGATTAACCTGATAACTATTAATATCATTCAGTGAAAAGTTTATAGTGACAAACGCTGTGCTCCTGACCTTTACTGTTTAAATGAGCATTTTGAGAGTATTGGGCATGGTGTTGCTTTTAAGGGCTGAGCAGCTGAAAATATGTTCCCTACATCTACCTGAAAATTGTATCCAGTAATGAATTTCTCCATAAAAAGAGCAGAGCAGTTTTGCCATATGGACATGGTGATGTAGTTTGGGGTTTTTTTAATACAAGAAAGGGCTTAGAGCAGGATGACATATGCCCAGCAGTATAACAAAACCACAGAGTGAACCACTCATCTTCCTATGTTCTACCAGTTTGTATGAATGTAATGAACATGACTACAGAGCTTTTAACTGCCTCGGGCACTGTATTAGGAACTCAGGATACATGGAACCAATGAGATGTCAGAAAGGAAACCGTTCTTGGTTTTGAAATAAGAATGACTTTTCTAACTGTCTTGTACACATAGCATCTGTGAATTTCTTACATGGTGTAAAAATGTCAAAAAACATGGTCTTCTGTGGGCTGAACAGTAACAGAGTCTGACATGTTATGAAACAAAGCTTTATTGAGGCAGTATGAAAGATGAGCATATAGCAACATACCCAATTGCTGGTAACACAAGATCATAAGCAGTGCCTTGGATCCAGTGGACTGCCAGAGACACTTGGTGTCTGTGTCATCTGACAGTTTATCCTGCAAATGCTTCTGAATGCAGGTTAAAATCATGCTGCTTTACTACTACCAATAGTAGTGTGATTTGGAAGAATCATACCTTAAATGAATAATGTGGGCAGCACCCTGTCTGCACTATTGACTCTGGTTAAGGGTAGGGTGTCAGGTTGCAGGGTGTGGCCTTCTTTTTATGAATAGACATTTACATATGTATATAAATGTTTATAAATATGTTTAATATTCGTATCTAAAATTTCACTGAAAATATCAAAAGATTGCTCATTGCTCATAGGTGAATGTGAAACTAGAAATCTATATTTCTATTGCTGTTTTCTTGTAGAGAAAGTACCATATGTCTCTTGGAGAGAAAAGTGGAAAACAATTGGTAACTGTGATTCAGTGCTCAAGCACCAGCCTACATCTAAAGCTTGAAAATACATTTTTAAACTTCAAGACTACAAGCATAATTAAAAAAATGACACAAACAACTCTTTTCAGCTAATCAGATGGAAAACTTGGATATTCACCTTAGTGCTATTTATATTATACTCACCATGCATAGTGATAACGTTAACAAAATAATTGTCTCTAAAACTATTTTCTATTCTTTCTCAATTATAAATATGAGTGGAAGAAAAACAATTTTTCATTACTTTTCTTTTCTTTCTTTCTTTCTTCTTTATACTTCTAGCAGCTTCTGGAAATGATAAATGAATTTGCTTCTAGAAAGGGCAGTAACTGCAGTGACAGAGTTGTTCTGTAACCTTCTTTTTTATGAGGCAGATCTGTTGTCATTTAGAAGAGAAAATTTTAAGACAATCATCTAAAAACCTCTATTCATTCTGCCAGCCTCCCTATAATTACTGCTAATTGTATTGTTTCAGAAATTGATGGAGCATTATAAGAAAGAGAAACAGAAAAGGAAAACACCATCTTCAACAAAGCTCTTGGAACAAAAAGACTATATTTGCCTACAGGGTACATGAGGCAGTGCAATGCTGAGAGCCTGCAACATAGTCTGTTACTTGGAGAACACACTGTCATTTACTAAATTAGTCAAATTATCATTATTCTCTGTAGTGGTCAGATGTGAGGTGCTCTATTATGTGAGTGTGGAGGTAACAAATATATAATTTGTTATTGCCATGACCTTACCTGAACAGGGTAGGGTTAAGACATTAGAACTAGCTTCATTATATTAAATGGTTAAGCATACATGAGTGTTCAAGAGCAAGTTTAAGATTAAAAGGATGAACAAGGACTCCAAATAAACTTGGGTGTCAGAACACAAATGTCTGCAATGAAAGTAAAGCTACACATGAGGTTAGTTTGCCTTCTACCAACTTTTTCTACTTCTGCAGCTTTATAAAGCTGCCCTTGATTCTTGTTAGAGAAAAGTTAGGTCATGGTGCTTCCTGTATTTCCTGTAAACAACTCATTAAACCAGGTAGCAGAGAACTGATGTTAGTGTCTCTCTAGAGAGTTGATTTCTATGCCTTAGACCTCAGTTTTAAGACCTAGGCAGCTGGCGACACACAAAAGAGAAACAGATCCAACAGCTGCTCCTCCTGTACTCATGTGGTCTGGAAACAAGTGCTAGCAGATCAGCTGAAGATCAATAGCACTGAGTACAGAAGTAACAGAATTGTTCTGACTAGTTGCTCCTTTCTACAGCATAGCTAAGTAAGTGCCTGGTACTTATGTGCCTATGTTAACTACTATGAAAAAAGGTAGTGTGTAAATTAGCTAGATTGGAAGAGTGCATGAGTATGCTTTTTGCACCTGTTAATGAAGAAAAGTAAGAGGTGCAGTTAATTGATGTAATGTATTGTATATCACAAAGTTTAAAAACATTAGAAAAGAGTTCAGCTCTTTAATTCTTCATTGCTGGAGCACTTGCCTAAGCTCAGATTAGAAGGAACATGTTTGATGGAAACATGAACTAAAGTACTAGTGTTTGGGAGGATATTTTTATTGAAAGATAACAGATTCAGGTGTACATCCAGCCTCCAAATCACAGTAAGAGGATGTGAACAAAAAACAGAACTACACTCTGCGTGTATTCCAGGCAGGCTGGGAAGAATACAGGGATGTTGTACAGGAAGCTAGGAACCAGGTTAGGAAAGCTAAAGCCCAGTTAGAATTAAACTTGGCTAGGGATGTTAAGGATAACAGGAAGGGATTCTATAGGCATGTAGCAAAAAAAAAATAGACAAGGGACAGCACAGGCCCTCTCCGGAAGCTATCAGGAGAACTGGCTACCCTGGATTTGGAGAAGGCTGAGGTTC
Organism: Psittacula echo; assembly: GCF_963264785.1. Classification (NCBI taxonomy): domain Eukaryota; kingdom Metazoa; phylum Chordata; class Aves; order Psittaciformes; family Psittacidae; genus Psittacula; species Psittacula echo. The sequence continues at coordinate 115,060,089 of NC_137737.1, forward strand.
TTAATGACTTGTTTGCCTCAGTCTTCATTGGCAAAGGCTTTGATTACACTACCCAAGTCTTGAAAGTCAGATGCAGTGACTGTGAGAATGAAGACCTTGGGCCCACTGTAGAAGACGATCTGGTTGGAGACCATCTTAAGAATCTGAACATACACAAGTCCATGGGACCTGATGAAATCCATCCGTGGGTCCTGAAGGAGCTGGTAAATGAGGTTGCTAAGCCACTGGCCATCATATTTGAAAAATCATGGCAGTCAGGTGAAGTTCCCAGCGACTGGAAAAAGGGAAATATAACCCCCATTTTCAAGAAGGGGAAAATGGATGACCCGGGGAATTACAGACCAGTCAGTCTCACCTCAGTGTCTGGCAAAATCTTGGAGCAGATTCTCCTGGGAGGCATGCTAAGGCACATGAAAAACAAGGAGGTGGTTGGTGACAGCCAGCATGGCTTCACTAAGGGGAAATCCTGCCTGACCAATTTGGTGGCCTTCTATGATGGGGCTACGAAACTGATGGACAGGGGCAGAGCAGTTGACGTCATCTACCCAGACTTGTGCAAAACATTCTACACTGTCCCACACAACATCCTTGTCTCTAAATTGGAGAGACATCAATTTGATGGGTAGACCACTCGGTGGATGAAGAACTGGCTGGGTGGCCGCACGCAAAGAGTTGTGGTCAATGGCTCAATGTCCGGCTGGAGACCAGTAACAAGTGGTGTCCCTCAGGGATGGGTGTTGGGACCACTCTTGTTCAAGACCTTTGTCGGTGGCATGGACAGTGGGATTGAGTGCACCTTCAGCAAGTTTGCCGATGACACCAAGCTGTGTGGTTCGGTTGATATGCCAGAGGGAACGGATGCCATCCAGAGGGACCTCAACACACTTGTGAGGTGGGCTGATGCCAACCTGATGAAGTTTAACCATGCCAAGTGCAAGGTCCTACACCTGGGACAGAGCAATCCCAGGCACAGCTACAGGTTGGGCAGAGAAGAGATTCAGAGCAGCCCTGCAGAGAAGGACTTGGGGGTGTTGGTCAATGAGAAACTGAACATGACCCGGCTTCAGTGTGTGCTCGCAGCCCAGAAAGTGAACTGTATCCTGGGCTGCATCAAAAGGAGCATGACCAGGAGATCGAAGGAGGTGATCCTGCCCCTCTACTCTGTTCTCATCAAACCTCACTTGGAGTATTGTGTACAGTTCTGGTGTCCTCAACCTAAGAAGGACATGGAACTGTTGGAACAAGTCCAGAGGAGGGCCACGAGGATGATCAGGGGACTGGAGCACCTCCCGTATGCAGAGAGGCTGAGAAAGTAGGGGCTGTTCAGCCTGGAGAAGAGAAGGCTGTGTGGAGACCTCATAGCAGCCTTCCAGTATCTGAAGGAGGCCTATGTGGATGCTGGGGAAGGACTCTTCACTAGGGACTGTAGTGATAGGACAAGGGGTAATGGATTAAAACTTAAACAGGGGAAGTTTAGATTGGATATAAGGAAGAAATTCTTTCCTGAGAGGGTGGTGAGGCACTGGAATGGATTGCCCAGGGAGGCTGTGAATGCTCCATTCCTGGTGGTTTTCAAGGCCAGGTTAGACAGAGCCTTGGGTGGCATGGTTTAGTGTGGGATGTCCCTGCCCATGGCAGGGGGGGTTGAAACTAGATGATCCTAATGTCCTTTTCAACTCTAACTATTCTATGATTTTTTGATTCTATGATTCTATGATATTGTGCTGTTCATAACATTTTTAACAAGTTTATTTTAATCAGGAATTAATATTATAATTTATTTTATACAGAGATATCTATGTCAAAATGCAAAAGTGCATTTTCTGAAGCAATCCCCGTAACCTTGGTTTGTAATACTTGAACAACACTGAAACTGTATATGCAAGTTAATATGCGAATTCATTCATAGCTGCATGAGTGTCTTCCCCAGCCAATGTTTTCCTCCATTTTGAAAATGTGAAATCAGCACATATTCATCATGCAAAACTATAGCAGCCCAAGAACCTAAGCATCCCAGCCTGGCGCAAGTGTGTGCCTCCAGTGACAGCACACATGACAAACAAGATGATTACCCTTTCTTCAGGCCTGAAAAACACACACAACCTGGAAGCATAGGCTTCTGTGGGAGAGTTAAGTAACATGACATCTGTGTATTTTTAAAGCACTGCCTGTTTTCATTTCCCAGCCATGAGCACTGCCACAGAGGCAGTTAAATAGCACAGCAGCAATCTTCTTTATCAGGAGTCTTGCTTTTTAGCTAAAAAAAAAAAACCAAGACAAAAACCATTTCCAATTATAGAGACTGAACTCTTATTCTCTCTGTATAGTGTTCCCTATGCCAAACCCTGCATAATTGAAATTATGTATCAACATCCTTAAGACTCATTCACAACAAAAGTAATTATGGGAGACAATAGGGAAAGGGTTTTTTTGTTTTGTTAGTGCTGTTTTGTTTTTTGTATTTTTGGAGAGATGCAAGCAGAAACAAGGTTTCCCTGTTTATTCTCTGAGTTGATAGCAGCAACGATACTACAGATAATACAGCCCTGAACTAATAACCCCTGGTAAAAAGTCAGATCTATTGGCTCTGCACCATATGTATGTGGTTATAACACTTCTGGTAGACTCAGGGCACAAGTCTGCCTGTGAATGGCTGAGCAGACATATGTTAAATAGTATTACCTGGTAACATCTGCCATAATGATTAAATCCTGCCTGAAGACTAGTAGTGTCTCCTACAACAGCTGCTCTGATTTTGTTCACCTAGGAAGGCATTCATGCAGAGAAAAAGCTTACCTGATTTCTTTTACAGGTTGTCAGGGGATAGCTGGTTCCTTTAAGGGGAGTCAAGGTCTATAAAATCTTTTTTTCATAAATCCATGCTGGCCCCTTGTAATTAGTTGCTTAGCAGCCTCCACAGCAGACAGTGAGCATCTGGCTCATGAACTGCTTAACTTGCTTCTTACAGCTGATCCTGGAAGGGGAAGCTTTAATGAAACAGAGCAGGACAACCTTTAAAAAAGATTCAGTTGATTGCTCCATGTGTAAAGCATAGCTGTAGGAAAAAAGCAAGGATGTAAGTGCTTACAGCTAAAATCCATGTTTATTGGATAGGGAGCCAGGAAGAAGGTCTTTCTTTTGGTCTGTTGAACTCTTAATTAGTGAGATGCTTGAAAAGGAAATACAGTTAATTTTGTCCCTGCTTCTGGTTAGGAGATAAGTGTCAGTAGCCAGAGATAGGGAAGTGAAGGCTTCTGGCAAAGGGAAATCTATTGAACGAGCTGCTCAGGAGGATAGTAGAGCAGCATCAAAGCTTTGGTTAAGGTTTCCTAAGAGAAATCTGTAGAGATACATTCTGCATTGACTTCCTAACTAGCCTATTTCTTTTCTCTCAAGCAGTAAACCCTTTTGAAGATATATTTACAAAACCTGTGAACTAGGCCTGCAAGGAAAATATTTTAGCAAATAGCATTCTATTTCTAAAAATCTGTACCCAGATCTTCTAACTAACAAGCTTTTCAGTCTTTTATCAGCTTGCACATATTCTTCTGTAGCCCAGACATCCTGAATCAGTCTGGAAAGCACCTTCTGAAGTACCTCTGTCTAGGGTGTCTGTATTGCATTTATTATTTATATATTACCCAGTTTGTTAAAAATCTCTATGCTCGCACTTTTACTTCCTTATGGCTAGCTGCAATGGACTTTTTTACCCCTTAACGAAGTGCAGGCTTTTCATCTCCCAGTTCCTGACTTCAGGTTCTGTATAAGGTTTTTTTTCTTTCCTCTTAATGCTGACCTCTTTAGGTGTCTGCCTGGAAGCTATGAATTCTGAAGCTCTGACCCAACAAGCAGACACACATATATATATATATACACATATATATACAAAATGGTAAGCACATGTTCAAGGGCTGTCTAGTAGATTCTAGAAGACAGCAGGGAAAATTTTTGGTCTCACACAAACTTACTATTCTGATATCTTTTTCTTCTTAGTGCCTTCAATGTTACCTTCTTTGCCATTAGGTTATCCTATACAGCTAGTAACAGACAAAAACTTGGGCAGATTGGAAGAGAAAAGGAGGGAAGAGGAGCAATGACTACAAAGCAAGAAGGAAACAAAGTATATATAGGGAGGAAAAAAACAGGGAATTAGGGTCTTCAGAGGAAAATTGAACTGCTCTAGCCATCTATTGCTACTAACCCAAATAGCAAACAAGAACCATTCTCCAGAGCTCAGTATCAGGGTCAGTTCTGTTTAATAACTTTACCAGTGGTCTAGATGAGGGGATCAGGTGCGCTCTCAGGAAATTTGCAGATGACACCAAGTTGGGTGGGTGTGTTGCCCTGCTTGAGGGTAGGAAGGTTTTACAGAGGGATCTGGACAGGCTGGATTGATGGGCTGTGGCCAGTGGTATGAGGTTCAACAAAGAAAAGTGCCAGGTCCTGTATTTGGCTCATAACAACCCCATGCAGCACTACAGGCTTGGAGAAGAGTGGCTGGAAATCTGCTCAGCAGAAAAGGACATGGGAGTGTTGATTGACGGCCACTGAACATGAGCCAGTTTGTGCCCAGGTGGCCAAGAAGGCCAACAGCATCCTGGCCTGTATCAGAAGTAGTGTAGCCAGCAGGGCCAGGACACTGATCATTCCCCTGTACTCAGGACTGGTGAGGCCACACATTGAATACTGTGCTTAGTTCTGTGCCCCTCACTACAAGAAACATATTGAGGTGCTGGAGCGGGTCCAAAGAAGGGCAATGGAACTGGTGAAGTGTCTAAAACACAGCTCTTATGAAGAGCAGCTGAAGGAACTGGGGGTTGTTTACCCTGGAGAAAAGGAGGCTTGGGGGAGACCTTACCAATATCTACAACTACCTGAAAGGAGGTTGTAGTCAGGTGTCAGTTTCTTTTCCCAAGGAACAAGTGATATGAAAATAAGATATGGCCTTAAGCTGAGCCAGGAGAAGTTTAGATTGGCCATTAGGAAAAAATTCTTCACTGAAAGGGCTGTCAGACATTGTAACAGGCTGCTCAGAGAAGTGCTTGGGTCCCCATCTCTGGAAGTATTTAAAAGATGAGACACTTGACATGGTTTAGAGGTAAACTTGGCAGTAGTGAGTTAATGGTTGGACTCGATAATCTTAAAGGTCTTTTCCAATGTAAATTGTTCTGATTTTATTACTTTTGCTGTTCATATAGTTGCAGCAATGGTATGATGGCGGGGAAAGAAAAACTGTGACTGCTTGGTCAATGACTAGAATGCTGCAGCAAGTTAGAGAGCAATGTTGTGAATCTGGCTGGATTCCCACCATCACCCATTGAGGGCTCTTTCCAGAAAGCCCTCAAAGCAGGCTCTACATGCTTGGTTTTGCTCATATTACAGGTGCTAGACCATGATAGAGTAGTTAACAAATGTATCTAGTTGGTGTCTCTTCTTTCTTGCTTGCTTGCTTTGAATTAGTCAAGTATAATATTTAAGAAAATGGTAGGTATGTTTATAGGCAGAAAAGAAGGCATCTGATATTAAAAAAAAATTGCTAGATAATCAATCTCCTTCACCGGTCTTTGAAAACAGGAGATCTGCACTTACTTTTTGCAAATTAAAAGGTTCCATACGCTGGCCTTAGTTCACATTTTGCTTTATTCCCTGAAGTAATGTTTTCTAAATTATAATTTTCTGTCTCTGGGAATACATTATTTGTCCTGAGATGCATATTCAATAAGGGACAGACAAGAATAAAAACAGACCAGAAATTTTAAGGTGCTTTGAAGTATAAAGGCAGATATTCACCTATTGGAAGATGCCTGTTATGCTAGTCTTAGCTTCTCAGCTGCCTTCAGATGTTTGTTATATCTGTGCTTACTTTTAGTTACTTCTGAACTCCTCAATGTTTATTTATGAAAACACCTAATCTCTTCTTTTAGACCTTCTGTTCAAATTATTTCTTTAAAACTAAGCCTGAGCCATGTTAGTGTTCCAGCATGTTGACCTTTAACTGCCTGCATAAGTAGTAATTAATGCATCAGCATTGCCAGTCACAAGAAACCATGGCTGCAGGAGCAGGAAAGCTTCAGTTTTCCCCTGAAACAAGAGAAGTAAGGTGTTGAGGATTTTTGCTGTCAGAATAACAGCAGAAATAGCAGGTCTCTAATTATTATCTGGGAGGTGCTTACTACTATCTTTCTGTGTCCTTTTCTTCATTTTTTTTTGCTTAGCTGTTTACATTAAAGTGATAGTGACTAGGAGCATATGGTGGTGGGTAAGGGAGGGGAAACACAAGTGAGGGAATGTACCAAGACAAATATAAGTGAAAATCAAATCTGTGCTGCTGGGTCATTTTCTCTCCTCTCTCTGTGAGGTTAATAAACAGCAAAATATGCCTTACGTACACTAGTGTGCTCATTGAGTCTCACATCGAATGCATCTGTCTTCATCCATTAAATTGCAAGAATAGCCTGTGTTTCTTTGCCTTGAATTTTAAGTGGAGCTGATGAAACAGAAAACCAAATAGACTGGACTTCAAAGTGAGCTTCAAAAGTGTTTGGGTCTTCAAAATATGTGACTTGGTGTATATGTGAGTCAACAATATGATGTTGTAGTACATGATTTTGACTGCAGATGGAAAAGAGGTGACTTGTACTACTCTTTTAAATTCGTTAAAAGACGTAACACTAGATAACATAAAAAGTTATTTCCCTGACCCAGCCTGAAAAGGCAACAATTCTTTAATTCCTAAATTCTGTAATTTTCATTTGTGTTATCTGTTTCATTTAATTTCCATTGTAAATGCATTTTTGGGCTTATTACAAGAAAAATAAAATGTGTTCTGTTTCTAATTAAATTTAAGGGAATGTGTTGGTTTTGGCTGGCATAGAGTTAATTTTCTTCACAGTAATTTTTATGGGGCTTTGTTTTGGATTTGTGCCTGAAGCAGTGTTGATAGTTCAGGAATGTTCTGGTTATTGCTGAGCATTGTTTACACAAAGTCAAGGCCTTTTCTGCTCCAGGGCTGGTGGTGCACAAGAAGTTGGGAGGGGACACAGCTGGGACAGCTGATCCAACTGACCATAGGGATATTCCAGACCATATGGTGTCGCGCTCAGCAGTATAAAGCTAAGGGGAGAAGAAGAAAGGAGGGATGCTCAGAGCGATGGCGTTTGTCTTCCCAAGTAATTGTTACACATGATGGAGCCCTGCTTTCCCAGGAATGGCTGGACACCTGCCTCACCATGGGAAGTGGTGAATGAATTCCTTGTTTTGTTCTGCTTGTGTGTGTGGCTTTCGCTATACATGTTAAACTTTCTTTATCTTAACCAGTGAGTTTTCCCACTTTCATTCTGCTGATTCTCTCCCCCATCACACTGGGGGAGACTGAAAGAGCAGCTGTGCAGAGTTTAGTTGCTGGGTGGGGTAAAACCACAATGAACAAGTAGAAGACCATGGCTTTCAGTCTTAAAGAGATGTTGTTTCTACTGTTGACGTGTCAGTGAAAGCAACAGTTGTGTTGCTGGTAGATGAACTGCTGTGCTTTGACTAGCAGATTAGAAATAGTCTTGGCAGAGTCAGTAAATGTGACAGCAAGAGATTCTAGCTACAGCAGAGTACAGTTGGATAGTATGTAGTGCTAAATGCCTGAGGGATGAAAGAACACACATTCAAGCTCCTACTGAGACTTTGGATCTTATATAGCACGTACCTTATAGCAGGACAAGTGCTGGAAAGGAGCACTCTCTTAAGTGCAGTGCATAGAGTCTGGTCTCTTTCTTTTCTTCCACCAAAAGGCAAATCTTGGAGTGCTTTCTGAAAGAAGCAAATCTATTACCATTGCCATAAGTCTGCCTATACTTTCACTCAATAAAGAAAATTCTGACTTCAGTGACTATTTGCTAGTTTCTATTGAGCAGAGTGACAAATATATTTGTTCTCTCTTCCTTAATTTATTGAATACTCTGATATGTATTCAGAACAAATGACTTTGCAATAAGCTTTAGCCTAAAACAACCTGTTAAGCTCATAGAATCATAGAATAGTAAGGGTTGGAAAGGACCTTAAGATCATCAAATTCCAACCCCCCTGCCATGGGCAGGGACACCTCACACTAAACCATGCCACCCAAGGCTCTGTCCAACCTGGCCTTGAACACCACCAGGGATAGAGCATACACAACTTCCTTGGGCAACCCATTCCAGTGCCTCACCACCCTTACACTAAAGAACTTCCTGCTTATATCCAATCTAAATTTTCCCTGTTTAAGTTTTAATCTATTACCCCTTGTCCTGTTACTACAGTCCCTACTGAAGAGTCCCTACCCAGCATCCTCATAGGCCTCCTTCAGATACTGGAAGGCTGCTATGAGGTCTCCACACAGCCTTCTCTTCTCCAGGCTGAACAGCCCCTACTTTCTCAGCCTATCTTCACACAGGAGGTGCTCCAGTCCCCTGATGATACTCGTGGCCCTCCTCTGGACTTGTTCCATGTCCTTTTTTATGTTGAGGACAAAAGAACTGCACACAATACTCCAAGTGAGGTCTCACAAAAGCAGAGTAGAGGGGTAGGATCACCTCCTTCAACCTGCTGGCCACGCTCCTTTTGATGCAGCCCAGGATACAGTTCACTTTCTGGGCTGCGAGCACACACTGAAGCCGGGTCATGTTCAGTTTCTCATCAACCAACACCCCCAAGTCTTTCTCTGCAGGGCTGCTCTGAATCTCTTCCCTGCTCAATCTGGAGCTGTGCCTGGGATTGCTCCAACCCAGGTGTAGGACCTTGCACTTGGCATGATTAAACTTCATCAGGTTGGCATCAGCCCACCTCACAAGTGTGTTGAGGTCCCTCTGGATGGCATCCCTTCCCTCTGGCGTATCAACTGAACCACACAGCTTGGTGTCATCGGCAAACTTGCTGAGGGCGCACTCAATCCCACTGTCCATGTCACCGACAAAGATGTTGAACCTGTTCAGTCCCAACACCCATCCCTGAGGGACACCACTTGTTACTGGTCTCCAGCCGGACATTGAGCCATTGACCACAACTCTTTGCGTGCGGCCATCCAGCCAGTTCTTCATCCACTGAGTGGTCCACTCATCAAATTGATGTCTCTCTAATTTAGAGACAAGGATGTTGTGTGGGACAGTGTAGAATGTTTTGCACAAGTCCGGGTAGATGACATCAGCTGCTTTATCGCTGTCCATCAGTTCCGTAGCCTCATCATAGAAGGCCACCAATTGGACAAGCAGGATTTCCCCTTAGTGAAGCCATGCTGGCTGTCACCAACCACCTCCTTGTTTTTCATGTGCCTTAGTATGCCTCCCAGGAGAATCTGCTCCCAAGTCTTGCCAGTCATGGAGGTGAGACTGACTGGTCTGTAATTCCCCGGGTCATCCATTTTCCCCTTCATAAAAATGGGGTTATATTTCCCTTTTTCCAGTCATTGGGAACTTCACCTGACTGCCATGATTTTTCAAATATGATGGCCAGTGGCTTAGCAACTTCATTCGCCAGCTCCTTCAGGACCCACGGATGGATTTCATCAGGTCCCATGGACTTGTGTATGTTCAGATTCTTAAGATGGTCTCCAACCAGATCCTCTTCTACAGTGGGCCCAAGGTCTTCATTCTCACAGTCACTGCGTCTGCCTTCCAAGACTTGGGTGGTGCAGTCAGAGCTTTTGCCAGTGAAGACTGAGGCAAACAAGTCATTAAGAACCTCAGCTTTCTCCAAATCCAGGGTAGCCAGTTCTGATAGCTTTCAGAGAGGGCCCACATTGTCCCAAGTCTGTCTTTTACTTGCAATGCACCTTGTAGAATCCCTTCCTGTTATCCTTAACATCCCTTAGCTTTCCTAACCTGGTCCCTAGCTTCCCAGACAACATCCCTGTATTCTTCCCAGGCCACCTGTCCTTGCTTCCACTTTTTATAAGCCTCTTTTGTCCCTCTAAGTTTCCCCAGCAACTCCTTATCCATCCATGGAGGTCTCCTGGCCCTCTTGCTACACTTCCTTCTAGTTGGGACACAACACTTGTTACTGCTCATCAGTCTTATTTCTTTCTCCTTTATGCCTGTGTGCAGGTATATATGTATACTACTTTCTGGGTATTTGTTTTCTATATTTCTGGTTACCATTTGGCTTTCAATACCGAGTAAGTGCTCAAAAATTTCTTCCTTACTCGTCAATGCAAAACTCCCTTTAACTTTCTTCCTATCCTCTGCTTTAGCGGTAACTGGCCTTTTGAGTCTAAATATTATGCTGCATAAAGCAACCTATTTTATGTTCAAATAACTGATACCTACAGAATTGGGCTTTTGTTTGCTAATATTTTGTGACTGTGGTGTTACTTTCAGGTAACTGTTCTAACTGAGGTCTGAGCTGATTTACTTAGCTGTCCAAAAGCACACTATTTCCTGAAGTATTTTGTTCTTAACAAGAAATAAAACTGCTAAATTTCAGTTCTTAAATATTGAGAATCTGTTTCTAAAACGGGGGCGCAAAAGAGGGGTACGCTGTGTTTAACAGATGACTAAATTGTGGAGAGGGTTTCTTACAACTCATCAGTTCCCATGTGCAGAAATGTTAAGGTATTGCTCATCACCTGATCCTAAAATAGAGCATTCCAAAGTGTTCTTAAGACAGCTAGATATTTTCAGAAAGCAGTGATCTGCCAGCCTTTGCTCTATGGACTTTCCACATCAATGGCTGGAAAAAGCAGAAATGGGTAGAGAACTTGGTCAACTTGATGCCACATTGGGGCAGTGGGGAAGTCTTGCTGACTCCCTCTGTAAGGAAAAGGATACAGCAGCAAAAAGATAACACGCCATCTTTAAACCCTGAACCTGTTGTCATATGGGAAAAAGTGGAAGAAAAACAGATTACTTTAAATCCTGGTCACAGATTGTGCATTATCTTACCTTTTCAGCTACTAACATTAATCTTAACATATGATAGACTTGAGCATTGTTGCTGCTGTGCTTTTGGAGTGTAATCTATTGAAAGCTATATTGGGGTCCCATGCTATCACTTGATTTAAGCATAATGAATCCCAAAGGCAGATTTGGGGTTGGTCTGACTGATCTATCTGCTAGCAGTGTGGCTGGGTAAGATGTAGACTAAAGGTTAGTTTCACTCTGTGCATCTGATGATTGGACTGACGTAGATTAAACACAACTTTCCAGTGACACAGGTATTGTGATTAGGCTTATGTGTTGGGGTGATATCCTGATTTCAGTCTGTCAAAGTCTCCTTCAAGGTTGATTATGCCATTAAGATTCTTAAGATTTATGGCAACTTGAGTGTTGTCAAAGGCAAACTCTCTGGTGTGTAATAGCTTTCTTTGCTGTCTCAGGTTACTCCACTCATATAGTCCAGAGCTCTAGAAAACCTCTTGAATGTTGCTTCATTTTATGTGGTTTTGTCTCCTCTTTCATAATTGCTCAGTGTTGGCAGCTGCAAGTTGTTGTGGTTTTAAAACTATTGCAGTATTAATTACCTGAACAACAAGGAATGTTTCCCTTGGGCTGTTTCATAACACACAGGTACTCAGTGGTTTGTGGGCATAATCATGCCTTACTGGTTTGGACAATTCTGATGGAGAAGTGCCATCGCTCTTCATACACATGTGGTGAATTAGGGGCTAATGGGCTCAAGTTTTTGATAATGTGGATGTCTATGCATTGTAACCTTTTCCAGAGTATCAAAGATACTGGTAGAGCTAATAGCTTCCAGGTAACTCTGAAGAACTGGGCCTTAATTTTCAGTCTCTTACAAGGACAGATCTATGGTGATCGTGTATTAGGTGTCCAAAAAACAAGTAAATGAAAACCAAAACATGACTGACTTCCCACTTAATTTGGATATAGCTTCATTAACTGGAATAAGGCTGATTCTTCCCTTGCCTACACTTTCTGAAATGAATATTTTTGCTGTTCTCAGACAAAATTTCAAGTAATTTTTTTCTGTCAGCACTGCTTTAAATATTACTAACTTTGCACATTTCACTTAACTGTGTCCTTGTGCTTTTCAATAGCCACAGAATGCAGAAGAACACGCATGCATTGACCTCAGTATCATTCTTTTGCTAAAAAACTCTTATTTTCTGATTTTGCCTTGAGCTTGGGAGATAAAATCAGGTAATAGGATTTCTGTCCAGGAGAGCAATATTGCTATGTTTTCTGACTTGTCCAGTAGATTGGATTGAGTGACACTAATTAGTTCTTCCTATTATAAATATGAGGCGTGCTTTGTATTTTTGCTGCCAAAATTGTTTAACAAGAAATAGAATTACAGATTGGAAAAAAAAGGCTTTGATGGGGAGGTTATTTTGATTGTTGCTCTTTTCTCCTCATGACCCTAAAACAAAACCTGAACCCAGGACACCTCCTTTTATTGTAAAAGTATGAGTATGCATATCCAAACTTACAGACGACTGACCTCTAAAGTGAAACAGAAGAGGAAGGAAAAGTTTCTTTATAAAAGAGGTATTTAAGTTCTTTTTAATCTTCACATCAGGATATATTTATTTTACAGTTTTGGAGAGTATCAACAGAAATGCTTGTCTTTGCTGCAGAATTGTCTACACCTCTGTAAATAATTTAATTGAGCTGTGAATATTCAGTGATTGAAAACTAATTACTTTGTGGCTTAATCTGAGTACTGCCTGGCTGCTCTGGGGTTGCAGGCAATTTAACAATGTAGACAGTATATGAACACAGAATGTTGAACAGTGACTGGGACAGAGTTAAAAATTAAAAAAGAACTGTTCTCCAATTTAAAAGCATGCCACTGACTGGGCTGTTTGTACCATCCAAGGGCTTTGTGTGCACAGCTTTATGAGCAGTGCTTTTTTGAAATATCCAAGGGAATATATTTATACATCATTAAGTAATTGCTTTCCCCTTCCCATAGAAATTTGTAGTCATTTTGCTCATAAAGATTAATGACATAGCACAATGAATCGTATTCACTCCTGTGAGCTTCAGCTTTCAGTTTTAATAGCAGGTTAGGTATTATGCAGTAATTTTTCCTATGAGTTCCTTTAAACTTTTCCACCAACAGACTCATTGTTTCTGGAGGGAATGTGAAGTCTGTGCTTTTCCTGAAATGGCACTTGAATCATGTTAATTTGCATGACATACAGTGCTTCCTTGGTGTGTATTTCTGATATCTACAAAATGCAGGCATCATTGAATATTCTTGCTATAGAACTTTAATCCCTATCTTCTGAGGTCATGCCAGATCATAGAATCATAGAATCATAGAATAGTTATGGTTGGAAAGGACCTTAAGATCATCTAGTTCCAACCCCCCCTGCCATGGGCAGGGACACCTCACACTAAACCATGCCACCCAAGGCTCTGTCCAACCTGGCCTTGAACACCACCAGGTGTTCACAGCTTCCCTGGGTAACCCATTCCAATGCCTCACCACCCTCTCAGTAAAGAATTTCTTCCTTATATCCAATCTAAACTTCCCCTGTTTAAGTTTGAACCCGTTACCCCTTGTTCTGTCACTACAGTCCCTACTGAAGAGTCCATCCCCAGCATTCCTATAGCCCCCTTTGAGATACTGGAAGACTGCTATGAGGTCTCCATGCAGTCTTCTCTTCTCCAGGCTGAACAGCCCCAACTTTCTCAGCCTATCTTCATACGGGAGGTGCTCCAGATCCCTGATCATCCTCGTGGCCCTCCTCTGGACTTGTTCCCTTTTTCCAGTCATCGGGAATTTCAGCTGACTGCTATGATTTTCCAAATATGATGGCCAGTGGCTTAGCAACTTCATTTGCCAGCTCCTTCAGGACCCACGGATGGATTTCTTCAGGTCCCATGGACCTGTGTACGTTCAGGTTCTTAAACTGTTATTCCTTTTATACATGATTACATTCTTCTAGCTTCCATGTGACTTGTAATAGCCCCCTGATATGAATGCCTGCTGTTAATTTATATATAGAAGTGATATTTAGCTGCCTATAATATGGTATAGTCCTAAAGAAGTCTGCATTTTAAATTGCATTCTTGTTTCCTAGAAGTGATTAGGCAAAGTTCAGAGTGCGGGAGAAGAATTACTTTGCAGAAAAAATAAAGAAGTGTACCATGTATTCTCCAATGAAAACCAAGGAAAATGAAAATAAAGTGAAAACAGAAGCACATGAATAAAGGTGACACAAAATGCTTGTATTGTTGTGTTATTCTATGAACCAGTCAGCAATAGTGATGTGGTCAATAGTTTGCTAGTACTTTACTAAGATGAATAAATAATACTTTACATTAATTTATCAGTCTATTATATAAGTTTCTGTCCAATGTTTGTATATCTTAAGGAGCATACTTAAGAATTGACAGAAAAAGGGGTCTAAGAGCTACCTGGGTTTCACGATAACAAGATAAAACGAATTCTGGGTTCTACTCTACTGAGTTAAGTGCTACCATGATAAATATATTTGTTAAGTTGGTGTTCTTTTCATAAGTATGTGTTTATATGAGTAAAAAAATTTTCACAAGAAGTTCTCATCTTCAGTAAATTAACTAAGGGCACAAACGGAAGCACCCAGCAGTTCAGGCAGACCTTCAAAGACAATTTGCACAAAATTGCTGCATAAACCTTGTAAATAAAAACCTGTGAGCATAGTCCAAGCAATTCCTGAACCAGGAGAGACTGACTGTGCTCTTTTAAGAGGAGGCCTTTCTTTACTGGGCACCAAACGACCTCTGAGATGGGTTTACTGCAGTGCTAAACTCTGTTCAGCACTGCTCTTGGTCTCCCTGCGGCATAACACAGTTCTTGGGAACAACTGTAACAACTATAGTAGCCTGATGCAGTAGTCATTTGAACTATGGAAGCAGCAGGAAATGTTTCACCTATTAAAAAAAAAATATTTGCAAATCACTGTAATAGGACTGATATATTACGTTATTTTCTTACTCGTTTTTTAGTCTACCAAAAATGTTTCAGCAGCATTCCTAAATATCTCCCACAGTCCGAGTCATGGCTATATGTTTCTTCTGCTCATACCTAAGCTATCTGCCAAAATAAACAGTAAACTCTTTAATTTTCACTACATTCCAAACAATTCACAGAGTTGTTAGAAGACCATGTCCTCTCAGGAACTTTGACTGCACTGCATAAAGACACCAGAGCAGAAACTTAGCCCTGGACCAAGGCTAGCACTGCACTTCAGCTGATATTCTCTGAAATTCCAAGTTTATTCTGATAGAAACGTACCGTTTCATTCCTGAATTAATGTCTCTGCAGCATGCTGAAATAATTTTGGCAGTATATCTTGCAGATTTTTCTGTTGTGATTTAGGTACTATATAAAGATGATGCCTTAGGGCTGGGAGTTTTTGGTCTGGTTTTGGCAGCCTGCTTATGCCCCTACTAAGATAGAGCAAAGGCCAGATTTTCTGCTCTAATGCAGCTTGGTGGATGGAATCAATCCTTAAATGCACCTGATGCAACAAAAGCTATATGATTACACATTCGCAGCGTGATGGGATCTAACTCTCTCTAGTAGCAACCCCAGTAGCTTTACTGGGCAGGACCTCAAAACCTATCTCTGCTATAGAGCCCCAGAGGCATATAATAGCTTGTGGATTAACCAGGAAGTTTTTCTAGGAGCCTACACAGCGCTTGGCTCGTACAAGTGTGGTGTTTTGAGTGCCAAGCATGGAGAGCAGCTGGGTGTTTGCCGTGACCTCACAAAGGGTACAAAGCCCAGGGAAGGGGTTTAAACTGAGATGAGACTTCAATCATGACTTCCTTTGCTGCTGCCTAGAGAGCAGGTTCATACTACATGTCATCTTAGGTATCTAACCTGCACGTATGTGGAGAGTAATACCTGTCATACTGGTTCACAATAATCACCATACTGAACAATAGGAAATACAAGAAAGCCAGGTGTCCAAAACCTGTTCTCCTTGGAGTTTCTGTAGTCTATGCCTTCCAGCAAAGCTTCTTAGACTGGGGTTTTTCTGCAATAGCAAAATAGAGTCAGAACATTCATCTCACCCTTAAGCCAGAGGAGAGAAGAATTCATACCCTGAACGGTACCTGAAGGACTAGTGTGTAAGCTCCCCAAGAAATGATGATATTTCACTATCTTCTGTAATGAAAAGTATGTAAGCTGTACCTGGATCAAAGACCTGAAAACTAATTTTGCTGTATTCTCCTACTGCTCTATCTAATCAACCTTTCCATTATGTCACAATACATAGTACAAAATGCTCATACCCCTTGAATCCTAAAACATAAACATCTGTTCCCTGAAAAAGTTCTTTGCACTGCAGAAAATGTGAATAGCATCTTTTTTTGGTTCTTCACTCCTTCCTTCCCCCACAAAATTCACTTATGAACTGGTGGTGTTCATAAGAAAAGTCTCTGGCACAAGGGGACCTGACCCTCTTGAGGGTGTGCATGCAAATGTCTTTATCACTTTTTGATGTGGTTTCAACTTCAAAGAAAACCTGAGAAATGCCTTTTAGTACAATTTATGCTTCCAGTTGCCTCTTCCAGGATTGCATTAAACCCCACAGAGTGTTCTCAGAATTTGTGTATATCCAAGCTATGGCCCCAACAAACTCTCTAGATGCACAAAATACAATCCCTTGATTCTTGCAAATTTTATAAAACAACCTATTGGCCCACCTGTTTTCTCCTAAAAGCACTTTGCAACCCTTAAGGTGCACAGAAACAAGATTAAATACTATTTTTGCACCGTAAGACTACATAGGAGCACAATAACTTTCTGAAGTTTTTCAATATAATGAACATTTTCTAGGTTTGTTTTTTCAATCTATAAATGGTCTTACAACAGATACCAGAAAATAAGATAACTAATAATTCTACTTTCCCAGAAAGTATTTCTTCAAGTAACCCCTAAGTTCAATCCAGATGAGATGCTGTAAGACAACTGAAAAATCGTATTGAAAAGTAGGATGTAGCCAAGGGTTTTGTTTGCTATGTTTGAGAAGGTAGAAGAAAGAGGCTAGCCATAAAAAATTCACATATTTCAACTGCTTTTTGAGACAAGACATGACTATTTTTTAGTGCTGTTATTGCTGTTAAGTAACAGCATCATTATTTAACTCCACCAGCAGCAGTGGGACAGGAGGTACAAACCAGGGAGGTACAGAGTCCTGTGTGTTCTGTATCAGGTAGATAACTGAGGGATGAATGTACACAGGATGAATGTGTGCTGGTGTGCTCCAAGTGATATGCCTTTTCAGTTATGCAAGAAAAAGCAGGTTTTGAGTGACTCAACAGATTTATATATTCCCAATGAGCTAAAAGCTGAAAGACAGGATTATCCTTCACTGTGGTTTACTTTGCTCTATAAAGAGCAAAGAATTCAAGTAAAGTCCAAGTGGTAAAAGGGAGTACCACAGTGGTTTTGCAGCAGCTGAAAGACTTCACCACAAAAACAGGTTCAGTGACTCATCACAGCTCGAGTCCCTATGCTGACTCTATCACCAAATGCAGTGCAGGATACTTCACACTTTCTGCTGATTAGCATTTGTTTCCACCAAGGATCATGTTCTTTAATAAAGACAATCTTCTTAAATGCAATGTTAGTAATGATATATTTTCAAATGGAGCAGATGGAGAGAAGTCCAGGTGGCAATTTCTTTAATGGGAATAGAAACTGTGAAAGAGAGTTTGTCACAGGAATCAGTTTTAATAACATGGTAAGAGGGAGAAATATCCTGAAATATTAATATAAAATTTTTGTTAGAAACACAGAAAAATGAGGATAGTAGGGGCCTTCAGTCAAAGCAAGGGCAACTTTCAAGTTACATCAGGCTGTGTTGTCCTCTAAAACTCTTTATCCCTACTGAGTAGAAGACTAACTTCCAAATCTAGGCCACTATCAAAAGTGTGAATGCCTCCCAGGGTACAGGCTGATGTCACATAAAAATCCCAAGAGGCCCAAGTGGCCTTACCACCCAACTTATTTCATGTTGTCAGCTTGTGTCTTATCTAGGAATACAAAGATTATTATACAAAGATTATTATTATTAGCAATCTGACATAGTACTATAAAGACTTTACAGTCGCTTTGCACACAGTGAGCTGCTGACTTGAATTTAATGAAATTTCTCTTGCAAAATCATCAGTGCTTTCTTCATTGTTTTTTCCTGATGCTTCTAATTGTTAAGATACTTAGTCATTCTAAGCCTGCTTCCCTGCTCTACTCACTTTTTGGCATCTGATTAAGTGATAAGTGGAAATATCTAATTAACAAATCTTTCTTAGTTATATTTTCCTGATTTTAGGAAACCATTCTTAGTCAATTTTGAAAAAAGATACTGCAGCTCTTGATATGACTTCATTCTTGTACAAACTTGTCCCTCATGTAGTAAGTGGAGAAGAGAAGACTGCATGGAGACCTCATAGCAGCCTTCCAGTATCTCAAGGGGGGCTATAGGGATGCTGGGGATGGACTACTCATTAGGGACTGTAGTAATAGAACAAGGGGTAACAGGTTAAAACTTAAACAGGGAAAGTTTAGATTGGATATAAGGAAGAAATTCTTTACTGAGAGGGTGGTGAGGCATTGGAATGGGTTACCCAGGGAAGCTGTGAACACCTGGTGGTGTTCAAGGCCAGGTTGGACAGAGCCTTGGGTGGCATGGTTTAATGTGACGTGTCCCTGCCCATGGCAGGGGGGGTTGGAACTAGATGATCTTAAGGTCCTTTCCAACCCTAACTATTCTATGATTCTATGATTCTAAGTCATGTCTAAACTGGCTGCAAACCGAGAGCTTCACATCTCTGAGAGGCAGAAAACATTGCTTTGGAAAGACTGACATGTTATTGTGTGATTTCTGTGCTTTACAACCTCTCTAATAGGAGGTTCCCACAGTAATTGCTATTTGATGCAATGATATAAGGGAACTTTTTTTTGTTTACTCCCTCAACATTTCCTACACTTCATTTGGCTTGGATCCCCCATATGCACACCATGAAGGAACAGTAACAACTTAGACTTCAAATTATACTTTTTCATTACTCTTAGACATTTTCATGATGATTCAGCTCTTCCCTAAACCTGGGTTGACTCACTGAGGATCAGATGAACTGTTTCCTATTCACATTGATTAATGGACTGTTGGTTTGGGAAGTAAGAAGCCTGCTTATTTATGTTCTCTACCTGTAAGCATTATTTTCACAAGCATACAAATAGTCTTCTTTCCCATTATCACAGTTGCAATACAAATCTATGTGAAGATTTAAATTCCATTTCTTCATTCCTTTTCTTCCTATACTGTTACCTTCTTGTAAAGGGAGATTTTCTAGCTCTCAGTGAATTCTGTAAAGAGTTCTGAGTAAAGCTCTTCTTGCTGCTTGAATAGCAAGTGATCACCTGTGAGATTTGATGCACATTTGCCTCAGGTAGAGATAGTCAATGGATAAAGCTGGAAATTATACTCATTGTCTTACACATTTGATCTACTCTTCCTACCCTTGCAGCAACAGTAGAGCAACACATAAGTGACTAACTACTGCTTCTTTCCAGTGTAAAAATAATCTGAAGGTCTCTGTTCACAGTTTCAAGCACAACATCTTAACATAATACTAATTACTCCTCTACTAGGATTAGAGAACAGCAGTCGTGCAATTTAACAAAAAGGGTTCTTAAATATGGCATCTTTTGACTTCTATCTAATGGGCATGAGTGAAAAAAATTTCCACAAAAGGTCCTCGACACGGGCAAAAAAAAAAAAAAAAAAAAATCAGCTTATTCTAGGGCTGACTGACAGTGGGCAAACCGTAGATATCGAAGGGGACCTTGCCTACAGGTTCAGTAATGGGATTCCTTGTTGTCAGATAAAGGGAATTCAAATCACTTTATTTCTCAAGGGGCTTCTTTCCCACCTAAGGGCAAGAAAGGAATCCTGTTTGAACATGGAAACTACACTTAAGCGTTATATGCTATGCAGGAGGGTTGGAACTAGGTGATCTTAAGATCCTTACCAATCCTAACTATTCTATGATTCTGTGATTCTATGATTCTATGATCCTATGATCATTATGATCATTGTCTATTAATCATCCACAAACAGATGCCAAAGGATAGTTTAATAGAAATCTAATTTTCCTTATCACAATTTTGCATTAGAACTGACTTTAATCTCTGATATAACTATTACCAATGGATGCTATAGGATAATATCTGGCATTTATAGTCACATTTATGCAACAGTAAATGCAATAATATTGCTTGATTTGTCCAAATTCTGTGAAGTAACTGAAAAAAGCTTAGTAACTTATAATTTGGTTTAAGGTAAAAATCACTTAGGGGATCCTAAAGTATAAACCATTTTCTTAATATTGACTCTTTTAATAGCACACTATGCTAAAACAGAGTTTTAGAACATTAATTCAGAAACAATAGATCATATTTGTAGTGTTCCTCAGTGCAGCTATTTCTGTTCTCAGAGATTTTCTTCTTTCTTTTGCCAGTTTGCAGTTAATATGTAAAGCACTGCTGTATACAATCGATTTCTCACTTTCAAGACATAGATACAATCAATTGTTTAGGTTCTGCTTACAATGCCAGGGGAAAGAAATTTGATACTTTATTCTTCTGAGTGCCATAAATAACTAGCATCAGATAGGGAAAAAGAGAAGACCAGTACTTTTTGGCATAGAAAAGAATTGAGAAAGTGCATGCTATTACTTTATTTTTACTGTGTTCCCCAGTCTTTCTTTTTAACCTGATTATGCCTGTGATTATTATGGGAAGCTAAGCATCTGACTATGTTTTGTTCTCATAGGGTCTGTAGAAGCCTGCAAACAGTAACAGTGCTCTGAAGCACTGCAGTGATTCTGAAACAGGAATTTC
Source organism: Psittacula echo (assembly GCF_963264785.1). Lineage (NCBI taxonomy): Eukaryota > Metazoa > Chordata > Aves > Psittaciformes > Psittacidae > Psittacula > Psittacula echo. The sequence goes on from NC_137737.1 coordinate 115,080,921, forward strand.
TCTTTCTGTCTTCATATGTATTCCACAGGATCATGTAGGATATCTTCACAAGCTGTTTTAAGAGATATCTGCAAAGACCTTTGTCTCAGCTTTCTGGAACTGTCCAATATATGCAGTGAAGCAATGTTATACAGCATTAACAGTATACTATTTTACTGTCACATATTATTTGACAGTATTTGGGATTAACATTTTTACTTCTTTATTTCTTACCAATCAGGACAGGAAAAAGAAACAGTTTTACTTAATGAAAAGCTTTTTTAAAAGGAAAAGCACGCATGCAATTTTCTATTTGATTATTTATCAAGTATGTTTGGGTGGGTTTATGTTTTGTAAATAAACATACAGTACAGTGAACCTTCTAACAAAGTCTACTGGAAATCTTTTCAGAGAAGCAGCATGATTGTGACAAGCTTATTTAAATGACATTTGATAGGAAAAGAGATTTGTTTTTAATTTGTTTTTAAAACTAAGTTTTGGAGGTGTGACTGAAGACGTCAGACTCCTATTAGGAATCTTGGTCACAAGAACAGGTAGAGAATGTTTATTATTAGTATTTTTTACGTCCTCATCATTAAGAGGATGTCCACAAGTCAAAGATGTAGTATGACTGCTTTTGAGAAAATTTTACATCTTTTTTCAGTGATGTCTCATGAATGTTGTTTTTGTCTTTATTTATAAGTGTCTCTCTGGTACCTTAAGCTAAGGTACCTCAGAAGAGGTAACAATGCAAAGTTTGGATATTTCTATGCTTTTCCAACTTCTCTTCTGTACAGTTGTCAAAATAGTTAATTTTTAACAAAGACAAGCGTGCAGTATTATCAGTTCCACCTTGTTCGTGTTAGATTACTGATGAATACATATTGGCTTAAACAAATTTTATAATCACAGAATAATTAGACTTGAAGGGATCTCTGAAGGCCATGTATTCCAAACCCAGCTCAAAGCCAGTCAAATTAGGTCCGGATGGTTAGGGTGGTATCTAAGTGCACCTTAAACCTCAAAGATTCCCAGCCTTTCTGGGCACCCTCATGTTTGACTATCTCATGAGGGATTTTCTTTTTGTTTGGTTGGTTGGGTTTTTGGTTTTTTTTGTTTGATGTTTGTTTTGATTTGATTTGGTTTTTTTTATGTTTTTAATATTAATAATAATAAAAAAAAATAATCAGAATTTACTGTTTTCAAATTTATGTCCAAGATGATACGAGCATTGCATCTTGTTTTATCACTATGCACCTCCAATAAAAGTCTGAAGGCATCTTCTCTGTATCATCTGATCAGGTAATTATAATTAAAATTCCATTAAGGCATTCATGAATATTACCAACAATAATAATATGCAGTTGATCAATTTTTAAATGAATTGGTCATCTTTGAAGAAAAGTACTGCATAGGTAAAATGATATAGGCTGCATAAATTCCAATTCTTTCATCAGCTAATTTATTCACCCTCTGTTTTATGAAAAAAAATTTTTAAAAAGTAAGAAATCAGCTAGAATTCATAAATCTTTCAAAGCTTTATGAAATCTAAATACATTTGATAATTTATTCCTAGGAAGTAATTTAGCCACTTTGACTTATAATGCAGCTTGAAGTAGGGAAAACAGTATCCTCCTAACAAAAATCAGCAGATTGGTTTCTAATTACAATGTTATACATTCCAGCGCCATGTAGTCTTTTGGGTTTTGTCTGTATCTTTCTCTGAGAAGAGACATCCATATAAAACAGCTGCAGCTCCAAAAGGACTTTCAGTGGTAAATTGATTTGATTGATTCAAATTTGATTACATACTGGAAACACATTTAGTTCAAGTTAAGCACATTAGCACACATCAGCTAGAATAAAATTCAAATTGTTTCTTTGTTATTCATTAATGGAACTTAATGACTCCAACAAAACATTAATGAAGAAAAAATATTGGCTTGCATAATTCATTTGGAAAAATTAATTAATTGTTGTATTAAGGGCAGCCTACTCCATAGCATAATTACTGAAGCTTTGGTGGGGAATTACTTCATTATATTTATTTTGCAAGCTGTTGTTTACTCCTTTCATTTCACATTGATTCCATTATTCAGATAGTACATTTTTCTTGCAGAAGGAAATTAAGCACACTTTGAAATGATGATCATAACTAATTACTTACAATTGATAGGGTGACTGCATTTTTACACTCAAACTGATAACATGATGTTTACCACATTCAGCATCTATTGGAAAAACGAGAAAATTTGTCTAGACATAATATGTGAAGTCAGGAAAGACTTTTGCAAGAGCTAATAGTTCCAGTGGACAACAAAAATAGTCACTTTGGCTCAGATACATTTTTCTAACAAGTACAAAATAACTTCTGAATCCATATTTTCTTCCTGTTAAGTTCCATTAAGAAATATGTTAGAACTTTCCATAAGATCTTAATATTAAGAAAACGAAAGCATCCTCTAGAAACAATTTTTGCTTTTGTCACGTTTCTTGACAGCTGCAAACAGAAGTTTTATTTCAGTGGACCTAAAACTTTAAGTAGAGCTAGACCTAAATTAAGACAGAAGTCTCTACAAGAGTCAGGCAGTAAGAGCTGTAGTCCAACCACTTTTCCCTCACAAATGTTTTAATCTTTCCCTCTCAAATGTTTTAATCCTGTGGGTTTGTTTGGTCTGATGGAAGACTAAATCCAACACAGACATTTACAGGTGAGACATTGCAGTGCATATTTTCCTGGCTTGTAGCATCCAGTACTAAGGATCAGTTAAGGTTTTAGTCTGCTACTTACCCAGACCATGTAAAAAGTACTCTGCAGTTCTCACATGGGTCAAAATTTCCTTAGCATGGAAATCAGATCATCATTGGAAAAAAATGGAAAGAAGAAACTGGTGTGTGAAGGAGACTGGAGCTTTCCCTAAACCAGAGAAGAAGTGTTGTAAGGTTCCTGTACCCACCCATCCATCCACTGATGGTTCTAGCATCCATTCCAGCTAATGTGGTATGTAAACAAAGCACCCAAAAGAGGGTCCAAAAATGCAAGCTAGACCAAGTCAACAAAAATAAATACTGCAGAGAATTTTTTTCTCTCCTTTTGTTCAAGGTTCATGGTTAGGCACGTTACTCCTTTTACTTTATGTTCATGGCAGATCCATTTCAGTGGAAGGAAAGCATGAGACAAGAAACCATTCAGTAGGGCACTTGTTAGTGAGAGAGGTAGACTGAACAGATGAGGCTACTACTGCTCCTCAGGTGAGCATTCTATGCTATTTCTTCATGCAACCAGACTTTTGGAGAAGGTAGACACTTTTGCAGGGATCATAAGAGCTCATCTCAGGATCCTGGCCCTATTACTTTTAAAGGTGTCTTTTAGTTCTTTACTGGAGCTAACCCTTAGCTAGTAAAGTTAATTTTAATTGAAACCTGACATGAAAGTTATTTTGGACTTAGCAGCAGGCAATACCGTGCAGTAGCCGCGTTGACAGCACAACTGAAGTTTGCCTGAAGGGATACAGTTGACTGGAGCCAAGTGTCACTTATCTAATAATGGACAGCCATGAAGAAGAAAAACAAAAACCCAGCACAACACTTCCTTTAAGTGTTTTCCCAAGGCCAGTAAGATTTTGTCTTGTTTTGGTTTCTTTTTCTTTCCTTTGCTGGAAATGAAATGTTCTTTTATCAGTGTTACGTGAAAGGGAAATGTGTGAGTGAAAATATTACAGACTTCTAACCAGACTCCCAGAAGAGCCAGTTCACTGAACACTTGGAAAACTTTGCAGGTTCTACATGTAAAGTGGAATCATATGTCAACATATGGATAAAACTACAAAACAAATCAGAGTTTGACGGTAGCGGGCTTTTCACTGCCACTTAGAAATTTGGGGGGTTTAATGAACAATAATTTGCTATTTAATTGTTGCTTTAATAGAAAAGCAAAAGCTGCTTATATGACTTTTGGCATTTCAATCACAGCCGTTGCATTGTATATGGTTTGGGTTTTCTTTTTTCCCACTTAAGAAATTAGTTTTAGAAATTCTTGTTGTCTAACTAGTAAAGAAACTGCTTGACCACAGGAGATATGATCCAAAGCTTACTGTAATTTATGTGATCTCTCTGCATTTAGTAGGATTTGCATTAAATTTTGTATTTAGCAATATGCATGGAACAGATTGGGGTAGAAAACAGATACTGAAGATGTGTTAGTTTAGGTGGTCACAATTTGAATGAAATTGTTAAAATCTTCTAGAAATGGTTTTCTTATGTGGCTACTTTTCTACGAAAATAAAGTCCTCTTATTTTACTACTGAGGCATGAGACAAAACACTGTATTCTGTTCTGGTTTGTGGGTTAGGAGCTCCAGAGAGGACTTTTTCCTAATTTTTCTTACACTAAAAATGTAAAGGACATATTTTTTTTATGTAAACTGCAGCAGAAAGTGAAACTCTACTACCAGAGACAGAACTTTCCTTCATCATGGGTGAAAAGGAGATTAGTAAAAGGCTTAAACTTTATTTTCATTTCATTCATCATTTTCATTTCAATCTGGTCACTAGTATGTAAGACTTTTCAGTGAAGCTGAGAATGACACACAACATCAAAGGCTTAGGAGCTTCTATGACTTCTACCAGTGGGCAAGCACTGACCAGCATGACAGCCTGGATTTTCTGCTCCTTTTGCAAGAGAAGAGCAAAACCAGGAAAGAATCTGAAGAAAAGTCAAAGCTTTACAAGGGATTTAACTCTTCAGTCTTTCTCCTTAGAGGCTTTTTCAGGCCAGCAGCAAATGGAAGGTGAAAAAAGAAATGGTGGAAAACAGATGATTTTTTTTATATATATTTTTTTCAATGAACAAACACCTAACATACCACATGATGGCAGCACAGGCTGAATAATACAAAGGAGTTGCTGTACACAGTAACCCTGATAGAGAAAATAAACTAATGTTGAATCTCCTGTCTTGCAAATGCTTTCGAGGGGCAGGGTATCGTGGAACCAGCTGGCTGCAAAGCGTAAACCTGGGCTTTTCCTGTACACTACTCATGTCTGTGGAGAGCACTTTTCCAGAAAAGATCCCCTTCTTGAGTTCCTATAGGTGTTTCTGCTCAGAATTATAATGAATTATCGTCTGCAGTGAACTTCTTTTACGTTCTCACCACCCCAAATTCTCTGTACATTCTTTAAGCAGTAATTGCTTCAGCTTAGTATGCACTTGATGCACTCTGAGATCTGCTCCACTCTCACAAGCTTAAGGTTAGCAGGACAGGACATGCTTGAAGGCAGAAACTGATTCTAGTAATAATCTTTGCTTTCCATGTACAACTGTCTCTGGCATAATTTTAAAACCTGACATTTCAGAATGTAAAGCAAAATGAACCACAGGAAGGAAAATAAGCTATAATTTTGCCACCTGACTAAAGGCAAGCTTGGAAGCTGTGATGGAGAAGGGATATGGAGAGGGATGAGCTTGAAAGCTGAGCAAGGTGTCATTCTCTGTTGCCTTTTTAACATCCCTTCTGGTTTTGGGGGGATTCCTTTCTGTCCAAGCTTAATCCTGACCATCTGACTTTATGCTCCTTTTGTAGTCTGTCGCTGATTAAGAAGTATATAATAGACTAACATGCCATAAATAAAAACGTTAAAACCATAAAATTTACAATCTGAAATAGAAGTCTAGAAACAAAACAGATGAACCTCTTTATCTGGATATGGGAAAGTGATGTTTTTTAATTCTATTTCACCCTAAAATGATGTATGGAGTTATTTTGCAGTTTGAGAGTTACTGCAGATATTTAGTCTGCATTTCGCATGTTTGCAGTACCCCGGGATGCAGTTTTGGGTTGGAACGTGTATTTGAAACTCTCTACTGCCATCGGATGCTGCCATCCTGAGGCCAATTCTTGCAGCGCACGTTAACCCTGAAAACTGGTGTCTGGCTGTGCGGGACTGCACACTGTGCTCAGCTGCTTAGCGAAATGTAACTCCAGATCACCATCTGAGTTTGTTTAAAACATTGCCATTTTAGAGGTAGCTCAAGATAATTTTTTTTTCCATTCCAGGTAGGTAAATGAAATTTAATTTTTAATAAGCACACAAGCTTCTATATTGTACTTCTGGTTTGTATTTTTTGTTTGATACTGTGCTAATTACTATTTTTACAACTGAAGCCTAATTTGATGCACTCCTTTAATAGATGTGCATAATACTGTCTGATGCAATTACTCTTTGCCTTTTGTGGATCATGATTATCTGTCTGTAACTGGGGTATAACCTATAACCTGTTATCTTTGAGTCCTAAATGCTGTTCTAGTATTCAAGGAATGAGTATGCTATCTTCATAGCTGCATGCTATTCCTAATGCATGTTTTTATCATAAGAAAAAAAACCCTGAAATTAAGCTTAATATTAAAGCTAAGAAATATGGAGGGAGGGAAGATTACTCAAAAAGCTTAGATACTTACCTAAACCTTTGTAGGTTCTTTCCTTTGTGAATTCACGTGCAATATCTTTCTTCATCGACTGAGTCATGGAGAGTGCTGAACTTATTTTACCACATCTCTTTCATGGCAATGTTCACCTTGATACTTCATTCTTGAACCTGTTCTGCTTACTTCCCACTCCCCATATACTCCCTCGTTTCTCAAGGAAGGCAATTAAGAATTTCTCTGGTTAGAAACTGAATCCCACAAGTTTCTGTTACAACTCACCATGGCAAAACAGATGAAAGTTTGGATGTAAGGTGAGATTTATTCCTCTGCTCAACTGTGTATTCCTGTGTTCCAGGGAGTTCATCTACTTTAGCCTAATACGCAGAGTGGGAGTTGAAATGTTAATCAAGTCATGTTATAGACTAGACTAGTAGTTAATGTAGTCTTGTATTTTGCTTCTAAAATTGACTGCAAACATTTTAAATGATGAAGCATAAAACTTACTATTATCACTAATGAAATTGCTTGTTTCCAGCTAGTGTTGGTCTTACAATCTGAAACATGACAGCTTTACCTTTCGTCTCTGCCATACTCCCTAATGCAATTCCAGTGTTTTCTCCTTTAATTAATGCATTAAATGCTTTATAACTAATTGTGTAAGTGATAGTGTGTCTTCATGTGGCTTACTGCAACATTTAAGATCAGCAGGTACATTCAGGATGATGTTGTACTGACAAGAAGCACAAAGTGGAGCTTCAGGATGTGCGCTTTCTATCAGAGGATACCAGTTTTCCAGACTCTCATTCAACCAATCTGAAATTGCTGCTACCAGGATCTTCAAGGAACACTGAAAAAGCTCAACTAAACTTCTTCCCAAGTTTCTGACAGCTGGAAAGAGGAAAATGTAGCAGTAGGAGGTTGTGCGACAGGATAAAGAAAACTTCCATGCTCTCCATACTTATTGTTGCAGAGTACATTGAGCTGTAAAGCTGATTCAGTATCTTCATGCTATGATTTTAAGTTAAACCAATAATACATACAGCCTGTAGCTAGATGCCCTTTTTTAGTACTTCTGCAAACACAAATACATTAAATATGGAATTTGAATGTTTTTCTGCAGGAATTTCTTCAGGAAAACTTGAAGGGCTAGATCCAGTGGAAGTCAGTTCCAGAAATACTGCCACCTCTTTAGGCATGAACTGGTATAAGTTTTTTTATATCCCTAAGTACATGCAATTAGATTTGCATCTTTTTTTTTTTTTCTTTAAAGCAAATTTATGGTTTGATCCAATTCTTGCCTATAGATTTCTTAGGTTATCAACTGAGAAGTGAGCTTAGAGAAAAACAGCTTGTAACAGATTTATGAGAATATTGTAATTAAAATACTAATGGCTTGTTGTAACTTGTATAATTATGAAAATCAATGTGGTAAAGACAGTTATATATGAATATTAGGAAAAGAGAAGTACAGATTAATTCAACTGAAATATAGAACAATTCCCTTTACAGTAACATAAAATAAATTAAGAAACATTGTTTGTGAATAAGCGCTTTACAAAACCTATAATTATTACTTTTCAAAAAAAACCCAAAGTCATCTTTTATTATCAGATGAATGCAAATATTTATACTACTATGAGTACACAACAGAAATGGTGTAAAACATAGCACTGTATGACAAAAGTCAGGTGGAATACTTGCAGTGTTGCTGCATCTGCTGATAGGAGAAGCAGCCAACTGTGTTAAACAGTGCTGCACATTTGACAATGTTGTCTTTCACCTTTCAATCAAATGCTTCTTTGGTTCACTTCTGTCATAGTTTAACCCCAATAGGCAGCTAACACAGCCACTTGCTTGCTTACCTGCAGCAGGAAGTGGGGAGAGAATCAGAAGGGTAAAAGTGAGAAAACCCGTGGGATGAGATAAGGACAGTTCAATAGAGAAAGCAAAAGCTGCACACACAAGCAAAGCAAACCAAGGAATTCACTCACCACTTCCCATGGTCAGGCAGGTGTTCGGCCATCTCCAGGAATGCAGGGCTCCATCACACATAACAGTTACTTGGGAAGGCAAGCATCATCACTCCAAACATCCCCCCCTTCCTTCTTCTTCCCTATCTTTGTATGCTGAGCATGACACCATATCATCTGGAATATCCCTATAGTCAGTTGGTGTCAGCTGTCCTGGCTGATTCCCTCCCAACTTCTTGGGCACCCCCAGCCTACTCACTGGTGGGGTGGTGTGAGGAGCAGAAAAGGCCTTGGCTCTGTGTAAGCGCTGCACAGCATTACTGTTTTGTTACCAAAAGTACCTCTAACTTATCAACACTATTTTAATCACAAATACTAACCCTAGCACCATACAAGCTACTATATCCCAGCCAAAACCAGTACAACCCTTTACATGTTTTTCATGTAATTGGAACAGTTTAGACTAAAGCCGTGGCAAAAGAGGTTGCTTCAGCCAATAAACAAATAAATAAATAAATAAATACAGTTATTGATTAGAATGTAGAAAAGATGTCTGTTAAAATGAGGAATTAGACAAAGGTCTTCTTCCCTCTGTCTGTAGGTACTTCAACCATTTTGATTCCACAGGCTTTGTGCTCCTGTGTGTTTCACTTTTCAAGGTGAGGGCCAAAACCAGACAATGAAAAAGATGGAAGAACAAAGAACCTTCACAAGCAAGAAATACAGATTGTGTTGATGACATGTACCTAAGCAAACTAAAATAAAGATCCACCCCTCAGCTTCTGAATTCCTGCTTCCAGACATTCACTGATCACATTCATAGTTTGGTGTTCTGTAATAGGTTTTTCATTTTGAAGAGTTTAATCTTCCTTTCAAACGTGATTCTCTGATGATTGTGTTGGCCCAGTTGCCTCACAAGTCATTGTATTTTAGTGTTACTTTCCAGGAGAGTAACTGAAGAGTCTTACATCTTTTGGCAAAATTAGTTTTACTTAATGCCTTATGTGGCAGGAGTCAGCTCTAGTTGCTCAACATCTCTCTTCTTCTATTGCATATATGTTTGATCTTGTCCATGACTGAGTCACTGTGTGGGAAATTTTGCCATCATTGCTCTTTGAGAATTTTTATTACCATAGTAATTTTTTGAGAGCCAATTAAATCATGTTGGTAAGACATGTTTGGACAGCAAAAGGAGAATGCCTTGTAGCAGCAGAAAAATACTCAGTAATAGTGTCAAATCATGTCAAGCAGCAAACCTCATAAAGAGATGCCTGTATTTCAGCTTGATTTTTAAAGCAGGTTGCATGACCAAAATAGAGACTAAGAAGCAAGTTGATGTAAACTGGATATTTGTGCATCTGGTGATGGATGAATAGGTAGAAGCAATACTTCTAAATATATTCCTGTCCTCTTTCTTTTCCCTTTTACTTTCTCTGTGCATTAAAATTGCAATGGTTTTTATATAAGCTCAAAGATGCAGTTGGTGCAATATTTTAACTTTTTTTTTTTTTGACACTTGGCTTGAAAATTGTTTTGAGCAACTCATATTCACACAGCCATTATCTACATTTAAGCTAACTAGTTTTGATATGTGTCTTCTGCCTTGATCTTAACTACTTTTAATATTCTCTTCATTCTTAGTATGATGCTATCAGTTGTCCCAGATTCTGCACCTCCTGTGTCATCAAAAGTTTTGTGTGTTTCATAGCAAGACGTTCACCAGTTCCTGCACAGCTATATACTTACTAGATGATCCAGACAAACAAATCCTGTTTTCTTTGTGCATTTGAGCTTCACAGCCTGGGGTGCATATGACCTTGACTTAAATGATATCAACAAATTTGTCATTTGATGTTTTTTTTATTAAACCTCTCTCCTTTCTGCTTTTATTGAAATGAATCCGTCTCTCCATGTGGAGTGCCACAGATAAATATGGTAGCCGTTGCTGAAGGCAACTAGAAAAATATTATATCCCCATATATTTCTAAATTTAGTGAAATTTGACGAGAAGTCCATGAGGAACCTTATGCAATATTAATTGAAGGATGGCTTCTTACTGTTTCAGACAGAAGAGAGGTTTATAGCAGATCCCAGATCTTACATACCTGTGATAAGCTGCTGGGTCATAAAATCCCTGCATGAGGCAAGAGAGCCCCAGTCATTGGAGTAGTGTCTACGTTGACATTTTTTTCTAGAGCATTTTGAAGTGAATGTCCCAGTCATCCCCACATACTGCTTGCCAGTGCAGTTCTCAGACCAGTTTTGGTACCAGCAAACTGGATTTGTTTAGGAGGAAACTCAATCAAAAGCTCTCCTTTGTGTGTTCATCAAACACACTCATCAACCCTAAGGAAGATGCAAAGATTCAGCCAATGAACAGCCCTTTGCATACTCTTCAATCACAGAAAGGGGACATTCAGGTCAGGGAACCAGGCTAAATCTTGACTGAGGCCACCTGAAATTGCCCTAACCATCTTCTGCATGTAAAAAGAGGCCTTGGCACCAAGTGCTGTGATCCAGTGCTCGTGTGCAAGATTGTGTGCTAAAGTAAACATTAGCAGGAGCCCAAGACTCCTACAGCCCCTGGCTGGATTAGCCTTTTAGGATCTGGTTGCCCTTTTGTGTGGTGTGCAGCGAGATTCTGGAAAAACCACCTTGTGCTAGCAATTTCCAACTAACTTGCAACAGTACAGCTGCTGGATTTTAAATGAAATGTTAAAACTGAGTGATTGCTCCCTTGTAACCAAACAGATCTATGCAGATGACGAGTAATCTCCAAACTAATTTTTGAGAGTCTTGTCTCACAATAATGAACTTATTCCACATTTTACTCATGCAAAAATGTTTCAGCATGCTTTCAGTAGAAGAGTTAAGCATAGTTTCAAAGTTAGGTCTGTTCTCATGATCCTTATTGATCAATGTTCTCTCAAATTCATTCTCTCTAAAATAGACTGCACATAGAAGTTTATTAAGGCATAAATGCTGAATGATTTGTCTATTTTTTGTTGCAATGTCCATCACAGTATGGGCCATAGAGAGGAAATATATGCTCTGCATCACCTGGGATGGATGTGTTGACTATCAGTCTCTTATTCTAACTTCACAAAAAGTCAATTAATACTTCCTATTTTTAATCTCAATTTACATACATCTTAGTACATTTATATCCTATCATTATGCCAATAGCTAAATAAGGTTCTGTTCCCGTTCTTATTGATCGCCTTTTACATTTGAGGAGGGACTCTTCATTAGGGACTGTAGTGATAGGACAGGGGGTAATGGGTTCAAACTTAAACAGGGGAAGTTCAGTTTAGATATAAGGAAGAAGTTCTTTACTGTGAGGGTGGTGAGGCACTGGAATGGGTTGCCCAAGGAAGTTGTGAATGCTCCATCCCTGGCAGTGTTCAAGGCCAGGTTGGATGGAGGCTTGGGTGACATGGTTTAGTGTGAGGTGTTCCTGTCCATGGCAGGGTGGTTGGAACTAGATGATCTTAAGGTCCTTTTCAACCCTAACCATTCTATGATTCTATGATTTTCTGTCTGTACCCTACACATGTTCCTACCATTAATGAAACCAACTTTCATTTATAGCTGTGTTCCTTGCTGACAGTAACAGTGCAGCACCAATATCTTCATGCACAAATGGCAAGGAAGGGAGTATTCTGTCAGTCAGGTCTGTCAGTCTCTGTACTAGCAGATCTATGTGTACATAAAGGTGTGTGAAACTGATGGCCCAATACCTTGCTGCAAGTCTACATTTGAAAATATAGCCACTACTTCCAGGATCAGCTGATTACATAGGCTATCTCCTGCTTAAATCAAACCATGCTCTTCAGCTGCAATAACAACTAATCGAACTTTATTCAGTTTGTTACAACACCTACCCTGTTTTGACAGGTTAAACCATCTCCTTATTGTTCAAGCAGAACTAACTGCCTTGGAACTATTTCATTTTCCAACAGCTTGCAAGGTTGACCTTCCCTGCTAAAATCACATCAAAGAGATTCTTCATTCCATCTACACATTTTTCTCTATTTTTACATATGTATTACCATGTGCATGCACATCTCCCCAAAAAATATAGGAAGTGTTTAAAGGTTTGGAAAATGAGTCCCAAAATGTGTATTTGTCAGAAAGGTGGCACTGCATTTTACTCCAGCAAACTGTCACAGAAATCATTAGGATCAAATGATATTCGGGTGTGAGCTCCAGCTTTCCTGTAACTATCAAATTTCAGAAAACTTATAGTGTTGCATTTCTGGCAGGCATATATTGCATCACTGGCTGGACTCCACTCTTCCTTGAAAACCCATTCCCAGAAAAAAAACGTAGAGCAAAGCTTGCCTGGCACATTCTCTTGGCTTTGACACTTCCCATGACACCTCAGCAGCAAGAGCTACCTCGCCAGGGTGCAGAGCTGAGAATGGTGTAGAGGTGTGCGTCATTGGTACAGGGAAGGATGCAAGAAATGAGACTGATACTGCTGTCAGAAACTCTCATTCCTGCCTACAGGTCATCCTTCAGTAAGAGTTTCAGCTGGCATGTCCTCTCACATTTCCTATTTTAATGGGTAATTCTATAAAAAGAATATTGAGAGCAGAAGTCACCTTTTTTAAGTAAGCACTCTGTCGGATACTTAGGAAGAAACACATATTCCTCCAAAAGCAGTGGCTCTGAGATCTTTCATGCTACGTATCATACCTTACCTTCATACATGAAAATGCACTACCAAAAGAGGGTGTCAGTGCCAACATCTAAGAGAAATTGGAACAGACTTTGACAAAATTAAATAATAATAGTGGTGACGGAGGTAGACTTTCATCAGTCACTGTTTGCACCTCATTCAAAGCATAAAGTAAGCTTTCTTCTCTCTTGATGATCATGCTACAGACCAGTGTAATCCATGCTACACCATCATCAGTACAAAAACAAATGAAACAGCTATTGTGGAAAACAATCTCATTGTATAAAACATCACTAGTTGGTGAAAAAGTTTTTGGGGTTTTGTCCTGAATCTATACTGCACACTAGGCTTAATATCTGACCAAACAAATCTTTTCTCCCGTGTAATTTTTGCAGGGTAGATAATAACTAATGAAGCTAACACTACAGAGGTTATGACTGTAGTGCTACCTCACATAATGGTATTATCTTTGAATTTCATTTTGATATTATTTCCTTCATCATTTTTAAGTGTAAAAGATTATACATTGTGTAAATTCTTGGTGGCTCAAAAGCCACTGTGACTCTGGGGTTCTCACTATCATCTGGTTAATTCAAGTTCTGAGGAACAATTAAAATTCTACTTTCAGTAACATATGCAGCTGTTGATCATCAGCAAAGGCTCTTTTGTGTTACCACAGAATATAGCAGTAGCGTGAGAAAATCATGTATCCTCTATGTATAGATTATTATCTAAAGGCTTCCTGTATTTACTTTATGTTAGTGCTATATGTTTAACTTCTGCCCTTTTATTTTTATTACTGATGTAGTGACTGCTTGAGCTGTGTACAAAACAAAACCCAAGTTATAAGGTGATCATAAACCCATGTGTTAGGGTGGCAAGGAAAAGGTGCCAACTGCTTTTGTGTTCTAGAGCACAGGTGGAGTATAAAACCTAATCACATACTCTTTGATCTGGTCAAATTATAGCCTCCTTAGAGAGGGAGGAAAGAGATGAGTCTTTATGGGCCTATTTGATCTGTTTAAGCATTTGTGTGATAAGTTTGTAGTGGTTTGGTTGTAGTTATGGGATGGCTTAATTATAGGTTGATCCAGCAGAGCTACCTGTACTTAAAGAGTTGTGTAATGCTTCCTTGTTTGCTCAAGACTACTTTCAGTCACTCATAATGATTTCAACAGATGAAGATCATTTCCATTGGAAATTTGTTTGGGATGAGGTGGAGGTTGATTATTTTCTCAACAACATATTTACTTTTAGCTCAAAAATATAATGCTTTCTTAGAAAGTGAAAAAAAGAAATTAAAACTATCACATACACACACACAACATAGCTGTTTGAAAGTTCCAGTGTCTCTAGCTTTTTAAATAAAAGCTTGACTGTTTCCAAGGGATTACTCTACTGTCAGGCATCGATATCATGCCTGTCACACTTAATCAAATCGTGAGTCTGATTTGCACTTTGCAGATAGCTCATCAGTGTCTGTTGGCTCATATGAAAAGAATTACCTTTCTGAAGCGTGTTTCATCTAAGAATATTTGATGTTGACTGAGACTTTCCTTTGGGTTGTCACTGCAACCATAGGCCTTGTAACTGAAATTAGATACACAGGTGAGAATCATTTGACCAAATGGAGACCTTTATCTTCAGGTTAAATGAATCATGATCCAAAACTCCATTGTCTAAATCTCTGCTAACAGCAAATTCACTGCAGGATAATTACCTTATTTGTAGGTGTCTACACTTTTAAAGGCTTATGCTAAGTTACTTGCTTTTTCCTTACGTACCTGAGACTGCTTCTGCTGGGCAGAGAGCCCACTCAGATTCAGATGACACAAGAGATGAACTGGAAGAAGAGACAGCAAATTGAAGCAAAGATGTTTGACATATGAGGAAAAAAAAAAAAAAAGCGACCTTTGGGGAAATAAGAGATGATAATAGTATTTACACAGTGACATGTCCTGGGGCCAGGGCTGAGAACAAAGAAAGCAAAGGAAAAGACAGAACAAGGGTAAGAGGGTTGTGGAGGCTATAGCTTAAGAGGCCAAATCTTAAAATAGGAGGAGGAGGCTGGGCTCAGAGAACAGAACAAATTGCTTTGGGAGTTGTTTGAACATAAATAATGTTGTTACCCAAACCATATGGATGTAGCACTTTGGAGCTGAAGTCCTTGCTGGTGGAAAGAACTGCATACAGGGTTTTCAATGTGTTCCAGCCAAAAGAAGACTATAGATGTTTGAAAACTGTGCAAAACAATGTGTCACTTTTGTAGATCTTGCTCAGGTTTGCTGATCACTGATTACCTGGGCAACTTTTAATGTAGAAAAATCTGATTTTTATAATTAATTTTTTTTAATGTCACAGTTTTATCTGAAAACATTACAGAGGTTTCAATGAGTATTTGTATTGTTCCACTTGAATATATACTGAAGAGTAATAATCAGTGAATATTTGGATGTAAATCAACAATACTTTATGGGAAAACACACACTATCCTTGAACAAAGATAAACCTACTAATGTTGTAAGGCCAAAACAAAAGCCATGGCAAACAACAATAGCTTTCATAGTAGTCCCTTTTCAGTATAAGTAACTCTCTTAGACAAGACAGTGCCCTTCTCATCTCAGGTACATCTCTGTTCTAATAACACAGTCCTTTTAATCTAAAAAGCTTGCCTTAGACGCATTCAGAAAGCTTGAGTGGGATTAAAAGAACAAGAATAGCACCTTGTGTAATAGCCTTCTGATAAAAGAATGCTTTGCCCCCTTACCCCTCCCCTGAGAAAATACTTAAAACCAGGAAAAAAGAAAGATCAGCTGGAAACTCCAAAGCACATTTTCATCATGGTGCTTAAGTATAGCCCCAACTTGAGGTCGACTGAGGTGACTCAATTTCAAGCCTTTATTCTCTCCCCACTCACAAGTTTCTTCCCAGCTCAGTTGCCCTAGCACTCAGAACTGTGGATGTAACAACCCTGTACCTCGTGATTATGGCCAGCACACAAATGCTGAGCTCAGTGCTTTGACACCTCCTGCTCAATGAGGCACCATGGAGTGCCAGGGCACATGGAAGCCCTCTACTGTGCCTGTGTGCACACACTCACAGAACGGTTTGGGTTGAAAAGGACCTTAAAGATAATTTAGTTCCAGCCAGTGATTAGGAACTAGCAGGGATGCCTTCCAATAGACCAGGTTGCTCAAAGCCTCATCCAAACTGGCCTTGAACACTGCCAGGAATGGGGCAGCCATAACTTCTCTGGGAAACCTGTGCCAGCGGCCCACCACCATCACAGTAAAGTTATTAGTTATATTTAAACAAAATCTTCCCTCTAGTTTAAAGCCACTCCCCCTTTCTCCTGTTAATACTTGCTTTTATAAAAATTCCTTTTCCAGCTTTACTGTAGCCCCCCTTCAGGCACTGAAAGGCTGCTATTAGATCTCCCCTGAGCCTTTTCATCTCCAGGCTGAACAACCCCAGCTCTTTCAGCCTGGCTTCACAGGAGAGGTGCTCCAGCCTTGTAAGCATCTTCATAGCCCTCCTCTGGACTCACTACAACTCCTCCTCCTCTTACAGGCCCCACAGTGCCAGGTAACACAGGGCTGGAAGGAATAGCACCCTTTGTATGATCTATAGCTGAAGCACATCAATTGCCTGAATATTGACAGCACATAAATAATGAAGCAGGTTCATCTCCCTCAAAGCTGAAGAGGAGTCAGGTATGCTGTCAAGAGAAGCAGCGGGGCTGACTGACCTAAAGCCATACAGATGCACCAGAAGGAAGCAGTGAAGGATAGCAGTGGGCAACTCCCTGCTCCAAGTAGCACACCCATTTGCCAACCCAGCATGCTTGTCTAAAGCACTGCTTGCCAGCTGAGAGCTTATGATTAAGGATTAAAGGGCAGACCAATATGGGTGACAAGGTAGTGAGTGTCTGCTATGAGCTCCTGACCAGGAGGAACAACTGGATGAGGCCACATATGGACAGCTAGAGGCAGCCTCCCATTTCCAAGCCCTGGTCCTCATGAGGCACCTTAACCACCTTGCTCTCTGTTGCAGGGGCAACAGAGAAGGGCATAAGCAACCCAGGAAGCTCCTAGACAGCACTGATGTCAACTTCATGACACAGTGAAAGAGGAGCAAGGGAGGTGCTCTGCTAGACATCATACCAACAAGGAGGAGCTTATCAAGGATGTGAAGGTCAAAGGCAGCCTTGGCTGCTGTGACCATAAAACAATGGAGCTCAGGATTCCAATAGGACAGAGCGGAGCAAAAAGCAAGACCACAATGCTGAACTTCAGGAAAGCAGACTTTGGCCTCTTCAAAGATCTGCTTGGTGAAGTCTCATGTGATAATGACCTGAAGGGAAGAGAGTCACAGAAAGCTGGATAATATCCATAGATCATCTCCTCCAAGCTCAAGAGAGTTCCATCCCAATGAACACAAAGTCAGGCAAAAATGCCAGGAGGCCTACATGGATGAACAAGTTGCTTCTGGGAAAAAAAAATCAAACACAAAAAGCATATGGAACATGGAAGCAAGCACAAGGTAATGTGTCAGGAATACAGAAACACTGTATTCAGGAGTGCAGTTAGGAAAACTAACGCCCAAATGGAAATTAATCAGGCCAAGGATGTCAAAGACAAGAAGAAGGGTTTCTCTAAGTACATAGGTGACAAAAAGACTAGGGCAGATGTCATTACAAGGCCATTCTTGACAATATTTGATCGATCATGACAACTGGGGTAAGTGCCCAATGACTAGCAGAGAGCAGGTATCTTTCCTGTCTTCAGGAAGGGCAAGAAGAACTGCAGGCCAGTCAGCCTCAGCTTGATCCCTGGGGAGGTGATGGAGCAGCTAACCCTGAAAACTATTCTTCAGGTACATGAAGAAGATCATCAGGAGTAGTCAAGCATAGCTTCACCAAGGGGAAGTCATGCTTGACCAACATGATAAACATCTGTGATGAAATGACTGGCCTGGTAGGTGAGCAGAGAGCAGTCATAATTGTCTACTGGGATGTCAGTGAGGCCTTTGATAGTCTCCCATTAGATCTCATAGAAGCGGTGGTGATGTACAGGCTGTATGAGAAAAGAAGGAGGTGGACTGAAACTCGCTTAAAGACCAGGCCTAAAGGGTTGTGGTACGCAGTGCAGTCTGGTTGAAGGCCAGTAACCGGCAGCATACACCAGGGGTCACATATTGGTCCAGTCCTGTTTAACATCTTCATTAATGATGTAGACCAGAGTGTACCCTCAGCAAGTCTGCTAATGACACAAAACCAGGATAAGTAGCTGATATGCCAGAGGGTGATGCTGTCATCCAGAGGGACCCTCAACAGGCTGGAGCAATGGGCCAAAAAGAACCTCATGAAGGTCAACAAGATAAATGTGAAGTTCTGCACATAGGGAAGAAAAATCCCAAGCATGAATAATATGGTCCCTCAATCATAGCATCACAGGCATCATATGATGCCTACACTACCAATATCCTGCAGTTTTATGACTGCCAAACACCTGAAGTTTGGGTTATCTGCTTCCATTGGTTTTCATGAACAGGTTTTGAAAATAGGCACTGTGTATTTTTTGTAATTTATCAGCGAGGTGACAGAGTAACGCTTTCTAATTTTAAGATCTTGAGTTCATCTAATGTTCTGTGATCACTTTAGAAGCACTAAGAAAGCCCCACAAGGCAACTGGCCAGCTTGCACTATAAAACTTCAGCTACAACTCCTCACTGCTCATGCTGCAAAGACATGATAAGAAATTAAAAAATCCACACAGATCTCCTTCAGAAACAGGCATGCTTATCTTTCATGTACAAGAAACTGCTACTTTTAGTAGATACTTTTATTTTGCAAAACATTTATTACTCACTGTTGTACAAAATATACCCAAAACATGTTAAGATAATGTTGACACAAGTAGGTAGTTTGTAAATTACCTAGTTGAAAAGAACAAATCTTCACAATTTTTAAGGTGATTCAAGACAGTAACAGCGAGTGAATTATATATTTTGAAATATTTCATTTGTAAGCTTTACATAAATGTTATTTGGTACTAGTATTTGTAAACCTTAACGCTTTGTATACAAAGTTTTCATTCACGTGATTAGAAGATACAATGAAAAGAATGCTTTACAGTTCATTTTCTAAAGCATTTCAATTACCTTTCTACTCTTGGTTTTACAGAAATAGCTGGTTCAGTTCAGAACTTTAATTTTTAAAAGACACAAACAAGCAGAATTAATTACAAATCTGCACTTTGTTTATAAATGAACAAAAATTGCAAGTAACTCATTATTGGCATTTGCTGAAATGTAGAAGAAAAAAAATGAAAACATTTTTAAGATAAATTATACTAGAAAACATTATTTTGATTTCAGTATTATTTTAATTCCAGGGTGGAAATTTGGCAAACATCTACTTAAAATAGCCAATGTCAATTCAATTAAAGTTTACACAAAGCTGGTCTATTCCTTTACAAGAGTGCTACTATTATATTTCATGAGGCAAGAAACCATATTTCCAGAGGTTTCTCTATGACACCGCCCAAGTAATTTTCTAAAGAGTGCATTCAGTTATTTATCTTAGTTCCTTCTGAACCACAGGATTTTTATATCATTAAAAACCAACCAAACAAGCAAACAAACAACAAAATCTAACCAGCAATATTAACAGGGGGGTGGAGGGGTGCGGGGAAGAAAGAAGACATTAACATTACCTTAAAAAGTGTATATCCAATAACTAAAGATATGAGACACAAAGGGGACAGATCTTACCTGGCATAAAGACAGCACAGCTCCACTGGCATCAGCAGAGCTACCCTGACTTACATCAGCTACAGTTCTGCCTATCCATGTACAGCAAAAGCCATTTATGTTAGTGATAGTGTTCAGAAGTAGTGTTAATACACTACTAATAACAGTGTTAGCATGCATTTTTTAAATCAAGTTCAGAGCACCTTGGTTCTCATCTAGTATTTTGTTGCTGGTGACTATTGTACTTATCACTGACAGTGTATCTAGTTCAGGATGAATTCATCATGACTTTCAAATGATAGACTAAAATACATTTAACGTTCATCTATGAAGTTATTAACCACAGCTAGTTCTTATCAGAAATATTCTGAAGCCCATTTACAGTGTGAAACAAGTGGGTTTTTTTATTTTACAACTTTGGTTAAGTTTTTATACTGTTATGGATTTCCCCTGACTATAATTCGTGTAGAATAAACTGCAACCACTGGAAGTCAGCAGCAACTGAAATTTAGAGCAGCATGACTCTTTGTTGTTACTCATAATTTCTTTTACAGGTCATTAAACATAGAAAAATTTAAAAAGTATCTCCCTAAGGCTTTTGTTTACAGAGTGAATCCTAAAAGCAGAATTATAGGAACAGAAAAAAGTAATTGCACAAGTTTCTTATAGGCAGGAAGACGTTCTTTTAAGGCGCAAGAGAATTCCCAGAGTGCAGAGGACAGATTACTTAACCAGGAGTGCAAATATTAAAAATATATAAAACCTGGGAAGCAGAGGCTGATTTCCAGAAATGGTTAAGGTAGCATTCAGGTCTTACTACTATCATCTGCCAAAGCTATCGCAGACTTTTGGATATATATATAATGTATATGTATGCTTAATCTAGTAAAATAACAAATGGGATTCAGATGATTTCTGCCAGAGATCTGTGTAAATGCTCACCTCCACAACTACTGCATAATATACTCAAAAGAGTTTATCCCAGTGTAATTTTGCATCTCAAATAAAGCTATCTGTAAAACACATTATTAATGCAGTGTATGCTCAGGTCATTTGAGCTCTATCTTCTGTCAAGTTCTACTTACAGAAAGAAACAATTTAATGAAGTCTGTAACAAGGCAAGTACAAAAGGTAGAGGTAGCTACACTGGACAAAACTCTTGGCAATGTTCATCATTTCTGTAATGATCCTATGTTAAAAATCTCAAGAAAGTGAGGTACAATCTTATGTCAAGTAAACATGAGATTTGTCTTGCATTCATTTGAAGTACAACAGATACCCCTATTTCCTGATTTTTATATTTTTTTATCTTTTATTTCCTTAAAAGAAAAATACATACTCGCATACGATGCTGATACCCTATGTGGGGATGCCATAAATCCCTTAGGATAGCAAGTTTGATGGGTGGTAACCCATTAGGAGAAAAATATATTTTTGAATATTATTTTACATATATACAATATATATATATTTAATTTTTAATCAAAATATAAAGTTTTATAATGTATTCATCAGTATTTTAAGTGAAAAATGAAGAAGTGTTTTGCATCTCAGTTCACATAAATTAAAAAATTAACAAGATATTTGAGATCCACCAGTAATGTTTTTTGGTTTATTTCTACAGAATTAAAAGAAAACAAAGAAACAGCAAGTTAAAAAGCTTTCCTTCTCCAAACCCAAATATAATAAAATCTTGAAGCTGAATAACTAACTGAAAGGACAACATCAAATTTTGTACTTTGAAGTAATCACAAAGAGTAGGAAATGGAATCTAAGTAGAAACTAGGATTATTATATCAACATAGTCCAAAGAAAAAATATTTTGATTCTCTTATTTTTGATGGAGTGTGTCTACCAGAGCTAAAAAAAAAAAAAGTTGAAAATTAAAGTTAAGTTGGTTACACTCTCACCAGTCTATACTAATTTTGCTAAACCTCTGCCCCTCCTCAATTCCAAAATACCTAGTACCACAGAAATATGACAGCCACTTATTTACAAGGTTTTTTTCAGCACTGTGAAAGGCACATTTATCTTTTTACACATGTTTCTGCTAATGTCCTAAACTTGGGTTCCAGCTGATCTAAGAAGTCAAGTGCCTCTTCTTCATGCTGATCACTGCAGCAGCCTACAGAGCCAGCCAAGGATCCTTTTCCTTCATAGTTATATGAAAGGAGATAATCTTCAGAGTGCTTCTGTTCTTCATCTTGTCTGCATAGGTGCACCTTCTGCATAGGAAGAGAACACATCTTATTATTTTCTTAAATTGTTATCCTAAACATATTGCATAAAAATAATTTCTTTTTGATTTACCTTTCATTGATTAATTTTTAATCAGAGTGTGTCCTCTAATGGATTCCTACATACAAAAAATGCACATGATTGGTCTATATCATTAAGACTACAAAAAATAAGTATTTAATAAATAAATAATTTCTACTAATCATGTATGTAACAGTAAAAGAGGAAGAACCTGTTTAAATAACCTGTCAAGCAACTCTACTCGAAATTAAAAGACTGATTTACACATAAGCAGTTAGGCAAGCAGTGAGAGTTTTTGATCTCCCAAACATGGAGCAGCTACATTTCTAATGCTGTACATTCATTCCTGCAACACTGCTAAGGTAAGTATCAGGTTTAAATTAGTACAAAGCCAGCAGTTAGAATAAGGCAAACAGACATTGTCAGAAAAATGTAACAAAAGCTTGAATAAAGTAAGTCTTGTAAATGAAAAATAGCATACTGCCTATAATTTAAGCCAAGAAAAGAAAGTTATTTACACTTATGTCTAAAATAAGGAAAGGATGATTTTTTGAAAGGGCAATATTCCAAAGGGGATGCAGGGGAGCAAAGGAAACAAAAACCACAGAAAGCCACTCTTCTAGCACAAATACATGTCTTCATTGAAATGTATGCATTTATCGACCATAGCCTACACTCAAAAAAAAAAAAAAAAAAACAAACAAAAAAAACCCCAATCCAAAACAAAACACCAAACCATTTGGGAATACTTACTTCACCTAAACGAGGATGTGTGAAATTATGCCATTCTGAGTAGGAGTATCTACACGTATCCATCATAGTCTGTCCTCCTCCTTCTTTAACTGATCCCAGAGTCTGATGTCCACCTCCTTTGACTGATTCCAAGGTATGCCCTCTTCCTTTAGTCATTTCAAATGTTTGTTGATCTCCTGTTTTTATTCCATATCCTCCTTGATCACATGTATTCTGTAGAGGAATTATATTGTGATCCTAAAAAAAGACGCAGCAGTGGAGATACCTTTACTTTTTTAATTCAAAAGATGAAACAGCAGTCAGGAACTGTCAATACTGAGAACTGGGAAGTCTCTACCTTTTTTGAACAAAAAGCTGTACTTAGCTCTTAGTGCATAAGGATCACTAAGTGGTCTTTGAAAAGGATACTATCACAAGGAGCGGAAAAAAAAAATCTGCGTTTAAATATATGAGATACAAATACTGAATCTTGAAACCAATGAAAGCTGTACTATAATCCATATGCTAGTTTCTTAAGTTAACATGTAAAAAGAATTGTTTTTTTCAAGTCAACAACCTGTAAGCCACTAAGCCAGATATAGTCATATGCATAAGTTTCATTCTGTTTCTTCACCCATTAAGTTCGCATAGTGTGTTAAATATGCTAAAACTAGTACAGGATCACAAATTAAAACTACATTATCAATTCATAATGGCACTACATTATGCTTCATAGGCAACAAGTTTGACACTTGTCACCATTAGGATTTTTTTCAAGGTGAACTGAATGATTTTTAAACTAATCTCCTTTTCTTGGGGAGGGCAAAGTCAGCAGGTGGCAGACAGAGGGGAAGGGAAAGAGCTAAGTTCTTGTGTACGAATGCAGTCCTGGGCTGGACTATGTTCATGGTGGACTGAATCTTAAAAAAAAAAATTAGATGCCAAAAGTACAAACATATTTCATGAACATGGACTGTTCAATTATTTACTTTCTTTCCCCCCAACACTGGCTCAATCAACTGTATTTGGGGTCATTTTTCAGGAAAAGGCAGAAACTGCACCTGCAGTAATGTTCTGCCATAGACACATATTCGACATAGGCAAAATAGTAGGTTTCCACCTAATCTCATTGCTGAAAATGACTGAAGTGATTAAAAAGTTCACCTGACATTTCCAACTAAACAGTTATCTGGAAGAATTATAAGCTGCCAGGCTAACTACAGGATATGTTTAAATATACATGGCACTACCAACTCAGCCTAAAAAAAGAATTTTCAAATTCTTCTTAAATAGCAAAGCACATCTAATGATCCCTGAGTGTATTCTTATTCGTATGTCTTATTTCCTTTACTAAATCACTTACTTGCAAGTGGTCCTGTTCTCAAACTGAAATGGTATGAATATCTTAATTCTACGTTTGTAAACTGAAGTAAATAGACAACTTACCATCACTTCTTCTCCTGGAGCTTCTGTATTTGAAATGATTAAATTGTGATTGGCACAATCATCAGTCACATGTCTGTGCATTACTCCAGAACCACAGCAGCCACAAATTGTGATCAGGATTACTATGGAAAGGAAATAAGTGAGGAAAATACTATGAAATTTAACTCATAATGGTATCTTCTGTCTGACAATGAATTTTCCAGCAGTAGCCTTTTAAAATGCCTGAGCATCAATTATAGGTTTAAAAATACTTCATTTCCAAAAATGCCCATACTCAAAACTGTATATATATATATATACACATTTTTTCAAACAGTACATGGAGTTTTCACTACACTGGTGAACTATGTCACTCTTCTAGAACACATCTTGGTTTTCCCTAAAGAAATGCAAGCATCCTTTATGAAAACACTGTGACTGCGAAATTTCACAGTAATAAATTTAGACCAAATCCAGGTGAAAAATCATATTTTATGCCTACAAAGCTGTACTTTATATATTTTTCATTTATGAATATAAAGATGTCAAATTATATCATAAGGAACTATGATAAAAGTCCTAAGCTAAAGGACCCAATACCAGAAACTTCTTCACAGAAAAGGTCAGCAGAACCCTGGAGGACTTCAAGCATTATATTACGGAACAATCTTATTTAGTTCCTTGTATTCAGTTTATCTCTCCTATAATACTACTTTGTGTTGTCATGGAGACTCAGCCAGAAATTACTTTATATAAAAGACTCACAAGCAACCAATACCTCTCCTAAACAAAAGATTAAACATTTCATTCAAAGAACTCTCTCCTTCTGTTTTCAAGTTGATAGCTTAAAAATAAAGAAGCCCGCAAGGAACAGAACAGCTCTGCCTAACTGCCCACTGAGCAATCTGATCTCTGAACATATAAACTGTGGAAATTGGCCAAGAGCTACTTTCAAGCTCATTTAGCTTGTCATGCAGCTGTCAGTGAGATCTGCATCAGTGGTTCCAGCAGGCTGCCACCTCATGCAGACAGATGGGAAGAAGACATCCACGACAGCACTGACTAGAAGACACACAGAGTAAAACCTAGACACAGTAAAATAACGGGTCTGTCTGGGAAGGCTGCAGGCAAGGGGTAGTGACAAAAGCTAGCTGACGTTTCACACGGTCCCCCTACTGAGCATCCCCACATCTGAAAGTTACACCTCTGGGCTGAATCACAAATTGGTACCTGCTCTCTTGGGATAAAATATGGATCTATCTAATCCCCAAAATGTGTGCAGGTCCCAGTGTTCTATCTACTTGAGTAAGAACAGGGGAGAACTGAACAGGAGCAAGACAAGTTGATCATTAATTGAGAAAATGCAAAAGAACTAAAAACCAAACAAACCAAACCACAAACACAAAAAATGGAAAAAGAAAAAAAAAAGTTCTGGCTTTGCTATTACATATCAGAGTCATCACCACACTGGTTAACAGCAATATTAACCTACTAAGTATCTGTCAGTCTTTGAGCGACTCAAGTAAAACACTGTTTTCAAGGATTTGGTCCGTTGCAGAGGTATCCAACTTGTCCTCAGCATTACACTGGCTCTTGTAAAAATCCTTATGAATGTCTCTGATACTCCATGTTTTAATCCACGACACAAGAAAGGTCACAAAAACCTCTTGGAAATTGATTTCTGCATACCTACAAACAGAAATGTGCATCCCAAACCCAGCACTAAACTCACAAAGTTTGCTATACTTGCCTGGAGACAAGATCTGATAAGCACTACAAATCTCACCCTCTTCTGGTTCAAGTTCAGAATGCAGGTTTTCTGGCCTTGCTAGCAGGAACACACAGAATATTTTACATAAACTGTACTTAAAAGAATAAACAAACATCTACACACAGTGACTACAGAAGATGAGAGCAAGAAGCTTGTGATACAGATACAAATAGAGCAGGTAGATTAAGTCAGTGGTGACAGCTACACAACCGCCTAAATAAAAAAATAAATGTTTGAATCAAGCTTGAATCAGGTGCCTTCAGCTAATTTTAAAATTAAGTGTTTTGCATTTAGTGTTAAAAAACCAAAACAAGTGTACTTACGCAGCAATAATAGTGACCCTAAGATCATTGCAAGGATGGCCCACACACCAAGAGTAACATTTCCACCAGAAAGGTCACGGCTTTTGCCACCATTGCATTCAGTTGGAGTAACACAATCACAGAGGTTGACTTTTATGTGGTTCTCTCCTACCTTTCCTCCATTATCAATCACACTTATAGGAATATCATATGTACCAAATGGAATATCACCCTTTGGTGAAAGATACACAGAATTATCTGTAAAAAAAAAAAACAAAACCAAAAACAAAAACAAACCAGAAAAAAAACAGGTTTAGTGTTAACAATACCTGAAATTCTGTTGTCACAAATGTGAACATAGTCACAATATCCCCTTTGGTTACAGCTACACTGCTACCAGATCTGCATTAGCTAGTTTAAAACTAGCTCAAATGTGTTGATACAAAACTACATCTTGAAAATATTCATACATTCAGCACCTTTTAAATGTTAGAATTGAAAAAGCAAACCATACACAGCTTTCTGACAACCTACAATTTGAAACTCTGATTCAGTTGATTATAATAGATGAAACTATTAGGGCTTACTAGTAAAGACCATCAATTGAATTGGCATTTATTAAAAGGACTTACGGTAGTGACGGTGGAATAACGGTAAATTTATACTTCTTCCACTCTTTAGTTCTATTGCTATATTCACTGGGAAGTAAAATCCATTTAGTCTACTGCCCTCCTTAGCAGCAATGATTAGTGACCATGTGTTTTAAAGGACAGAAGAAATCATTTGTGAAAAATACGTACAAGACGGACACTGATGTATATAATGTTGGTTTATGATATATGAAACTACATGTATCATCCAAAATATTTTTTTTTTCAATTTGCCTAATATGAACCTTAAGGCTGTTAGACATCCTTGCTGTCTTTAGTGTTTCATTAGTGATGTTTGATGGAACACTCGAGAATCAGATCCTTTTCAGTCTAATTCATTACAACATAGCAGCAAATATATGTGCTGCTCTTGTTGCCATCACCTAGCACCCACCAAGAAACCACCATCAGCTATAACTTCTTATATAAGCAAATTTTAGGAAACAGCAATTCCTTCGGTAATAAATTATTTAACTTCTACTGAAATTATAAAAGTTAACAGAAATACATTAAGGGAGATAGTAATGTGTTCTTTCACCCAGCTCAGCTTTACTAAAAATGTGCTGGCTGACTGCAGTACTAAGAAAAAAAACTTGCCGTGATTTTTTTAGTCAGCATCTAATCAATTTTAGGTAAAATTTCAGTTTTCTAGTTCTCCACCATAAACAGGAGCTTAAGAAAAGCTGAATTTTTCTTTAGAGTACTAATTATTTCATTCTTAAATTTCTTCTAAATTATGATGATACACTTCGTTATATCTATTTTTATTCTCCCACAGAATATTTTTACATCATAATTTCAGACAGCAGCTGATTGCTGACCCAAGAATGCTGGGGACAGATTCTTGTTTATGCTTTAAGAGGCAGAACATACTACCCTTCTCATTCCTTTTGTGATGCAAACAGTGGCACCTTCTTAACTTATGCAAACTGTTTCAAACCCAGGACAGTTAAAATAAAGAATACTTTAGCTGTTTCCCTTTATTTCTGGCATAGTCTTGATCTTTTCCTGTATAGCAAATGAAACAGAGGAACCACTGGAGATCATCAGGCCTACCTTGTCAGCCCCACTGAGTACACCAATACCTAACATACATTCAACTAATCTATTCTTACAGTCCCCCCAAGGCAGACATAGCAAAGCCTCCTCTGGCAACCTACAGCTAAGTGAGGAGAACAAAGTATTAAGTTACCATTGTGTCGAGTTATCTTCCACATGGAAGCCAAGCTACGGTCAGTTATGCGATAGACAAAGGGTGTGCTGTAAGGAGACTCATCACCATCCTGTGCAGTAAGGCAGATTGGTTTTCTGTCTCTGCACATGATATACTCAGTTTTGGTGATTCGTGGGTAATTCTTGTTCCCAGGCACGATGAAAACCTGAATTGTCCCAGTGCCTGTTTTGCCATCTATGAGATAAAAATAACTACTTTTAGCACTTACTTATAACATTCACATATTCATTTCTAATCCAAACTTTCACAATGAAATGTCATAAATTGTAATATCCAAGTTCCGAAGTAAGGTGGAAAGCAGCTGCTGATTTAGCCAAGAAGAGAAGGGGGCTCCTAAAGATTGCTCTCGGCTGCTTCTCTTTGCTTGGCTGGTTGTAGCATGGATCAACAGCTCCCAAAGTTCCATATTCTGCGTGTGCATACAGCGTATTTTGTTGAGATATGTGTGGGCACAGATAATATTCTACGATGATGAGAAGAGAACGAGCCCATAAATCAAGGCTAAAGGATGCGACACCAAATCGAGAGTCAAAAGCAGAAAGTGAAGATTTCCAGCCTTTTCACTTCTGAAGGAGGAAATAGATTACACTTTCCCTACCCTCCCTTCCCTTGGAACACAAACACTTTCAGAAATAGTAGGCTTCTTTCTGTCCTCTTCCCTCCGAGACAGATGTTTACTTTTTATGCAACAGAAATTCTAAACAATTTAAATTCATGTTATCTACATTTAATTTTAATATGCAAGCTTTAGAGTTAGAATTTTTAACTGCAAAGCAACTTTCAAAGGTCTGCTCTCTGCTCCTACTGTGGCTTAAGCACATAAGGGCTCATACTAAATCCTGCCACTGGACTTATAAAGGCAGTCCATTTTTCCTTTTTAATACAAGATACTTATTTTAGAACTTAAGGTGTGGCCTAACATTTTTCTTCGATAATTTCTTTGCTACATTTAGCATTTGGAAGTGAAAGGTCTATTTAATCTTCTTGCTACATGATGTTAAGGCAAAATTACATCTTTCCCTGCAGTAAATGCATATACACAAATTAATCAGAAATAGATGATCACTCACATTAAGTCAGAAAAAAAAACCCTGTTTTAGAATGAGAATCTGAGTTTATAACCCTTCCTTTATGATCAGAGTAATTTGTGACAGCTTATCACTTGAGCAACACACAGTGTTAACACTGGTACAGAATCTAGATGACTGAGAATAAGAGCACATGAATACAGCTATTCTTAGAGGTCCTTAAATTAAGGTCCTTAAATTCTAAATGGATGACACCAAGAAGTCAAACACAGCAGGAAACAGAAAAAGTTGCAAGGTCAACAACTTTTTCAAGAAGTTCTCTCTCTACTTTCGTCAACTTCACAGCTGCCAAGTGGTACCATTTAAAAAAGAGCTGGGAAATAAAAGGAATGCAATTCACAGTAAAATCCCCCAATTTAAACTTAACTGAAAGATTTTAAATGGGAGCAGATAACTTTTGAAAACATTTGAGAATTTGCCCCAATTTTTTCAATGCATTCCCTACTGTATAATATTCCCTAAGCATTTGATAGAGCTATCCCAAAGACAAGACGAGAGACTATGTGGACCTCTGGTCTGAAACAACACAGCTGTCCACACACTAAATTTGCACGTAAGTATCTGTTCCAGACCACAAAGAATACCGACAACATTTAGTACTCACTTCTGTCTAGAGCAAGGACTGTGATATTGCATTGACCTCTTCTCATATCTCCTACATCTCGGTCCAAGACTTTAACGGTTCTGACTTCGCCCGATTTTTCATCTATGTTGATCCAATTACATTGGCCAGGTGCTATCCGGTAGCTATCAAGAATAATTTGCTTAGTTAAAGATCTCAAACATATACACATATGTATGTACATACACACAACTATAGATACATGTATTCACATACACTCGTGTGCACACATGCACACACACATACAGCATCAACAACTATTTCTCCCTTCCCATATCCCACTCATGCTGTACTCTAAATAAACTAGTAAGTAACATTTTTTCATACCTTATGCCTTCACTATTTCCAGTTTCTGGATCTTCTGCTACGTATCTCCCAATAGCTGTTCCAATGTCCTCACATTCTTTAACGTCTATGTGTAACAGACAGGGTTTAAACACCGGCCCCTCATCCACATCCAGGACATGCACTATAACAGAGCTGGTGCTCTGGGAAAGTTGTTGTGAATGTGGTGCCAGCATGTAGGGTGCCTCATTGTTGACTGCGATCACAAGGATCCTTTGCTCGGCACTTTCATAGTCAAGTCCCTGCAATAAGAGGTGGGGTGTTGTTTTTTTTCTTTCAAACCAATACAAAACTTGGTATTGTTTCCACTGCCCAACTATTAAATAGATAAAACTGTACCACATTTATTTACAAAAGAAGTCAGCTATCCTTCTGGAACATCCAGCTTGACACAAGGTAAAGGGGCATGATATAAAAAAAGTCAAGTTCTAAGTTACTGAAAGAAAACCTGAGGAACTACCCCTAATAAGGTAAGCAGCACCACTGTAAAATTTTAGGTGATATTCTAATAGTCACTTAATAATCGAACCAAGATAAGAATTACATATGGTAGAGGATTTTCTAATCCCATATCTAGTTGGCCGCTTTTTTTTTAGGTTACGTATATTTCCTTTCCAGCACAGGTCAATCGTGCTTCTTGCTAGCACCTACATTTACTTCCTAGTAAGACTCCATCCATTGGAAATACATCTGAACTATCTGAACCATCTGAACGATCTGAAGTTGTGGTGTTGATCAGTATCTTCCATTTATCCTTCAGACAGCTTCTCCAATATCATTGTATACCTTTAATACAGCTATTTATATCCTAAAGTCATAATACTCTTTAGTCTACCGCAGCATTACTTTAAACATATGAAATTTCCACAAGGTTTGTATACCAAGGACATAGCTTTAGGAAGGTTCTAATAATTACCAGCAACAAAAAAACAATAAATAAACCCCCCCAAACTCTATCCTTATGATTTACATTTTCAAAATTTAGTATTAATCTTCCCTGATCCTTAGAAGTTACTTGCTATTGCAGTTTTAACAGATAATAAAAAATAGGATGGTGAAGCATGATGATAAAGGACAACCTGATAAAGGATGCCCTGATAAAAGGACACATCTGTAAAGTACTAGGTATAACAAGTAACTAAACTAACATGTAGTCTTACATGTACACGGACTCCCTCACACACTAAAAGAGCAAACCTGAAGTCACTACTCTGCAAAATAAAACCTGGAGAGGTTTATCCTGAATTAGTAAGTTCAATCAACTCCCAGAGAGGACAAGGCTAGAGAAGGCATTCATCTTTCCTCTCCTTTGCAACACTCCCATTTCTCTTAAAAACCCAACCATTAAGCATTCCTTACTTACATCCCTAAGTCTAAACCACTCCAACTGTGGAACCAGGCAAAAGCACCAAGCTATTCTGGAATGACCAACCAAAGGGAATTCCTTGAACTATGTGCAAAACTGAGTAGTCCGGTTGATGAGTTTTGCAGGTTATGTACCACACACGAACCCAGCTGCAGCGCATTATGCAATCTGCTCTAGAAGAGAGTTCAGATCAGGAAGAAAGCATGATTTGCCCGATAGTTACTGATATTCTTTGAATGAGTTCTAGATTATTGATTTTAAAAGCAACACCTGAAGACATACAAATTTTCCTCTAGCAGTTCCATTTCTACATACCTTAACAACACACAGTATTCCTTCATTTGTGTTTTTGTCTGTTGTAATTTCAAAGGACCGATCATCATTTCCCTTTATAATTTCATACACTGCTCCTGAGCCAGGCGAACCAGGTTCATCAAGATCAACAACAGAGACTCTCAGTATTTCTACATTCACTCTGTTTTCCTCCACTCGTGTTTCATACTTGGAGTATCCAGAAAAAAAAAAAATCAATTTAAATTGAAGAATACCATTCTATGATCCAGAACTGAAGAACATCGTATTTAGATAAGACTACTTAAACCCAAGGGGTCATTTTACCAAGTTGCTGTAATGATTTACTTTGTTTTCATGCATTAGCATAATTCTTCCACTTCTCCCTTACGCCCTAAGTAAAACAGTAAACCTTGCCTGCCAGTACAGATGAAATCTCAGCTCCTTCATACACTAATATAACTAAGTCTGGAATTCTCCTTCCAGGAAATGTAAATTAGCACAGTTCCCCCCAGTTACTTCAGCTCTATATGCTAATTTGTCTACACCATCAAGCTCAGCATTAGAAAAGACATGGGGATAAATAAAAAAAAACCAAACAAAAACATATATAAAAAAACGCAGGAACTTGAAGAAAAGCCAAGAAGAGTGAAATACATCTCTACTTGGACGGCAAAGGATGAAAGGATTCTTCTTACTTTTTTATGTTTTGAAAGAGTTATGTTATTTGTGCTTCTTGAGCTTGTACAGAATAAGAGAGATTCTGAATTAATATTACTGATGATATTCTACAGTAGTAAATGGAAAGGACAAGGTATGTGTGCCTCAGGGGTAATGAATTATTTTTTATGAATTTCATATTACCAAATCTCCTGTGGTATTTGAGCTGTATATGTTTTTACTAAGACCTGCTCTCATAGAGATGGCTGCAATAAGCAGAGACTTAAGTATGAGTTACAGCTACTGATGAACAAGAAGTGGTTTAAATAATACTTCTGTAGACTGAAGAAAAGTTGGAAAAGCTAGAAAATCTTGGTGCAAATACTTTCATCTACTTCATCGACACTAACTTTTACATTTGCAATACACAAGTAGCCAAAAGCTGGCCAAACGGTAGCAAGGTCATGACAATGCTTAGAAGTGAATCTGTCCTCTCCCTGAAAACGGTTAAATTATGGGATTTCTAAGACTATGCATTGCAGCAGAAGTGAATGAATGAGTCATGTCAGCTTTCTCTCAGGACATAAGGCAAATGAATCAAAACAACTAACATAATAATAGATCCAATTAACAAACAGCACATCAATGAACAGGGCGCTCTGAAATGTCTATACTGGCATTAGCTGTCTCAGGGCGTTAGGCTTCACTGAGGGACTACCCTTCAGGAAACTAGAAAGGTGATAAAAACAGGCTTTTTTTGGGAGGTTGTTTTTTCCCCCCCTCTTTTTAACAGACATTTAAGAAGACTTACTTGCATTTGTTTAAAGCATGGTGCATTGTCATTCATATCTTCAATTCTAATGACAGCTGTTCCTGTAGTACACAAACCAAAAGGCTGGCCTGCCATATCTCTCACTTCAACTAACAAAGTGTAACTGGGCACCAGCTGAAAAGAGGAATAAAAGCATAAAGAAGTTTGGCATACTCATTTTTCAATCACATAATTACACACAAGATTAGAACTAAATATTTTACTCCAGTTCCCTAACTCTGCTCTAAATTCAGTGCCTGGAAATAGCATTAGGTTTCTTAGGCGGAAGAAAAACACCCCTCCTGTTCCACTTCATAAATTTATCATTAAAAGATAGGCAGTAGACTAATTTGTCAAGCCTTTCTTCCCTCAGTAGTCACTGTGATATTTTCTTTAGTAGTCACAGTGACGCTCAGAGTCACTGCATTTTTCTCTTGCTACAAAAGTTGAGCAGTGTACCTGCAACTGCAAAATTCTGCAATACACTGCTAACGCGGACTTTCAGCCATGAAGTAACACAAGTATGCCACAATATGATTCTTTTCATCCTCACAAAAGATGTGCCTGTAGCAGTGGTTTTCTTCTAGAATGACTGTCTTATGCTAGAAATATTATTTTGAATTACACATGCCTGTCAAATTTTCTAATATAAATGGTATCTCACAGCACATTTTATCCCCTCCCCTACAAAAAAAATGCCAAATAAAATAATAACTAAAACTCCTGTATCTTATTTACTTGAAAGTTAGCTGATAAGTATAAATGGTTTGCACTTTAATTTTAGGAAATGTTATATTGCTGTTTAGTTTCAGACCAGAGATATTTCTGTTAAGCACATGATAACCGATTACTTTCAGAAAAGCTGGTTCATTTTCCCTTTAGAGAAGCAAGCAGCACCTCAAATGGAGCTTAATTAGGAGGAAACAGTGGATCATGGGATTCATGAACAGAAAAAGAGTGAAAATTCATAGGACTTTCAATCCATAGGTCAAATAAGAGAGCAGTGGAAGGTCCCCTGTGAAGATTAGCTATAATATGGTACATCCATACAGAAATTCTTTGGGCAAATTACATATCTCTGGAAAGCTTCAGAAGCTCATTAGTGAGGGAAATAAAAATCATAAACAATGATTTGTCGGGTGATTCCCGTGCCAGCAGTTAAGAAACTATCTGTGTGCCCTAGATGACAGCTAAACATGCTTCAGGAAATATCACCTCTCTGTCCAGCTGTGGCAATAATACAGCAATGACACCTGTGTCGCTATGTAAAGAAAATGCTGGAGTTACTGGCGGATTTTGTGACACAATGCGGTATTTCAACGTCGTATGCAGAGTATAAGGTTCATCTCTGTCCTCCGCAGTCACCTTTCCAACAATGACACCTGTGAACACAATACAGCAATTTTTTGTTCCAGAAAAATCTGGAAATAATCAAAAGCTATTTGAACAGGTATTTATATTTTAGATACATGAAAATAGCTATTCGGTCATTTAGCTTTAAATGAAAATAATATTAAAAACACAGTAAATGGTACTAAAATACAGTAATGGCTTTTTTTTTTCTTTCCGTCTTAGACAAAGTTGAAATTATTAAGCTGTCAGAAATAAATACTAAAATTCTAGATTTCAGTTAGTGTTTTTGACAGTGCATTCTAACTGACCATCTCAAACACAGCTGAAGAGGAGTTGCAGGTGGGATGGAGGGGAAGGTTCAGTCCTGCTTTGTGGGGAGAGCTGCTGTATTTTCTGCCTATACCCCCAGCAGTTTTGGAACTCCACTTTATATCAGTAAGAAGTAGAGCAGCTCACATAATGAAATGCAATTGATGTTTTGGGGTGAAGAGGAATATACTTTGCTTCCTTTTTTGTGAAGCACATTAGACTTTCCCCACTCTATAGCCTTAGCCTAAGAGATGAGCAAGGAAGGCTATACCATGGCTTTTGCATTCCTTATTCTCTGGGGTCCACCTTCCCCCCCTGCTTTTGTCCTCTGTTACACAGACACGTTAAGTCAGTAACAGGCAAGTTACAAGGCAGAAGCAAGACTTTGTCCCCTTCTGTCCTCTCTCAGGAAAAGTCCTTAGTTCATCAGCTCAGAAAAATGCTCTAAGCTTAATCAAAGGCCTTTTATACCTTAGAACACATCTAATTTAGTTGCTTATGAAACTAATTGTTAGAAACTGCGGTTCTGTCAATCAAAGCATTTTATGAAAACAGACGTCTTGGATAAAATGAAAAGAATAACATTCGGAAGTTCTTAGAAACACCAAATAATCTCAATTTTTAAAACCTTCTACTTGAAACAATATTTTTCAATATGATTGAGATGGCATTTTGGAATTTCTAATCCTTAAGAAATCTTGACCTGCTCTTTGCAAATTCTGTCTTTGCTGTAAAGAAATACTCCTTAGGAAAGTGATTAAAGGGCAGGATTACACTTAGTCATACTGGTATGCAAATGAGCTGAGTAGTGGTAATTGTGTTTACCGATTTAGAACAATTCTTACCAGGTTTGGAATTTTCAGGGACAGAAAACTTGAATAGGTCCTGTGTAAAATATGGAGCATTGTCATTATCATCCTCTATCCTGATTGTATGCACAAGTGGTACCTCTGGTGAATAACCATCTGGAGTGGTTGCGAAGCAAATGATCTATAAGACATAAATTCAATAATTCACTTCATGCTTAAGCAACATAAAGTATTATTACACTTCCAGTTCAAAGCAGGAGTCAATAAAGTGAAATACTGCATGCAAAGCGTACCCTGCTCAAGCCCAGGCTCTTCAGCCACATGAAACGGGAAGTGACTGACACCTTACGACAGCAACACAAACGCTTTAAATGCTTTCCAATCTTCCACCTTTCCATTCCGTGCACTACAAGTATTTGAATCACTTTATTCCTCCTCCCCCAACAATTCTGTCAAACATTTTTTTCCAAGTTGTTTGAACACATTTTCCCAGGTGTCTGTGAACCAATCTCAGCCTTACCAAAAATTTTGACGTAAATATTTCTATTTAGAACAAAATCAAGAACAGAAAAACTGTTTGTCCATTACAACATAATCTAATTTGCAGTAATAGTTGCTGCAAATTACCTAACTGTTTGGAAGCTGTTTCTACTGCCTTCTTACACATCTCAGCCAGCAGAGAGAGCAGTGTACCTTGCTAACAAATCACCGAAACAGCTTGAGAAAGAGAGGCTCAGCTCTATAGTTTCTCATGGTTTTGGTTTTATGCCACCTTACCAACCTTCCCTGAAAAACTCTGGGATAACTTCAAACTCTTCTCAAAAGTGATGCAAATCCAATAGCTCACTTATGCTGTAAATTATAGCATAAATAGCTCATTTATGCTGTAATTAGAGTCTAAGTAGTAAAAAGCAAAACTACTCTGTAGATGTAGATGACCAGATATTTTTTTGCCACTGATTTCATCTCTGTAACATTACTCAGAACACATCTTGTCTGCTCCCAGTTTCCACTGTCACCCAGCCTTCAAATACATGCATGACAGAAAAAAGGTTTTAATTATATTTACACAGTTTAGGCCTGTACCTGAAAGCTTGGATACTGTTCACGGTCTACTGCACGGGTAGCAAAGATATTCCCAGTTTCTCTTTCTATGTAAAACAAACCCTTTGGATCTTGATCAATTCCTGGTCCACTTGCAGAATAGTAAATGGTGTAGTTCTGAGCTGTGTCCGACTGGACCTATAAAGAATGCATTTTTTAAGCCAAGGAAAACAGCATCATCCTTCTAATGTATTTTTCCCCCTTTTTCATGACCATATTTAGCACAAGCAGGAACTCTTCAAAAGAAAAAAAAACAAAACTTGATATACCCCTACTTCTTTACCAGCTTATACTTCACAGAACAGGAGAACAGCTTGCCATGCAATTGCTTTCCTTTTCAATGTGTGTACACTGGGGTAGTTAATTCATACTCAGAAATGTTTATGACTATCAAACAATTAAAAAAATGACAGTGTGCATAAAAAAAGTATTTGCAAATATAATCTTGCTAGAATACTGCACAAACAAGGCACAGTCAGATATATATGGCTTATTGTTTCTGTCCCTGTTCAGGAGATTTTGGGTTTAGTGCACCCACTGAGAATGTGGTTTGCAGCAAGAGAAGAAAAAGCAAAGGAAAGTAGGAAGGGAGGAAATAAAAGGACAGAGGAAGGAAGGAGACCACCTAGAGTATAGTCCAGAGATATGCCAATTCAGATAGCCTCTCTGCATCTCATTACAAGCATCAAGGAGGTAACATTAGCAGTTACCTATTTAAAAACACTCTCCTCCCCAAATACTTTCCTTACCTATTGAATGCCAGAAGTTAGGAAGGTAAAATTAGTAGAAGAATAATTGCTCTGCACAGACTCTGTTATTACACTTGTCTCTACATATCTGCTACCAGTCACTCTGTAATCTAGTGAAGGCTAGATGGATCTATGATAACTTTAGTTCTTGCATTTCTCTTTCACGCCTACTTGTTTTACTACAGTAAGTACTTTTCCTAATAATATAGGCTATAGTCAGTCTTCAACGCTACAGGTACACACCTAGTGCTCCAGAAAGGATGCAGACAAGCAAGTAAGATTTCCCTCACCCTGTGTTTACAAAACCTTTTTTTAGGCAATGTTTTCTGGGGGATTGTTGGGTTTTTTTATTTACACACTTTATTGATTTCCAGGCCAATGAGCTCTCTTCTGATAGTATGCCTCTCTCCTTTTACAATTTTTACACACTTCCAGTTCACCCCAACAACCGTGATCACAAGTTGCTTCAGCAAAAAGGTATCAAGATACACAGTGAACAGAACAGGACAGAGGAATAAGAGCAGGAATGGCATCAGTAGGGATTACAAGAGAACTCACTTTTGTTCTTCTTTTATCATAAAAGTCACACACAATACTAGCTTGTGTCATAAAATTATGATTTGCATAAAATATACCTGCTGTATTTGTAGTGGAAAAGGTCCCAGTGAGTTCTCTATCATAACAGATGGAATAGGGCCCCACCTTCTTTTAGTTCGTTTGAGAACTGTATCTCTAGCATGCCTGGTCTTTTGTGTCTGGGCCTAGAAGATAAAAAGACAGGTAAGAATATATCCATATATTCTTAACTTTGTGCATTTTTGCTTAGCTACTGTTATGAATTTTCATCTTTTTTATCCTCCATTTCAATTTTCCCACTGACCATTTTTTTCCAAAGTCTTAACTTCTGATTATACCTGTGATAGTATTCCAAGAGTTTTTTCATTCATTGTAATACTTTGGATGATCAAAATCTGCTTTAATTCCTCAAACATGGCTTTTAAGATTCTTGACATTCCTGATTAAGTTCTTTGCTTTCTTCCATTTCCTTGCGTCTTCCATTTCAGAAAGGAAGACTGTGTTGACTTAAACAACACAGTAATCAACAACTGCTAAATAAAAATACACTCTAACCCATAGTGCTTTGCCTGATTACTTGATTTCCAAAATTCAAATACAATTACCCAGCATGAAGCTGTACTCTATGATACAGTATTTCAAATAAGTATCTTGAAGCTAGAAGCTCACCTTTGTTTCTTCTTCCACCAAGCTAACATGTATTTTCTTTTCCACTTGTTCTTGAATGTCTTTAAGTAATATAGTAAAAGTCTTTTTCTCAGCAGACAAAGAAACAGCAGATGTTGTATACACAGAACCATCCTCCAGAATTTTGAAGTTCCCATCACTGGAACTGATAAACTCTGCAGACTGAAGGCATTCTTTCAAATCAACTGTAAAATATATATATATTTTCAGACAATAACTCAGACAGCGATACAGTAACATCTCTCAGAAAACAAAAAAGAAATCCCTAAGTAAAAATTATACTTACCGACACATGGAATCCTCAAAAATTTGACCATTCCACATTTTAAGCATCACAAATATACATTCTAGAACGCATTTATGCACTCAGCTTTGACCAAGTTTACATTAATTTCCACTCTTGTGTTCGTGTTTCCTAAAGGATACGGGTGCTTCGTATCTTTCAATAAGATGCTATTACACTGGTGAAACTACTGAAGCATCAGAGATGAACTAATATGTTTAAATGCAAAAAATGTTGGAGACACTCTCATTATTGGATCAGTAGCTATGACATTTGCCCCACAAAATCAGTGAAAATGATTAATTAATGTAAATGCCCAATGGTGATACTAAGTCTTATAATTTTTGCCTTCAGGAAGAAAACACCAACTGGTGCAATGTGATTTAATAGTCTTGGGAGGACAAAAGCCTTTAAATTATGAAGCAGACAGATGGGAGAGATAAAGAGTAACTCTAGAACAAACAATGGGCAATTTTTTAGTATGTACATGATAGAACCCCATGCAGTTTATAGGAAGTACCAGGTAAGTTCAACATACTTCTCAGGTATTTTTTTACTGTATTTGCTAACTCTCATGGCTACAAAAACTTTAATGCACTTCAATAAATTTGGTTCATTAGCAAGTAATTCAGCACTACAGCTTGAAAATAACCAAAATCAGGACACTCATAATGAACTGCAGTAGGACTACAGCACTAAACAACAATGATTTGGCACTCTGAAAAAGATGAAGACGAGAGACCTAAATGCTAGACAAATGACCCTTGCAGAGTACAAGAGGTGTCAGTGTCATGTTCTCAAAATCAAAACTTTTCAATATTCCTTCAATGATATGATAGTGGATAGCACCTTGCTCTATGAAAGCTGACTGCAAATGTAGACTCAGAATTTCACCCCATATATGTAGTTGATATTTTCAACAAACTAAATTTCACATCTCTTTCAAGAATGCAAAACCAGATTGGAAGTATAATTTTAATTATGACACGATTTTTTCCTTTCTTCCTTCTGAAGTCTGTCTTTTAACTACTGAACTAAAGTTTTCTAGACTTTCTACAGTACTGTAGAAGTGGTTCCTTCGCTTTGTCAATGAAAATTTAATATTGCAGAGAATACCACTGCCTCACTTAAAGGCGTCACATATTGGTGCATACTACAGCACTGCATTTCCAAAAATACCAGACTGGAGATTTTGTTTCTGTTATGTGAGTCAACATTATGTTCAGTTAGCCATAGCTTTGTGGGATCTTTTTCTTTACAGCTTCTTGTATTGCGTAATTCAGAAATATTAAAATTCCTTACAACAAGCAGGAAAATCCTGACTCATTTTATTCTCAAGGTACAGTCCTTGTATCAATGCAAAATACATTATGCTTTCTCAATAAATGTTTAAGTGTCTTTCAAGCTATAAAAGTTTTGTTGAATTTTTGTTTAAAAAAAGAAGCCAAAACAGTTAGTTCAATGCTATACTTATGCTCTGAACTATATGCAACTCCTTTCATAGCACTCTAATAACATGAAGTCTTGGGTTTATGCAAATGAAGTTTATTTACACAGAGAAATGCTAAAGTCTCTGAGAACTTGCTAATTACTTAAACAGCTGTAGCAAACTTTCATTTAAAAAAATAACAGTAAGGGCAGTGAGCTTTTATTTTTAAAGCTAGATTTTCCCAGCATTTTTATGTGATGAACTACTGATCCACTTTACTTGTCCCTTCTATAGGAACTTGGATTAAGATCACAGATTTGGAACATGTTCCTCTGTTGTCTTAGGATTTACACAGGAGACCTCTGAATCCTCAAATTCAGTCTCAGCCCTGTTGCAGCTCTTATGCCACACCTGTAAAAGCTGCCTTTCATAGACTGGTCTGGGCTAAAAGAGAAAAAAAAAAAAAGGAAAAGAAAACTAAAACCAAAGAGTGTGGTGTTTTTTCTGGTCTCCTCTACTCCTCCCAGTCAATTGTGAACTGCCATAAATCCAAAACAGACCATCTAGTCAGACAGGAGCACTCTCCCAAATGAATGTGCATATAGGACATCTCTGCAACGTGTCCCCTCTCATGCCCTGAATGTCCCAGCACCACTGAGCAGTCAGTCACTTGTGTGTTTCACAGAGCAGCAGCTTCTGGGTGCTCGGTTGTGTGGATTTTGTCTCCTTTTTTTCCTTTTCCATTATCCAAATGACTTACTACTTTCTTCATATGACTCTGTGGGTTATGAGTGCACTTTGGAATATCAAGCCACTTATATAAATATGAAGCCTTAGACTCAAAATTTTCAAAGCATTCGACTCTCTCATTCTTGTTTTAAAATAAACACTGTAACCTGACAATAGATGTTTATGCAAACGTCAAATGGATGCATGGAGCCGGCGTTCAAATCCATAACAAACATGGGGCGTATCCTTCATAAAAAGGCTGATCCAGCTGTTTAACTGGCTGTCTAGTCATCCATTCAGTCCATTAAAAAAAAAAAAAAAGGTTTCCTTTACTGTTAACAGCATCCCCAGCAAAGGTGCAATGTTGTATTGATAGGACCTTGCAGTTTCTCACCTCTGCCAACTAAGGTCTCAGCCTCTAGTTCAGAAGGAACATGAAAAATTACTTTCTTGCAAGCTTCACAGCACAAACTCAGCACCTAGAAAACAAGTTAAGAAATCATGAAAACGAAAAATAATTACATGGTATTTTGAATCAGAACTACAGACACTGAAGCTGCCTTTGATTCATTTGTTTTTTAAGACTAGCCAGTAAAATAGCACAGAAAGCTCTCAAGCTAAAAATTCAGGTACTATGCAGCATAGCATGTAAAGTTTCAAACTGGAAACAAGATCTGACTACTGCTCCTGGATCTGTCCATGGCTTGTGTTTTTTCTACTAAAAATCACAGCAGCACTGACATTAACAAAAGTTCCCTCTAACTAGAAGATTTAACCTACACAATTACTTTAGTAGTGAGAAGATAAAATACAGCTTGGCTTTGCTCCCCCTCCAAGGGCATTCTTGGCCGATTTAGATCCAAAGTCCCTAAGCATTAAAAATCAGTCCATTAACACTCAGTTTAGTAGAACTGTGGCGATGCTTAACATTAAAGGGACAAGTATCTTATTAAAACCACATGACGACACCCGCACTTACATATCACTATGCATCTTCAAAGTACGTTCTCAACAAACTAATTAAATCTAGCTTCAGCAATTAGATATGACATAAATAAAATGCCGTGTATCACATCAGTCCACTCCCATATAACCAGTTACAAAATGGGGTCCTCCTCAAAATTCAAATGAATAGTAGATAACCAGACCTTTTTATAAAAAGAATCATATGGAGGTACAGACCTTCCTCAGCACAGAGCAATGTAGTCCTATCCTCTGATTATATATATATATATATGTGTGTGCATATATATCTTGCCTAATTTCTATCCAGATGTTTAAAACTGTAATCCAAAAATCACACAGCCAATTAAACAAAGAAATAGAAAAATGTAAATAAATGCGTTCACCCTTTTAAGTATATTTATTCCTTCAGGACGAAAATGTAGCAAAAAGGAAAGTAATTTTTATTTTGCACATACCTGTAGGATTAAACGTACATAAAAGTAAATAGCTAATGGAAATTCTGAAAATTACTTGATTCTTATTTAGAA
Organism: Psittacula echo; assembly: GCF_963264785.1. Lineage (NCBI taxonomy): Eukaryota > Metazoa > Chordata > Aves > Psittaciformes > Psittacidae > Psittacula > Psittacula echo. Next base: position 115,123,808 of record NC_137737.1, read on the forward strand.
AATAATTAAATAAAGATACTTTAAGATCTTTAAGACATTAGGAACCTTCAGAAAAGCTATGATCAGCTAAAAAGTGAAGCTGAAATGTGGAATTTAATCACTGCATTAAGGTAATTTAAGTGTGGTGTTTGCATCATAAAAACTCTTTATACTGTTCCTTATATATATATATACACACACAGAGAGATATAAAAATACTTATACATAAAACAATTTAAACATTCCAGCTTATGTATTAGTAGGTGCTTTCCTTATTAACAGATACTTACTAAAACACTCTCTCCTGACAGACGTTGTATTGATTTTTAAGTTATTAAATCACACCACCTTAATACATTGTTCTACGATATTTTAAGAATAAATGACATCTAATTTTGAAATACTAATGCCAAGTTAGTCTGGTGTCAGCACGAAGAACTATTGAGGAGTTAATCAAATGCAAATGGTAGCTATTTGTGAATACCAAGATACAAGGAAACACAAGATAAAAATAAGCCATGCTGTCCTTCCACTTTACACAAATAAGTCACTTAAGGAATTTTTGGAGTTTGGGTGTCGGGTTTTTTACTCGATAGATGAATTTCTTTTACTTTTTTTTTTTTCTTTCATTATATGTATGAGTAAACTCGCTTGGGTTTCATTATTACCAGCCTAGCAAAGGCAGGCATGCACAGTGTCTGGAATAGTAACACCTTCATTAAAATGTACACATATAACTAATATAAAAATGATAAATTCAGTGCTTCCACACTACCAAGTATTTTTCTTTCGGGCTCAAACGATCAGAAACGTTCTTTTGTGTTAATGCAATGATAATAGGAAAGAAAGGGGGTAAGAAACAAAAGACAAATCACTTTCATTCATTAAAAAGAAAAGAAAAAAAATAAAAAAAGAGCGATCTTCCCCCTCTCCCCGACAACGGCCTTTCTGTAGCTGATAATTATCTACAAATACAGTAAACTGAAGGTAAAGGAAATCGCTGAAATTGTTCAACGCACAGCCAATTCTTCCACGGGAGCTTAAGGCTCGCCGCACCACACGCACACTTCCCACAGAACGGGACAGCCGTCGGGGAGGACAGAAGGGGGAAATCTAAATAAAATGAACTGCGGTTTCATTTTTTCTTACGAATGACCAGAAGTATCATTAGCGACCAGACCGTGTGTCCACCGCGCAACCTCACAGCAAAAACCTCAACCAAAAGCCACTCTACCACCAGTCCGAAATATAACTGAACCATCAACTGGTTTTCCCTCTTCACCAAAGCCTCCCCCTACACGCCAGCTGCGGCACTCCGAGATGCCGTGCAGCCACCGCGCTTCCCTACCCGGGCGCCCGCACCGGAGCATGCCCCCCCGCAAGGAGCCCGCCGACAGAAAAGCTTACTGGGAATAAAGATCAACCAGCTATGGTTTCGCGGTGAAACAAAGTAACAGAGCGGAGGACAAGCACCGCTGCACACCACAAGTGCGTTACCGGACTTGCGTTACGAGTCCGCGCACCGTCGCTCCGTTCTCCCCTACGCCCCCCACTCACTCCCTTCTTCGCTCTCTTTCTCACTCACCAAGAGGCCGAGGACGAAGCGGAGGACTGCAGGGGCCATAGTGCTCGGGAGAAGGGGGCAGCCGCCGCCGTCGGTGCTGCCACGGCGGGCGGGCGGGCGGACGGACGGACGAGCGAGCGAATGCGCGGTGCCGGCGCAGGCGGCGTATCTCGGCAGCGGGCCGTCTCTCTCTGTCCCCTCCCGTCTGCCAAAGGAGCCGGCCGGTGGGGAGGGTGGGACCGCGCGCAGCAGCAGCGGCGACTTTAATTACTTTCTTCTTTTTTTTTTTAACCCCTCTTTAGGGTAATGCCTGTCCCGGGCACAGCGCTGGGACACTCCACCCGCCCCGCCTCCCTCTGCCCTGCCCTTCTCTGCCCTGCCCTGCCCGCCCACCTTCGCGGCGAGTCAATGGCCCTCCCCTTCGTTCTCCTCGCTGTCCCGCCGCGGCGCCGGTTGAGCGCGGAGCGACGCGCAGGGGAAGGCGGGGAGGCACAGCCCCTCCTCGGCCCGCACCCGGGCTACACCAGCTCAGGGGCGCGGACCCCCCTCGCTCCAACGCGGTCGCCCTCCCAGGTCTGCGCAGGGTCCGTTCCGTCGGGGCGGTGTCAGCCCCCAACCGCCATAGCGCACTCCCGGCCGGGGCAGGATGGAGGAGATGAGCCGGGTGGGTGGGAGGAGTGCAGGTGGTTGCTGGGAACTGGCTTCCTGGGTTACTTTGACTTTTGGGGCAGATTTGTTTTTTTGGAAGGGTTGTTCGGGCTTCAGGCCGCGTGTGCTCACCAGGGTTTCGGAGTGGCTTTGAGTGAATAATAGCAGAGATAATAACAAAGTTAGAAATGCGGTTGCACAGGCAGGAGGTGAGCTTTTGGAGGAAACGCCCTGCAATTGAAGACCTTTCAGCCTGAGTGGGGCATGGCATTTCTGTTGCAAGCCAGTCGGTACTGAGATTTTTATTTCATGCTTTGCTTCAGAAACAATACTGATTTGCAACTTTTTTAATCTGCCAATCGAAAAGAAGATCAAGTGGATTGGTAGATACATTTCAATATTTATGTTCAATTGCACAATTAAGAAGCAAAAAAAAATATGTAAACAAAAAGAACTTTACCATTTCTCACTATTTCAACATAATAAGGGGCATCAATGACAATCTTGTGTCTGAAAGCATAAGACCTTCACTTTTTGAGGTCACCAGCACTGCTAGTGGCGAGAAGATAGGGAGAGATGTAACCATGAGGCAATTTCAGTGGGACACTTGCACATCTGTGTGGGCATAAGAAATGATGGAACGGTTGAAACCACAGCCATGCTCCCCTCTAGATGTGTGGGCAATCTGTAGAGGTTTGAGCTCAATGGATTAGTTACAAATGCACCCAGGGCGTGGTGTGCTGGGAAAGAAAGAGGTAGATTGAAACTGTTCCTTGGGCATAGGGCACTGCGATAACCTGTGGTAACCTGTGATAATGCTCACAACTGTGTGCTGCAGTACACCATGGGACATTAGCATTGCAGACCGGCTCTGCTGATGGTTGCAGCATAAACACAAAACATTGTCCAAACTCACATTGTAATCATACAGAATAAGTGGGAGCAAAGGAAAAATGGATGCAGTTTTTCTTTTTTTGCTGTTGTTTGAACTGGTAAAGCTTGATTTTTCATAAGAAGCAGCCTCATGTTCTTGGCCTTCAGTCATCTTCACCTCACATGTCCCACCTCAGGTGTTCATGTAAGCGCATGGCAAAAGCCTGCAGTGCCCTGCAGTCCCAGCAGCTGTACTCAACCTGTTGCTTGGCCACAGTGGGTTTCACAGTTAAGTAGTAAGCATGGGGCCTAATTTCTAAATGTTTTAATTCATTATGCTCCGTTCAAGCAGTTGTAGACATAGGAAGGGAATGAATTTGTCTGGACCTGCAATAATTTCTAGAAGTAATAACTCCAAATGCTAACCTTGTGGTCAGAACTTCATTTTTTGAGCTTTTTAATTCTTTGTTTAGTTTCAGTGTGGGATAAACCCACATCTGTCAGAATAGGTGCCTAGACTCGGTTGACCCAGACTCTCTGTTCCAAAGCCCTAATTAACAGTCTTAAAACTCTGGCCTGGCTTCGTACCACTGTGTTTTCCTCCTCCTACATGATGTTCAGTATTTGCAGTAGCACACTGGACCCCTCACTGAATATGAAGCTCCTTCTATGGTTGTGAGAATTTCAGGAGTTCAAGGGGAGCCCGGGTAAACACTGGCAGGAAGGATACGTGGAGGAATAGCAGCAGGATGGAGTCGTGGTGCCCTCAGCCCAAGGCTATCTGAAGTGTCAGCCTTGTTCTGGTTTTTCTTGGCCATTGGCTTACTGCCACAGCAGAAGAAAGCACACTGGGCTGGATAGGCCATTGGGTATGACACAACATGGTTGATCGCTCTTGTGCTTCTCTGCTTCCATGAGCTTCTCCCAGAAAATGTGGAGCCTTTCTTAGTGTCGGTAGCATCAAAGTTGTTCTGCTGTTCAGAAATCCAGTTGGAAATTCCACCAGAGTGAGTAAATGCCTTTCCATCGCAGCACTTTTTAGAGTCATTCATACCTTCTTCATCACCAGGAAGCATTTGTACAGCAGAGAGGTATTTGAAAATGGGCTGGCCTGCCCATCAGAAGAGTTAGGTTGTGTAACTGCAGTAAATCCCTGCCCTGTGTGTTCTGTCTGTGAGCTTGTGGACACATTTCAAGGCTTTTGTTTGAATGTGAGGAATCTCTCATAGCTGGAGCTCTGCATTAACTTTTTTCCTTTGTAGTGCTTTTGACCTCGGTTATGCATGGATATGCTTATATTTAAAGCTCCTGTGAGTGCATTCTTAGGGCTAGAGTCTTATTCCTTAATGAGAATGTGAGGGGTAAAGCAATCCTTTGTTTCATGCTACTTTTGGCACAGAGACCCTACAAATGTCCACGAAAGAGTCACATTGTTGCAGAATGAATCCTCCAACAGTGTTAACTCACACTTTGATAGCACTATGCATCACAGGCTTGAAAAAAAAGATAATTAAAAATAAAGTTACTTGTAACTTGATTAGCTTGCATCCCACTTAATATATGGGATTATTAAAGAGTAGGATCAGCTAGCACGTGAATACATATGAAATATTGGACAATTAGCATTCCCTTATTAGAATTAGAATTCCCTTTTGTAGAGGGAAATTATATCTCACAAATCACCAGCAGTGCAATGCTGGACTCAATGAGCATGTTGCTAAGTTTCACCTAATCAGTGCTGGAGAATTTAGAAAGTTTGATAAAGCCCATCACCAAAAAAATCCTAGTGAAAACTGCAATGGGAGGAGAGGTTTTACTGTGATCATCGATTCTTTAAAACGGGGAAAAGAAGAATCACAGAATTTGTGCTGTAGGGGAGGCTGACAGCTAGAACCCGTTCATATATTCATAAAAGATGTGGGAAAGGAAATTGAGAGTAGCACAGTAACAGCGGAGAAACAGTCATATTCATGACAGCCAAATCTAAGACTGACTGCCCAATGTTACGCAAGAATATTACCATATGGAGTGAACAGGTGATAAATTGATAACTGAAATTTTCAATTAATATAGTAATGGAAATTTTAACTAAAGTGAAAAGAACAGAATGACTCTCTCTAGCCTTCCAGTTACCTCATGGAAGATAGATTTGGGATGATTCTCTGGGAGTATAGTGAGCTCAGTGACCAATGTCAATAAAACAGCAGTAATTATTTGGAAAGAAGCAACATAAACCCATTTATGTTTAATTTTATATATTATTTGTAACCACAGGTACCATCGTGTTATTAAAACCAGTTTGCAATTCTGTTAAGCCATTTCATAAAAGGAGTAGCAGAAATAAAAATGGTACAAAAAAAGCAACAAGGAAAGATAGTGAAGAATAAGTGGAGCAGGATTCTTGAGCTTGGAAAAAAGAAGTGGTGTGGTACAGTCTGCTGTATTGGTAATGATACAGAGAAGGTGAGCTGGGAAGGACTGCTTACTGTTGCTGATAATCCAACTATCAGAATAAATAGACCATGGATGTTTAAAGCAGTACCACCTTTGGTTCAGAAATTGTAAAATGCTTATTATTGGAAGCTGGCAGGGTATATGGCAGGAAGGTATATTCAATTTTTTTCTGATTTCTACTCTTTCTATAAAGTCAGCTACTTTCTACTGCTAAGGGCAGCAGACTATTGAGCTGGAAGAGCAAACCAGTTCTACTCTGAAATGCCTAAGGAACATCTAGTTCCTTAAGTTCGTTAGGCAGTTCAGAGTACTTTCCTAGCTGGCTTTGCTCAACTCCTCACAGCACGTAGAACAATGTAATGCCAACAAAGGACTGGGAGAACATGGAGGCCACTTTTCCCTGTGCAACAGTATGGTGCAACCTTTGCTAGTCAAGTAACTGAGAACCTGTAGCCAGATGTTTACGTTGGAAGCATCCTTGGATGTGAAATTTGCTTCCTTGGTAGGCCACTTTAGAAGATAGAGGCCCAGCACATGTTTTGGTCAGGGGTTTCTGTTACTCTACATTGTTAATAAAATGTGTTAAATATTCTTAATTTAGATCAGGCATGCTAATTACCTTAAGAGTGCCTGAACAATAAACAATAATGACCTTGAGAAACTAATTAGCTTTGAAAATTTGGCTTTCTTAATCATCAAAGAATATGGGGTAAAGCTCATCTTTAATTTAGAAAATAATTATTATCAGTGGTCTGAGGCTTTACACATTACTCATTCCCACACTAGGGCTGGATTGAATAAGACTCCAGAGCCTATAACCTCATGCTTTTGCACTTGTCTTTTTCTCATAATGAAATTAAAGTGTACTCTGAAATTTAAGATTAAATCTCTGATTTTGAAATTGTTTTCATTTAAATGTTTTTCTAAATTTTAAGTTATATCAGTTTTACATCACAGAATGGTTAAGCATACATTCTCTACTGAAACTAGCTTTTCTTGTTTGTGCTTAGCAATTCTCATTATTGTTATTTGTGTATAAAACCCACTATTTGCCTAGCAAAAGATGGACTTTTCATGATCTGAGTGTGCCTGTTGTCACAGCAGAACTTGATTTTCATGTGTTTTTTTGGAACTGAGAAATAATCAGGTATTTCATTGTGCTATTTCAAACAAATGCTCCATAATTTTTCTTTGCCATTTAAATATATATATACCTCCAGATCCTTACATAAAAATATATTTTTAGAAGTTGATACATTTTATTAAATAGGTTTTTGTTTTAATAAAGTCAATTTTAATACAGATAACTAATGTTTACACTAAATCAAAATAATTTATTTAATATTTCATGAGCCTATTTAACACTTGGATTAAAAAAAAGTCTCTCCAGGTGAAATGCCAGGAAAATAGTGGATGCCATGTCAGTTTTCTTGGAAGTGAGGAACCTGAATATTCTACTTTTAAGTGACAGTGAAAGAAATATTGAAGTTTTTCTTGACAGACTGAAGCCAAAAACCAAAGGAAAAAAGAGCTCATATTAAAAGTAGCTTCTTCAAAATTAGATCAAAACTGTGTCCAAAACAAAGGAATTTAAAAAGAGGTGATTCATGATGAAGTGTCACAAACTAACATAATGCAAAAAAATCAGCAGAAGTCAAAATATGTCTTGTAAATAAGAAATTCAGTGCAGCTTTTTGTGTGTGTTAACAAGTTCCTCTAAATGCTGCTTGTACCTCTTTTGTTTTGATATGACAAATGACAGAGAAAAATCTACCATGGGTGATACGATCGAGGCAGTCAAATAGTAGCTATGATAAGAACTAATGGTGTTTATAACCAACTAGTCTTTACTGTTACCAAAATAATAAGTATTTGCTTCCTAGAAGTGTACATGCTTGGTCCTGAATTACAGGAAAAAACATAAACAGCTTTTAATGCAGAAATACCCCTCACAGTAAAAGTTACTGTTGTTTCAAAGAAAATCCTAAGTTATTACTAAGGGGCATTTGGAAAGCAAGTGGAATCTTAAGAATTATTAGGGAAGGAAGACAGGATGCAAAATAGAAAACACAATCATGCCACTGTGTAAAGCCATGGATTTACACTTTGAATACTGCATGCTGGTCCAGTCATTTCTGCTTATGGGAGGCAGAGAAGCTATCAAGAATGGAAATAAAAATAGTGTTTTTCATATAATGAAGCTAAATGCACTATCAGAAATGTAAGACACCAGGTGGAAGGTCAGATTTTTGTGAGAAAGGGTAATGACAGAGTTGCAATGTAACAAGTGACACACAGAGAATAATAGGGAATGTTTAGTCACAGGTTTTTGCAAGCTGAGCATTTAGGTATCAAATGAAATGATCAGACAATAGATATAAATCAAATAAAAGCAGTCACTTTTATTTGTATAGTAAATAATCCACTCAGTGCTATCATATTATGGAGGACAGAAGTATATATATGTCAGGAAAAGGATAAACTGAAAATAAAATAGGGTGTGTTCATCTGTGTTTGCTAGAGACATAGGTCTAAACTCTTGGCTGTGGAAGTCCCTAATCACTGACTGGCAGAGTTGGAGAGCGTCCATGGAAAAGACATGCTTTGCTTCTTGTACTTTCTCCCCTAAACATCAGTTACAATCTGCTGTGAGAGTTTGGTTTAATATAATGGACCTATAATAGGCTGTGGTAAAGCAGTTTAATTTTATTCTCCTCTCATAAAGTCTACCAAATTTTCCTAGAGATCTAGCAAAGTTGAGGGTGCTAAGTGATATGAGACAAATGTGATTTCTTGCCTTGTAAAAGGTCATAGGGCCTATTTAAAGTTGGATTTAGTTCTGTATCATGCTTTCTTTTCTATTTTCTTAGTTATATATTAAGCAAATTATTAGAGTAGTATATCTAAATGCGAAAAAAAAAACATTGAAAATAGGTTGCTGAATGCTTTTAAACAGGAAGTATTTGTTCTGCGTGGCTTTATTTTGTCTGACATCAAAGATGCATAATAAAATTGCATAGGAGGGGCTGATATGGGATTTGCTTGAGTATTATTCATCAAATACTTTTTTCCTGTACTAGCTTTGCTAATCCTATGACTCCTTTTTACTCATTTCAGGTATCAAAACTGAAACTATCCATATTCCTTGCACGTAAGAGAACAATTAGGTAGAAATCTCTTGAAGAAGTTATTTTAAAAAGAACAAAAGCGCTCCCCTAACACATTGGAGGTTTTATAATCTGCATAACAGAGTTCAATATGGGATAGAAATTCATTGAAACTATGAAAAAAAGTACGTAGTAGTCCAAATTATGGGAAATTTCACATTTCCTAGACACAGTATTGACAAAAAAAAAAAAAAATACTTACAAGTTACAGTAGTAATCAGTCATACCATGATAACAGTTCAATACCAGACAGATTTCTTTACTGATTAAAAGAATGTGACTGCCATGTTACATTCACTTTAAAAACGTGAATCTTAATTTAGAGTGGAGACTAAGCAGTGTGAAAAGATGTCTGAGAAAGTAAACTTGGAATGGATGACCTCAGATAGATTCAAAACTGCCACAGCAGGTTCAAATGCAAGGTGACAAACAGGTAATAATAATAATAATAATAATAATAATAATTAAAGCTTCAGATTTCAGGAGACCAAATTTTGAGGCTGTAAAGCAACTGAGAGGCACCCATGGACTGAAATCTGAAAAAGAATCACATGAAGATAAGATTTTGGTAGTCTGGGCTTGAGTGTAAAGTAGGAGTAGTACGTGGGTAGAGTAGAACCATGGACCTGCCTGGACCAATAAACACCTAAGTACAAGACATCATAGGAAATCAAGAAATTTACTGAAATGGGAAGGTTATTGATCTGTCTGTCAAAAAGTAGAAAAATACAGTGAATTGTATGAATGGCAAAATATCTATCTGAACTAGATCTTTCAAAGAAACTAAAGGAAATTATGAGGTTTCTAACCACACTACTATAGCGATAATATGAAGAGGACAAGTGGGACCATATCCTCAGGATCAGGTGAAGAAAAACGGACATTGAATGTCACAGATCTTAAGGCTTTGCCCCAGTTTTAATAGAAGAAATTATGTATACAATTAAGGAAAGATTATCCAGCAAGGATAGGAAAGTGAAATGATCACATCTATGATGGATGCAAAAATAAGCATGTATTTTGTGAAATCTGAACAGCCTGGGTAATATCCAGTAACAGTGATTTTTAAGGAACCTGCAGTTTTGGGAGTGGTACTTTATTTATTTCCATTAGAGAATAGTAAATATGATAGATATATCTGAAAAGGAAAAGTGAGATATCTAACAGAATTCCTCATTTATCCTTAATACAGTTTCCTGTAGCAAATTCTGAAAGGAAGACTAACGAAAACCGTGTAGTTTAAAAAAGATAAATTCAGTATGATTTTGGCAAAAGTAGATTGTGTCATGTTATAGTATATCTTTCTTTTATATCCTTCAACTGGGATCAGTGCGGTCAATTTAATAATCTAGGTTTAAGCAAAGCATCGATTCAAAGGAATTAAAATTAATATCAAATGAAATGAAAGTGGGAATTAAAACAAGGACTATGGAAGTATTATAATGATAGCTGAAGGGAAAACTACAATAAGATACGTTGATAAGAGATTTGCCCAGCTGGATAGAGGCTAGGAATTAGATTTTCCAGGAACCTTGAAAAAAGGAAAAAGCCTTGAAAGCAGTTCTATTTAATATTGTTATTCATGATACTGCTTTAAAAAATTTAGATTAATATTTGCATTAATAATCCATGGTATGGATGATGCAGTGCTTGAAAAATAGTGCCAGTGTTGATAGCAACAGATGGGTCACAAATTGTCAACTGGAATTAGAGAAATAGGATAAAATAGCATAGTAGAAAGCAATGCACATAGTAACTAAATCCAGAATTTTCACTCTAAACAGAAAGCTCATCAGCTGGATTTGGCACTTCAAGAGGGAGAACTGGAATTACTGGCAGATCACAGGACGCTATCCTGTCTAGAATGACAGGGAGTCATTTTAAGATCATAAAAATTATTTTCAGTAAAGACTGAGGAATTTTAACATTAGTGTCACTTCAAGTTTTTACCATCCATGCTGTCCTCCTTTCCCTTAGCTTTTATTCCTGAGCAGATATCATAGAATAGTAGAATCATAGAATAGTTAGGGTTGGAAAGGACCTTAAGATCATCTGGTTCCAACCCGCCTGCCATGGGCAGGGACACCTCACACTAAACCCTGCCACCCAAGGCTCTGTCCAACCCGACCTTGAACTCCACCAAGGATGGAGCATTCACAACCTCCCTGGGCAACCCATTCCAGTGCCTCACCACCCTCACAGTAAAGAATTTCTTCCTTAGATCCAATCTAAACCTCCCCTGTTTAAGCTTGAACCCATTACCCCTTGTCCTGTCACTACAGTCCCTGATGAATAGTCCCTCCCCAGCATTCCTATAGTCCCCCTTCAGATACTGGAAGGCTGCTATGAGGTCTCCACGCAGCCTTCTCTTCTCCAGGATGAACAGCCCCAACTTTCTCAGCCTGTCTTCATACAGGAGGTACTCCAGTCCCCTGATCATCCTCGTGGCCCTCCTCTGGACTTGTTCCAACAGTTCCATGCCCTTTTTATGTTGAGGACACCAGAACTGTACACAATACTCCAAGTGAGGTCTCACAAGAGCAAGAGTAGAGGGGCAGGATCACCTCCTTCGACCTGCTGGTCACGCTCCTTTTGATGCAGCCCAATATACGGTTGGCTTTCTAGGCTGTGAGGGCACAAGGAAGCCGGCTCATGTTCATTTTCTCATCAACCAACACCCCCAAGTCCTTCTCCGCAGGGCTGCTCTGAATCTCCTCTCTGCCCAACCTGTAGCCATGCCTGGGATTGCTCCGACCCAGGTGTAGGACCTTGCACTTGGCATGGTTAAATTTCATCAGGTTGGCATCATCCCACCTCAACAAGTGTGTCGAGGTCCCTCTGGATGGCATCCCTTCCCTCCGGCATATCAACCGAACCACACAGCTTGGTGTCATTGGCAAACTTGCTGAGGGCGCACTCAATCCCACTCTCCATGTCACCGACAAAGATGTTGAACAAGACCCATCCCAACACCAATCCCTGAGGGACACCACTCGTTACCAGTCTCCAGCCGGTCATTGAGCCATTGACCACAACTCTTTGCGTGCAGACATTCAGCCAGTTCTTTATCCACCGAGTGGTCCACCCATCAAATTCATGTCTCTCCAATTTAGAGACAAGGATGTTGTGTGGTACAGTGTCAAAGGCTTTGCACAAGTCTGGGTAGATGGCATCAACTGCTCTGCCCCTGTCCATCAGTTCTGTAGCCCCATCATAGAAGGCCACCAAATATGGTAGGGAATATCCCTTCAGTCAGTTTGGGTCAGTTTTCCTGGCTATGTCGCTTCCCAAGATCTTGCCCACTTCCAGCCTACTGATGAGGGGTTGTTGTTCGGAAGACAGCCTTGATGCTATGGAGCGCTGCTCAGCAGTAGCCAAAACATTGGTGTGTTATCAATACCTTTATAGCTACCAATACAAGGCACAGCACTGTGAGGGCTGCTTTGGGGGAAATTAACTCCATCTCAGCTAGACTCAGTATAGTAATCAATGTTAATTCCAGAAAAATCCATTAGAAGCTGTAGTTCATCTACTGTTCCTTGCATATCCACTGGGGGACATCACAGAGATCTGACATTTGTCATAAAAAGTTCAGGTTTTTAGCAAAAAGCTATGTCTTGGGGCATGTTCTCTCTACCTGGAGAGAGAAGAAATATTTCTTTGGCCTCTAGTACAAGAACAGCATGAAATATTCTGAAATGATCCAGCCCAAAGAAATAAAATACTAGGCTTTCTAGAAAAAGATGCCAAAATAAAGAAGGAATTCCAAAGCAACAATTTCTGCTGGGATCTGAGGGAAAACTACTTTCTGATCCTAAGTCTAATCATTGATGATATTTTATCCATGACTTTTGCAAGTCTTTGATACCTTCCAAACTTCAAAGTTAGAGAATAAAAATTCCCCTGGAGTCTAAACAGTGTGTCAAGACTTGTAAAAATTCCTTCCTGTCTCATACACAAGTTAAGTGAACCCATGATCCATGGGACAAACCGATTTCAATAAAAGACACTGCAACAAATATTGCCAGCATATTAAAAGCAAGCATGAGTCTGTAAAACACTTCATAAATTTTATTAGCATGATATTTAAACAATGAAGGTTTCTTCCGTATTTTATTGCATTTGAAAAGCACCTACAGGGTTTTACTCTTTTAACAGTGACGGACCTTATACCTCCAATGCCTTTCATGATTAGGCCTAAAAATCTCTCCAGCTCAGATGACTATCCAGATGAATTTTAAAGAATAATCATATCCAAAACTTCCACTTTCATAGCTTAAATAGACCTTTTAACTTTCTGAAATGCATTCTTTTATTGTTACATTAGCCTGTCTCTATTTCTATTCAAATTTATATTCTTTTCTAATAATGTCTGAAGGGCTACACATAGAGAACAACACATCTTTGAAGAATACACAGCTTTGCTTTGGACCAAAAAGAAATTTTTGTGTACTTCTGATTACTTTCATATTGAGTTGACCATGTATTATGTATGTCAGATAATTATAACAATATCCATATAAAATCTGATACTGATATTTTTCCACTTTAATGAGTAGATACCGCTTTCTGTTTATTGTTGAAGTTTCAGGGTCTTGGAAATGTCATCATCCACGTGGAGGAGTAGCAAAAATCCCAGATTTTCACCCTCAGAGTTCAACTGTAATATTCATTTGGCAAAAAACAGTGGTACAATGGAGGAAGTTTGAGTTTTCATAGCTCCCAAAGCCACAGAAAGTCAAGCTCTAATAGAACAGATTTCGGAGACGTTTGAAACAAGAGACTTGAACAGTGTGAATGTAACACTACCACTGTCATAGAAGTGTTGCTATGCTGATCTGTGAAATGATGCTGCTGATTGTCCTTAACAACTATTCTACACTGACCAAGTCTTATTCCTGCCTTTTGTTCCTTCTTTCCCTCTCACTCCCTCCCTTTCCCTTTTGCCTTCCTAAACTTGTTGGTTTGCTGGTGGTACTAGATCAGGCAATGAATTCTCTCAACTTACTAATAAGCTATAATTTGTTATTTGTCTTGCATTCATGACACTATATTTACTCTGGACTTACTTAAAACTTCATTAAATACCCCATCATAAAGAATACAGATTGTATTCTTCTGTCATGTAGCGTGGTGCAATTTCCTAGACCTTAATTTTTGCACTGCTGAAAACTCAGGAAATTTAAGAAGAAAATCTGACATAAGATTTCTTTGGTTCTGCAAAAATAAAGTTGATAAAACTTTTTAGGAGTTAATCTCTATGCACACAACATATGAATATTGAAATTGTCCTTTAAGGTTAGCAAATATTTGCAAATATTTAGACATAGAATACACAATTAACAGTGTATTATTAAGGATGCTTTTAGAATATGGATTACTGGAGAATAATTTCCAGTTGAAGCAAAACAGTAAATTATTTTTAACAGAAAATATTTATTTACTAACAGACTTTTTATGATGCTTTTGCTTTGAATATACTCTATGTAGCAATGTAATAGCTGATGCAGTAGCAATAAAAGGAAGATAATAGAATAGCAATATTGTGATGTGGATGGACAGAGTATAACAAAGGGTAAGAAGATTAATATTAAGGACCAAAATCTAAACATCTATTTTAATAATACTGAGCTCTCATCAAATATGTGAGACAACTATTATCAAAGTAATGAAAGAACCTTGATGGAACACAGCAAAAGGCAAAAGTGGCAGTCTGACATTGAAAGCCTGCCAGAGCAATTGTTGTTTAATTAATGAATCAAACACAATTTGTTCAGGCAAATGAGGTACTGTAGTTCAAAGTTTCATATTATTTTTCTGGTAAAAGATTTGGCTAAGTTCTAATAAATTAGTCTATCATTCAGACTGGTTTCTGTTGAAGACAGAGCTATAGTCTATGTGCATATCATTGAATTGTAGACATGTTCCTCTGTCTCTTTCCTAAAGCATCAGATGAAGACCTTTTGTGGTTAACTTTCCTTCCACAAAGAGGAACTTCCTAAGAGAAATGTCAGTATTTTATGTATGTCAGTAATGTAAGGAAAACCTCTGCAATTGCCAGTGAGAAAAAAAAGCCAGAATGGAAAGGAGTCAAAAAAGGGATTCTATGTGCAACCACAGAATGACCCAAGAATGTTTTTCCTCTCTTTTTCTGTGTAAATTCATTATTCAGGTAATCTGATTATTTAAACATAATCACAGAGTTAATTTAACAAATGAGAGTATGAATTTAACAAATGCAAGTATGTCCTCACACCTTGATTTTCTCATCATCAAGAAGAAAATCTATTTAATACTGTAGAGAAAACAGTAATTTGGCAGCATTTATATACTGTAGCATGTCAGAAAAATAAAATTGTATTACAGACACAAGGAAGAAAGTAGAATGACTAAACAGGTTCTGAAAATATTACTACATCTGGTACTGATTTTCTAGCTATATTGTTTTGTAATTCTGTTACTGCACCTTGTACTGCTACATCTAGACTGTTTCGTTGCTCTGCTGGGTACAAGTATCCTAGGGAAGACTATCTATAAGGTGCGTAGAGAAAGGTATGCAACTAGTATAAAGAAAGTGAAAAATGTGTTACAGAAGTGTGATGTTTCAGCTAATGAATGGCATACATTAAGCTAGCCTTGAGACTCTAAATATAGTCATTTGCACTGGTAACAAAAAAAGGCCTTTCCTTTGGCAGCTGTGCATAGACATTTTTCATTCTGTTTCATTCATTGTGGAGTCTTGCTTTCTCACATACAGGTGAAGGTAGCAAGTGGAGATGTTGGCAGTGAATTGTTTTAGAGCATTTCATCTTTTGTTAGAAGAAAGAAGTAAATCCCAAGGTTCCCGTGGCTTCTCTTCACTGGTACTTGGAAATCTATACAATTCGAACATACTTCTCATTTTCCTCTCACATAAATATTTGCATTCAAAACAGTTTCCTACAACATGCTTCTACAGTGTCCTTGAAAATACCTTCCTATGGGGAACAGCATAAATCCCAAGGAATAACTTTTTGTTTGTTTGTTTGTTTGTTTTAAGTAGTAAAATATGCAGATACAAAGGATTTCTGAGAACTACAACATTTGGAAAGGTCTTTGTGCAGGGAATTGGGAATCATGAGAAGGAAGTAGCGTTTCTTGTGAGTGAGGAAACAGATAACTGTTTAGCACAAGGAGAAGAAAAAGGAGAGAACAGGAACTTTTGAAAACCAAATTCCAATGTTCTGCTACTGAAATCCAGAATAAATCTGTAGATACAACTTTTATTTCACAAATACAATTTTGATATATTACAGAATGGTTTTTGTTTTCTAACCAATTTTTCCTTTAGATCGTACACATTTCCGTAAATGTGTTCATGTTACTATCATTAGGCCAATTCAATTCATATAAATAGGAATGTAGGTGAAATGCCAATGGCCAATTTGCTTTAATCGAATGGCAACTGGAGCTTCTGTGGGTACAATTAAGTGACACAGTGGTACCAATACAGTTGGGAGCTTGAAATACTTGAAGCCAGCACTTTGGCTGTCTTACTACTACTATTCTGTATGCATCTAGAATTGCTACCAAAAATATGGAAAGGGTTTGTAAAAGCTAGTGTTTCAGTAAATATGGGATGAAATTATTAGGGTTTTCTGAAGGTATTGATTAGATGATGAGCACTCTCTATCTCTGTTCAAAAGTTTAGATTCATGATCAAACAAATTCTTATGCATCAGTGTGACAAGTTTTAGAGGAAGGTGTTTCAAAAGTTTTTATTTTTATACGTTCTAGAATTTCCATGAAATAAATAAAAAAATAAAAAACCTCACAAAAACCAACTTGCTTTACTCTCTACTATGTAAAGTTTCATTTGGTGTTCTGAAATTCATGTTTTAAGAGAAAGTTTATTCTTTGCAGTCACTAGGGCTAGTACACTATCCACAACATACACAGAAATTTTATACCTGACCAGATGATTTTTCTAAGTGTTTACATTGGATTCTTTTCAGTTTTCTGTGGCCAGTAAAGAATAAAAGCAATTAAAATATTTAGAGATTACTTCATTTCAAACAAAGGATTTTGTTTGCATTGTTGATTTAAGAAAAGCAGGAAGATAATGTATCTTTTTGGGGGTTCTTAATCTTGACTTGAATGACTTGATGTTGTATATAACCAGTAAAATCTGTACTTTAAGATCTAATACAAGTCTTTTCTTTCTCTGTTTACCTGAATCTTTAGTTGGCTTCAGCACTACAAGGTAGAGTTTGCCTGAATTTATACTAGTCATATGTATGTGATCAAAGCTAGTCCCAAAAGGGGTGCCATCTGATAATATGAGATGGAGTCCTTCTATATATCACCCATTCTGCAAGGTCAGCTATGACCTTGATCAAGACCATTGATGAATCCTGCTACAGAAAGATAGAGGAAATGAAAGTGGCTTGTTGAATTGTATTGAGATGTACAATTCTTTATTTTCATGTATATCTCTGAAACATGCTGACATAGGTATTCAGTGTCAATCAAACAGTCTTGAAATCTGCATACATTTTTAGATATGTGTATAAAGATGTATTATGTTGTGTAACTTATACCGAAGGCCATGTAATATCCTAACATGCAGTTGTATGGGTGACTTCACTGGCATTTATGGCATATTGATCTCCTATCAAATTTCTCTACACACAGGAATAGATGTAGGATACTTCTTATTCAGCTGGTTTTAAATTACATCTATTCCTAAGTTTTACAAACACTTACTGCACAGCTGAATTAGAGAAGAGCAAAATAAGCAGATACATAGGGTGGCAAACTTCTGGAACAGTGTAAGACAGCCTGTGTAAGAGACTGAGGAAATGAATGACTGTACAACCCAGTGTACCCACACTGAACTTGGTGTCCACACAGTTGCCTCCAAAGCACCAGTCCAATCAGTGGTCAACAGCAGTTTTTGGTTTCCTCTTGTAACTGCAGTTGCATCTTGCTCCATCATCTCTCAGGCTTTGCTCCAAGATCAGCAGCCATTTCTGCCTCTAACAACCCAGCCCAGTTTCATCCTTTCCTCTTTACCATGGAAAAAGGAGCAGCCCTGTCCTGCATACACTGCAGCACACAGTATGGAAGAATAACACATATACCCCTCCCGTATAACTACATATGGGAAGTTGAGTTGGCTGCTGTCTGTGAGGCAGGTGGTCCAGATTTTTGAATCCAATCAGTTTATTAGGGATATTTCAAAGACAAGAGTGGGAAGAGAAAAGGAAGTTTCTGGACCTTTTCTGACACTTTCTACAGCCTCCTGAAACTGCCATGTCCTGTCCCAGACCTCTCTCCAGCTTCATAGCCCGCAGAGTCACTGAGGTTTTCTAACTCCCAGAATCCACACAGGCCTTTCCTGTTCCCTCCAACACAGCTCATGTATCTCATCCCTACCTCATTGCAAACAGGTCTCTCTTGAAGCCCTCTGAGTCTTCTTACCTCACCAGATTTCCAGTCTCTGACCAAACTCCCAGTTTTCCCTATCCTAACCCACTTTCATTTGAAATGGCCTTTGCCAACCACATAGTTTTGCCTACATTGTTGAGATGCCTCAAGCCAGTTAAGAGATTAATCTTGAGATACATGTGCCCTAAAACATGTTAATACCCAGTCTTTATCCTATCATAATTCGGATAAATCATTATCTCAAAACAGCATTCACAGAACTATGATTCATTCATTTTGTTCCCAGTCACCTGAAGTTACCAGAAGCTTTTAACTCTGGTGTGTGTTGGTTTGGAAGACTGGACGAGTCTTTATTTCTGCTCTTTAGATATTGAAGTCACATTGAGTCATGAACACAATCTCCCAGGTTCTCTCATTACTCTATAGGGTGAGATGAGCTTCCTGCTAAAAGGGTTGGTGGTGACGTGATTCATTTTTGGGAGATGCTTCTCTGTTTTTCAGTCACTTCTGGCCTTGCCTAGGAGTCATAGCATATTGTCATATATTAGATGGTATAAAACCAGGTAATTCTGTGTTTGCTTATTTGGGGAAAAAAGCAATATGTAAAGTGATGTTTAGACTTCTATTTTTGCAATTTAGTAACTTATCACTCTTACTTTCCCTGACGCTTTACATGGAAGCATCTTTTACTCAGCTTTAAAACTCTTTAAAACTTCTACTTCTGCCTTTATTGTTGTCCTATTATTTGTTCTGGCCCTAATATGATCTTTTTGCACTGTTCTGTTACTTTCTGTAACCATTTCTTCCAGGGCTGGAATACCATTATAAAATTAGTAGTGATATCTGAAGAGAACTGACAATCAGTAAAGACTAAGGAAATTACCCCTGGAGACTTTCAAAGTTTTCTTCAACTTGTACCATATCTTGAGTATAAGAAAATAAATTGCATTGAAATAAATTATGTCCATTTGTTGAAAGAACATGCCTAAGCTGCACCCAAGAATGTAATGCTATATCCTGTCAGTGTTGATTTACAGAACCACAAAATCACAGAATAACTGAGGTTGCAAAGCACCTCTGGAGATCATTTATATTTAGAACAGGGTCAGCTGGAGCAGGTTGCTCAGAACAGTGTGCAGCTGGAATTTTAGGATCTCCAAAGATGAAGACTCCACAAACTCTCTGGGCAACCTGTGCCAGTGCTTGACTACTCTGATAATAAAAAAAGTTTTTTCTTTTAAGTGAAATTTCCTGTGTTTCAGTTTCTCATTGCCCCTTGTCATATCACTGAGAACAACCTGGCTCCACTTTCTTTCTTCTTGTCATCAGGTCTTTAAACACATCAAGAAGATCCCACCTGAGACTCCTCCTGGCTCAAAAGTCACAGCTCACTCTGACTGCATGTCAAATGCCTCAAGATATTAACCGTTGCTGTGGCCCTTTGCTGGACTCTTTGCCCCTTGTTTCTTGCAGCTTGTCAAGGTCTCTCTGGATACCATCGTGTGTATCAGCTACTCCTCCCAGTTTTGTGTCTTCTCCAGACTTTCGGAATGTACATGCTCTGTTCTATCATCCAGATCAGTAATGAAGATGTTTAGCAGTATCAGATTCAGTATTGATCCCTGCAGTACTCCCATAATGCTGGACTTCATGCATCTGGTTGCAACACTTTGAGCCCAGGAGTTGAGCCAGTTTTCATTCTACCTCACTGTCTACTTTTCTAGCCCACATAGTGCAACATTTTGCCTGAGGATGTTACGGGAAACAGGGTCATAGGCCTTGTTAAAGTCAAAGCAACCAGCATCCACTGTTTATTTTCATTGTCCAGTGAGCTAGTAATTTCATCAGGTTGGTCAGACAGGATGTCTCTTATAAATCCATGCTGACTACTCCCAGTCACCTTCTTATCCTTAGTGTATTTGGAAATAGCTTTAAGGATTATGTGGTCAATCACATTCCCGGGGATTAAGGTGAGTCTGACCAGCTTGTAGTTCCTTGGATCCTTCTGTGTGGCCTTTTTGAAGATAGGAGTGACATTTGCTTTCTTCCAAGCCTCAGGAACCTCCCGCAATAGCCACAGCTCTTCAGAGATCAAGAGTGGCTTTCCGATGTCATCAGCTAGCTCCCTCAGTGCTCTGTCCTGTGGATCTGTGTTTGCTGAGTGTGTTTAACTGTTCCCTGACTTGATCCTTCTCCACTGGGGCTAAGCCTTGCTGGCTCCAGACTTTCCTTCTGATGTCAGGGATGTGGGATTGCTGAAGGCAGGTCTTACCAATAAAGACAATGGCAAATAAGATATTGAGTACCTTGGCCTTTTTCATGTCATAGTGGAGAAAGCACTACTAGAATCGGCAAGTGAACACAAGTTTCCAGTGCAAGGCATCAACAAAGCAGAGTTACTATGACCCTCAGATATACAGAGGTTGGGGGGAAAAAAAACAGAAGATTTACATCTTCATCCAAAACTGGTGAGAACAGTACTAGAGCAAAGTACGTGATTCTTATGGTAAAAGCAGCAGACAAAAACCTGCAATTATTATTTGAAAATTGGTAGATACTCTACACTATGAGAGATTTTAAAAGATCAACATGTTAAATAATAGGGGTGGAGGAGTTGGAGACTCATGCTTCTGAAGATCTCAAACCAAGAGCAGAAAAATTTCAGAATAATAGCTTCTTAAGGCCAAAAGGATTTTTAAGTATTTATAAAGCAAAAATTACTGGGTCTAGTGGTAGAGGAGTTGACTTGTGATGTAAAAACAGGTCAAAAGATTGGTTACCAGAACCCTTCTTATTTAAATTCTCAGAATATTGAATGGAGATTGGCTGTCACTGTATACCATATGACACAAAAGAAACTGAAACTTTAAATGGCAATTAAAGAATAAGAAGTCTTTTTATGCTTTTCATAATTTTAGTCATATAGAACAGCACATTCTTTGTGTTGTTGACTAAAACTCCTCATGCAAATCTGCTGGCATTGCTAACACTTATGGCTGCATTTAACTGGTGAGTTTGGGTGTCCACAGTGCTTCCTGCAGACTTGGCCCTGGCTTGCCCAAACAGGGAACTATGTAGCAGCGTACTGACATACAAAGGGCTGTCCTCATGCACAAGATCCCATTCAGTGCAAACCAGGACACAGAGGAGAAGAGACAGTGCGAAGTTGGGGTGGTTTACATCAGGTTGGGGTTTTCTGCTTGGTGTTGGAGCTCTCCCAAGTCTCCCTATATATGCTACAATATACATAGAATTTTTATACTACTAAAAGGTGTTTTCAAATTACAAAATAAGTATTTACTTTTTGATAGAGAGTAGAAGAATATTTTAAAATATCCTTAAAATAATCTCATGTTTCACTTTGCGTATTACTTTCAGATTGTTTATATTTGGTCGGGGGTTTTTTTGAGTCACTGTATAAAGCTCAGACATATCTGCAGATGTGTGACCAGGTTGAGAAACAAAACCAAAAAACCAACCAAACAACAACAACAACAACAACAAAAAACCAAACCCAAACAACACCATACCTTGCATAGCTAGAGCAAAATTTTAATTTGGAAATGGGTATCGCAGTCCCTAGTTGATGTTTTTACATTAGTGAAGACAGACTGTCCCTGCTGAGATCCAGTTCAAGTTCCATAGAATTTTGCTATGATGTTCTGGTTTGGTGTCTACAGAAAAGACCCCTTGTAATTTCTATAATGTGCAGAGTACATTTTGGATAAAATTACAACCCCAGAAGTATTAATTTAGAATGTCTTCATCCTGACTGCACCCTGCATTAAAGTCTTGAAAATTTAGCAGTTTTTCCTGTAAAATCTCAGTATTATGGCTTGCATTCACAAGAAACATTAAAACTCTGACAATAACACAGCAATTAACAGATGAAATGTTTGTTTAATTATTGCATTGATCGGATCTTATTGTGTCATGGGAAGAGGAAGCTGACCAGGTCCACCTCATCTACCCTGCGTTAGCGATACATTCATTTAATATCACCACATTAAGTGGATTATACACACACATACAATTTTCTTTCACTCACTCATGCTCTTTCATGTTATTCAGTTTTACATGCTTTACAAGGATAGGTGTGGTTGTTCCTTTATTTTTCTAATTCCTTTGCCATGTTCTGTTTAAGTTATTCCATTTGTAAGCACAGACAAGTTAATACATGTACGTCAGTTTCGGCACACGTTTAACATTCATTAGTTTAGATGGTTTCTGAGATTGTAAAGGAAGATGGCTGCAAAACCAAAATACTTTCCAGTCTAATTAATTTATAACCTTTCTTGTAATCAGTTTGGTTTATGTATCTTCTCTCCTTCATTTGATCTCTGCTTTTGTCTGATACTCAAAAGAATGAGCATCGTATTTTAAAAAGAAACTAAAACTGTTTTAATTTCCTTCTTTATTGCATTGCTATGAGCAAATGACATTAAGAAGCTTTTATCTTTGGTACATTATTGCGTTGTTGACTACCACAGTATAAAACAGAGCTTTAGCTAATTATGTGAAGATTAAACAGACCTGGGTTCACATTATATCATATACTGTATCAGAGTATCATATACTGTCCATAATATTACCAGCATATATATATATCATTGACATACACAGAGCCAGCAGATACAGACCTGCATTGTGAGGGTGTGCAATTGTATAGACGGCATGAGCTGCTCATGACAAGACAAACCTTCCTGGTTTTCCTCCACCTTGAAACTTGTTCTTCAGTTCTTGTATGAAGAATTAAACTTTACATTACAAGAAAGAGTTGGTCCTTCAGGTTTCAAGTTCTGCTGTAGAAACATTTCTGGTGCAACTCAGAACCAGAAATATGGTCATAGCAGTCCTGCTTACGGGCCTGACTCTGCTTCTTGGAGTTCTTTATAGAAATTTCAGCATTTACAAAGTAAATGCAAGTTAGACTTTGATCTTGGTTTATGAATTTGTGCTCACTTTTTAGAATTCTAAATAAAAATACAAAGATGAAGTAAGTTGTAGAAGAGTCCTGTAGCACATGTTTATTTCTCATGATAAAATGAGAAAACGGCTTACAGGGTGACACATTTTTCCTAATTTTCCTTTATGGGGAGCTGCAATGAGAATATGCTAATCAGAATGCATGGAGGAAGAAAGGAAAGAAAATATAGGTAAGAAATCAATAATATCCAGTTGGATTTATTAAGCCATCCAAACAACTGGTATTAGAAAAGGGGAAAAGAAATAAAAATAACAAATACAAAAGTCAGACATTATTGGCATAGATGGTGGTGTTCAAACATAAAAGTCAAGATCCCTGAAGTGACTTACCAGCATTACTAAGGTATTTTATTCAGTATATAGAAAATACCTGTCATCACTTATCCACTTGTAACACCAAGCCTGTATTTACACTAAAGAAGTTTACATCTCAGACTTTTAAGAATAGAAAAGTAATTCTTCCACTTAAACTTACATGAACTGTGTTTCTAATATACATGTCTTGATTGGCTATTGTATACTGATTTAGTTATTCTGTATTAAAATAGCCTAATAAAATCTGCTGAGGCACCTGTACTGATGCTGAAATCGAAACCTTGTTGTCACTACCTTTAGAAATTCTTTCTAACCTCTCAGTTAAATTAATTCATGAATAATTTAAAATGTCATTAAATACCTTGAAACTGGCATTCACTATAGAGTTCATGACATTGGCCTTATTCAGACTCACAGAAACAAAACAGTGGACTCCAACAGCCTCACCAGCTGATGGTCAATGAAGGCCAAGACAACTTATTCAGTTGTTGATGTTCATGGTGCTTGAATTCCTTTGCCTTTATCTCTCATCTTCTTTACTCTCCAGCCCTCCAGTCTTTCCACATCCTTTGTGCTCCACCCAATGGCTTTGGGGAAGTCCTCTTTCATGTTTTCATTCTTCAGGGAACCACCATTCGGCTGAGGCTCTCATTATACTAGGAAAGGAGGTTGCTACTCAGTATGGCGTACAGTGAGTCAGTGAAACTGTGTTTATGGACTTTGCAAAGATAGCACTTTTTTTCCTGTAGGACAACAGTGTGTTCAAGTCAGCCTCCTTCCTCATTTTCTCTCCTCCCAGCCCTCTCCCTTCCCATCCCCAGGGCTTGAAAGGCTGAGCAAGTCATACAGAACGCTGCCTGAAAATTGTAAAAAAAATAACTACAGAGGAATTACAGGAGGGATAACAGTAGTAAAAGAGGAACATGAGGGACAAACTGAATGGACAGATGGGAAAGAAATTCAGAAAGGAAAGAAAAAAAATTAATGAGTAGAGGAAATAAGGTAACAAGATTGGCAAGAAATAAAGGAAAATAATGAAAAAATACAACAAAAAATACAGAAATATGAAAATAATTAGGAAGCAGGAAAAATGAACCAAACTAAAATAAAGCTACATTGGAAAACCAGCATTAAAAAAAAAAATTGTTTTCACTGCTGGAGAAGAAATAAATGCTACTTTGAGAAATGTCACAGCATAAACTAGGGGCACAATTCACAAAAAGAGAGATATGAAAACAAGGAGGAAAGTTGCAAAAAGTACCCCCATTAAAAAAAAAAAAAAAGTTAAAATGGAAGGCAGAAGAGGAGCAGCTTGGGCCTTTTTAATGTTTGCTCGTGCCTCCTTTCCTTGCTGATGAGCTGTCACTCCCTGAGCAGGGAGTGTTTGGCTAATGGAGTCTCAGCCCCAGGGCAGACACGGGTGCCTTAGCTCACCCAGTAGCCAGCACCTCTCCCCAGTTTGGGAGTGGTATTCACAGGCTGGAAAGAGGCTGCAGGAGAATCCCAGCAGGGAGAAGGGATGGACAATTCCATACCAAAATTCATGCCCTTTTGCTCTTCCAGACAAGAACAAAACATAGCCTAGTGTTGGTGTCGCAGCTCGAAAAGCTCTCAGCACTTCTCTCCTGTGTGTGTTTAATATCAGCTCTTCGACTTTGTCATAACTGGAATGGGGAGGCCCAATTTTCTTCAGCAACTGTGCTGTTTTCATCTGTTATAAAACTACTGGCATTGTGGCATGAATGCTTTTTGCCTCATTAGAAATTAAAAGTGAATCGAAGTCCTCTGTTGGCTAACGGGGCACCACAGAATTAGACCCACATGGGATATGTGCATTATTCAGCAGTCTGACTGATTTAGATTTAAGTAGTTTACAGTCTGTAAGCAGGAAAGTAGACCCTGAGGAAAACAAAATTCGGGTTAGACTTGTTGGCTTGTCTACAGAAAACAAATTCAAGGGCTCATACCCTGATCTGTTACGTTCAGCTCTTCGTATGAACTTGGCTAGATAAAAAACAAAACAAAGGAACATACACACACAAACATCATCCTAGATGGGTTTTCTCATGTTTTTTGCTTGATCTTAATGTGAACATGCTTAGTGACATGACAGTGCCAAACTCCCTGCATATCCCAGGCATATGTTTGCAAGTTAAGCTGTTGTCTCGCACTAACTAGAACTAGGCAAATATATGCTGGTGTTTCCCATAAGCTTACCTTCATTTTTGAGTGCACTATACCACATCTTTAACTGCCGAACACCTTGACAAAATTTTGTAAGTGTATACTATCATTTATTCAAATTATTTTTAAAATACATAATTTTAAACTTCCAGGATATATTGGGTACAAATATATTCTGTGGGTGAAGGGATGTTTTGAACCAATCTAAGAAAGTTGCAGCAAGTGATATCGTTTCTGATGAGTTCAGCAAGGCAAGCTCAGTCATGCCAGTTTGGTGAGAAAACTGAACCTCACCCAGCTGTGAGATTTTGCACTAGAACCTCAAAGCATCATGAGCAATTACATTTGAATGTGGGCAATGATTATAGCTAAAGCAGCAAAATACTTGGTAAGGGTGAAAAACAATCTACGTAAAGTTAGCTTAAGTGTTGTGGTTGAGGTTTTTTTTTTCCCCAAGCGAGTCATTTCTGAATGACTATGTCAAACGTGCCCAGTCTTTGCATGGGTGTACAAGAGAAGATAGGAGGTGCTCTCCCACTTAAGAACTACCCTGGCTTGCCCTGCCTGGGGTGGCAGTGGAGGACCAGCACAACTTGCAGTGATGGAGGCAAACACAACTGTGGTGCAAGAGCAGCACTGACTGCTTTCAAGAGATCCTGCTTGCATGTAAACACAGTCTGCACTGCTAACAGATTTAAGAGCCAGCTTTCTACAAAAGCAATGAGAAAGCAGAGCCACCAATTTTCCCTCTTTTCGAGGCTGACTCTGATATGGTCCAGTGGTAAAGTAGTCCTCCAGAAGAAAGATGAAACTTCCAGTGCTGATGTTCAGGACACTTAAAAATAACATTTAAAAGAAACTTCCTGCAAATTCAGAGTACTGTGACAAAAGCAGATCTTTGAGGGCTGCCACACTGCCAGTGATTAATGGTTTCAATTGAATGATTACCTACCATGACCAATTAATTCCTTCCTTCAAGGTGCAGCTAGAATATGTGTGGGAAATTCCAAAACACCTCTAACATAGTTGGCTTTCTGCCAGGACAATAGTGTAGGCATAGCAGGGAAATGTTTAGAGGTCAGCATCAATAAAATAAGTAATGGTAATAAGAAAAATAAAAGCAAAGTAGTTATAATTCTGACTTTTATAGTTATGAAGAGTGGACAAAACAAAAACCCTGGCTCAATGAGCAATTAATTTACAAAACTCCTATAATTTCTTTTGGTTATCTTTCACATCTTTGGGTCATCATCTTTTCTTTCTTGTTTTCTGTGTCAAAAATTGATATTCAGACAAATCTGTCTGAAAATAAACCCTGTATATTTGTAATAAGAAACATTCATTAAGACTCAAAGTAAATCCAATTCCTATGAAATGTGGAACTGCTCAATGTAGGTCCATTTCAATGCCTTACTAACACAAGCAATATCAATTATCATAGTATTAGCACAAAAACACAAAAAAGATAAAATCACAACTGGCAGAGTCCAGTTAAACACCTCAAATGCCACTTCAAAATAATAGACAATTTCCTTGGTTTTAGTTGCAGGAAGAAGGTGAATGCAAATGCTTAAAGATCAGAATTAAAACAAAAGAAGCATATTATTATTATTATTATTATTATTATTATTATTATTATTATTATTTCCATCAGTGATATTATTTTAAAGAGCTGCTTTTATGCAATATCACTTGGCATTAATATACTTCAGCGCAAAAGCTAGATTTTCCAGTACAGGTTTTTGGATGAAGTCTCCTATGTTTAGTATGTATATACATTCCATTAGGTATCATTAGAGTATTCATGCAGCTTTTGACACTTTGACTCAAATACAGATAGTTTCTTCTTGTATTAAATTATAAATTACATTACAGTGAAAGGAAAAATTACATTTCCATGTTAGCATATGCGTAGAAAGGAAATAATTAAAATCTGACACTGAATAGAAAATATACTGATTACATATTCACATCAGATATACCACAACCACTTACCTATCAACCACCACCTTCTCATCAGCTTCCTTCCTGTCAACTCTTCATCAATTAATAGCTTTCCATTGCAAATAAAGTTTTTAAAAAAATTATCTTGACAAAATATAGAAACCAAAACATATACACCAAAACACAAATAATATATATGAACAAATATATGCACCAAAAAATAAGTGTACAAAAGTATAATTATTCATGAGAAAAATGTAGTCATTTAGAAGTGCTGAATATTAAAAGAACATATTTATACTGATGACAGGGTAATAAAGCAGTAAAGCAAATTAAATACATTTGGTAAGTCTGTACACAAAAATGTCAGTATTATTATTCTTGCTATTACCTATTATTATATATACATAATTTTTCAGTAGTTTACATTGTAATTACGGTATTAAGTACCATACCTGCACAGAAATCTCTGTGCTGTAGGATTTTATGAATAAAGGGATGATGAGAAAAAGTATGTGTCTCTATATTAATTTAACACATAATGCAAACGTCTAATTAATTTTATATTATGTTAATAGGTAATTCAGTATCAGCTTTATCCAAATACCTTTCGTTCATGCCTGTAAACTAAGTGAGTTACCTTAATATTCTGAAAATTTTAGTGTCTTGAAACTAATTTGTATGAGTACTAAATTATTGCTATTGCATGCCCTTAGGAGAACTTTCTATTAATACAGAATGAAATAAGAAATAATAAGTAATACTGTTTCTTATATTCAGTACTTTCTGAAAACAAAGTGATAAATTACTGCTATTGGACACTCAGTCACCAGTTCAAAATATTCACAACAAGCCATAGCTGAAGTTGCTGGCTATGTAATAAATTTCAATAAGTATACACCTTCTTAAGTCACACTCTAACTTTCAAAGGTTGTATACGACTTAAATTTTTTCAAGGCAATGTTTTTCAATATTATGTGAAAGACACTAAAAAAATTTGCTATGGAGCATTTGAACTACTAATGTTAACCTATAGCATATCTAAAGACCAAGGACTTCAAAAATACCAATTTTTGCTAGTCTGATTTTGGTAGATGAACACTGAGTTTGCTTTTTCCCAGATATGCCCAAGCCAGTCGTGCCAAGCTGAACTTGGGAGCAGGCACATTAACTGCTCTGTGGAAGCCCTGAGCAGGGCTGACCACATGCAGTACCCACAGCAAAAGATCAAGGTAAGCAGGCATGTATTTAACTGAAAAAGTTGTAGGGGATCCTAAACCAATGCCTTTCCCAGACTTAGCAGAATTAAGGACACATTTTTTTTTTTATCTCCTCTTCAATTGCCCTAAATATCAGGTTAATTGGGGTGGAGAAACCTTTCCTGTTGCAGGTGGGCCCTACTTGGACAGGAATGGGCAATGTAAGGAATCAAGAAGCTTAGTGGAGGAAATACTTAGAGTGCCTAGTCCTAATAGGCAGTATTTTTAATTTACTATGCTTTTAATTTACAGCTTATTTGATAGTAACATATTTCAAATAGTAGTTATGGCCTTGATGTAGATTACAGGGCTTGAACTTTGTGAGATAATGGTCCGTTCTGATCTTAAAATCTATGATAGATTTATGCCTTTGAATGAGAGTCTTACTCCTAAATTTCTAAAGTATTTTTTTGTAAACAATATGAAGATGTTGTTTAATAATTCATTTTTTAATCTAACAGCCTATGTTGCTAGGACTGTAATTGGTCGAAGTGGTCTATGGTCAAAGATCAGTTTCTGCTTTTTTTCCTTCTTTATTTGGGTTTTGTTTAAATTGCAAGGTAAATAAACTTAAATTGTGAAGGAGTTTTAGAGAATTTTTTCCTGTAGTCTGCAAAATTCCCATGTCTACCATATTCTTTTTTTGTAAGAAATGGGTAACTGGGTTTACGTAGTGAATTGATTGTTGCAAGACATTTTTAGCTAATATTTATGTCCTTAAAGACTTCATAGAGTAAAAAAAAAAAAAAAAAAAAAAGGCTTATAAGAGGTTGGAGGTCGTTTTCTTTTTCCTCATAAAGTATAATGGAAGTTCATTAAAGCTTTGGAGAACTGAGATTTATTCATTATTCTGTGGGTTTATTGTTGAGGGGCAGGAGTGGAGACTTTATGAAGGACTTGCTGTGCTTTTTATTGGCTAATAAGAAGTTACACTCCATAATTACATGCTTATACATACAACCTTCTTGCTTTGAAAGTTTGTTCCAGTGTCAAGTGAAGAGTTGCAAGAATCACTGTAAGTTAAAACTGTTTTCTTTCAAGGAGCCAGCCCCATGGTATGGAAATAAGTTTGTAATTGATGTTTCACATAGGCTGCAAGTCTGCACACATGCAAGATCATTCATAGTCCATTTTATAATTTACACTTTTCATATATTATATGCCATGAATATTAATGTAATTTAAATTCAAGCATACTCTTGTTCTCTAGCTTTGAAAGCATTTCTTCACACGTAGAACTGTAGGTTATTGATTATTTGTTATGCACATCATTAAATGTTTTCAAGATTAGGACAATTTTTTGGTTAGGGAATTCAAAAGCATTACTTATATGTGCGTAACAAATATCTGTATAGTGCATAACATACAAAAATGCATAAGATATTAGCAGAACATATGTACCTAAGTGACAGAGAGAATACATGATGAAATACCTGCCTTTATCATCATCACCTGAATCAAAAAATGAGTAATGAAAAAAAAATGGTTTTGTGGAACACACAACCATAGTACCCTAAAGTCATGGAGAGACTGAGGAATTGTGAAAAGAATTGTATTTCATATCCATATAATTGGTGATAGTGAAAGTTAAGGAATCAGAAATACTCTGAAGTGCCTTGAATTAGGCACATACAATTCTAGGCTCTGTCTCTTTCTTTGTATTTCTCTTCTTACTGTTGGAGAAATGTCAGTATGTGAAGAAGTTTATGGGTATCTGGCATCTATAGTCACTTAGAGATTACTAAAAAAAGTTATAAATGTTAATTTTCTATTTAAAAAATAGGCAGGTGGTTACATATTCAATGTAATGCTGGGAGGAGTATTTGATCAATAATCTAGCTGCTTTATTTGACAGCAAAAGCGCTATTTTTAGAAAACTAGTGTCACATCATCTGAGTATTATAAATTAAGCAGAAAGTTTTACTGTTAATATAAACTAGGTCATTGGAGATATTACACACAGCACAAAACGTAGAATTTTATTTTCTCTAATGATAAATGGGAAAATTTATTATGGGAAAATTCTCTTTTGACCCTTGTAATCCACACTTGCGTTGTATCTAGCTGAAGCACTGGAGTTCAGAAACTGAAGTCAGATTACTGTTAGATTCGTGCTCTTTTAACATTTATCTGCCTTTATACTTGGTTGTAATTAAACAGTTATTAGTATACTTACATTTGTACCTTTTTCCATAAAGGACATGTTTACACAAAAACAGTCTCGTATGCTCTCTGATCTCTGCATGATGGAAAGTAAAAATGGCCTGTGGGTTCCTTTACTGCAGAAGGGGGGAAATGTATTTGTCCAGTACTAAAATCAGTGAATTATACGTAGAAAGTTGCAAGTTTTGAGGAGATGGTTATCTAAGACATGAGATAGAGCCATACAGGAATATCTATCCTATCCCATATGAAAATGTCAGTTACACCCTGTCTTTGAAACAATGTTGAAGAAGTTATTTCTCATTTCTTATTAAGCAGTGTTACATATTAAACATTTAAATGTATGTCATCATATTGTGTATCTATATTTCAGGGTCAGATTATTGTCCATCTCAGCAGGTGTACAACAATTGGCTATGTTTAAAAAGAACATAGGTGTTGCTGTATTTGAAAAAGACAACCTTCAAGATGATAGAAATATCCACCTGTGACCGTCATGAAAGTATTTTTATTGCATATTTCCACTGCGGCTATGTATCTTGGCAGTAAAAAATTAGGCTATATAGTCCATTTATGTTAACAGTCACACATGTACATCAACATACCCTTACTTGCACATACGCAAGAGAGTGTTTAGAAGTTGGTATGTGAAGGTATGCCTGTTACATTATACATCAACATGTACACTAGGACTTTCCAAAACACAGGAGTAGTTTGTGGCACATCCACCAGGATTTCTAAATGCCTGTTTTATCCAAAGTGTCACAAAGTCTTCTCAGAAGTGCACAATGGCTTTAAGTTAATTTTGGGTAGTAAGTACCTCAGATTAACAGACAAAAGATCTTTTGAATTTTGAATCTTAAGATAATAAATACAGATGTTCTTTTCACTTCTATTCTGCAGACCAAGTTTGATAGCTATTCCATCAGAATTTTGCCTCCAGAAAAGATAGGAGCAAAATTTCAGGATTTGCCTTGATCTTGAGTTTCTGGTTAGTGGTTGATTTCCACATAAGTTCTTCCAATCTTACACTTAGATAACTTTAAGTGTGCAAATATTCTCTCATCTGAAACTGTGATTTTTCAAAGTAGGATTGTGACATTAAATTCAAAAAAGCATATTTATCCTTTCGATCTTACTAAAAGTGACTATTAAAGTTCTAGATTTAAAAAGTATTAGTATCATCTGCTCTGAAATGTACAATTCCGTGTCTCCTTTCCCTCACTTCTCTCTCATTCCCCATTTCCACACTGATTTTGTTACATCTCTTACTTCTTCATATGAGTTCTGGTATGCTCAGTGCTCATTGCCCTTGGAGGTGTAAGTCCATAAGCAGTAGACCTCTAGCCATTCTCTTTTTTAATAAATGTAACCTGACAGCAATGGAAAGCACATACAAAGCTGAGGCCGTTAAAGGCTAAATTATTCTAACAAACATTGTGTGCCTATAAATTGATGAGGAAAGATTTTTCACAGTGCAGAATCTATCATCAGACTTGTGCTTTGTTCAGGAGATGCTCTGTGTGGATATCTCCAAGGCTGGCAGGGAGCCAGTTTTGTGTTGAAATTTACTGGCATTCTCTTTGAAGTCAGGAAGAGTTTGGCCATCTTTGTCAGGAGAAGGAGTATTTGACTGCTCCTTCTGTGTGATAACAGATGTGATTTTTCCTTTCACTGGAAATCTGGGATGTCAATTCTGCAGCTTTTCTGTCCTCAGCTACATTCCCTAGTGAAGGACCAGAGATGTGTTCCAGCTCAGAGTAATTGTACCACGTATTTCAGTGAGACTAATTATAGCTTCAGTAAACTGTTGGGGAATGCTCTTGTGGTATCTCAGAATACAGTTCTGTACCATTCCCTCAGAGGAATTTTGTACCTGCCAAAGGTCTGATCTACTTATAACTGAGCTCATTAATCAAATCAGATCACATCAATACTTTTATTTTGTAAAAAATAAAGGCAGCAGCCACACCTTCCCCTGGGTCACGGTGCATCTCCTAAAACATTCCATCCCGAGGAACAGGCACTCAAGTGAAATCTTAACATGACTCACGTGCTCTTGCAATTGGATTATTCATTGTAGGTGTAGTCACTGTACAAAAGCTTGCCTTGCCTCTCACTTCTGCAAGACCAGATTTTGAAATGGTAATAGTAGTATGTACATGCCAGAAATATTTTATCAGATATTTCAGATTTGTGAGGAAATTTCATCTGTTATAGTATTTCCTAATTGTGTTTAATACTCTGAAGCTTTTGATCTTTTCATTGCATATCAAGGTTCAGAAAAAATAATTAGTAAACTTGCGTATGGTTTTAAATATTAGATTTGCAAACTCTTACATAGCTCTACTAAAAGGAAAAACAGACAAAGCAAGATCAGTGACTCCTGTATTACTTTATTAACCTCTCATAGACGTGATTATTCACAGATCAGTAAGATCCACCTAGACCTATTTGCATAGAACTACAATCATATGTTTTCCTGTTAATTGTGACCATTTTTGGATCAACTATAAACTTTTTACAATATATTCATAAGATCAAGAAAGATACATGCTTTGGAAAAACTGTCATGAAATTCCCATTCAAATAGCTATTTTATTTCCCAGTTGCTAACCCTGAAGTCACTACTCACTAAGCAGAAGTAAACAACCTGGCAAACCATCTGTATAAACAACTTCTTTGCAAGAAAATATATCTTCTGGCCACCCAGCTTCTTTAAGATAGAAATCCTTTTTTAAAACCTTTATTAGACATTTTCTTATTAAAGTAGGACTCTTAAAGCGTCTTTAAATCATGCATGTATTGAAGTACTGTAGTTTAAAACTAGCAGGTGTGTTTTCTTTTAATTCATACAGTTCCAGCCATTTTCAAGAGTAGGTGAGGGAGTATTTTATAAATATTAAAGGATTTATTTTTAAAGTGTTATCTATCTTCTACCTCCCATTATCTTACTGATTTCGATGTCAGAGTTTACAATCATAATGCCACATCTATCAGGCATGGAGGAATGCATTTATTCCTTTGGCTTTATGAAGAAGCCTCACAGTTAGCATCAGTCAGAGACACAAATTAAGTATATTTCCTAGGTACTCTTAAGAAGACATAGTAAACCATCTTCACAGCTTGCAGGGTTTTGTGAGCACTTGCTGCCTTAGGCTTTTGTGCCCCTAGCTCCCAGCTCCCTTGGAAATCCACCCTAAGATCTTCATTTTGACTGGAAGCAGCCTACCCTCTAGTGAGCCAGAAAAGAGGTGACAGAAAGTGATGCCATCTCTTGGCTATCTCCTATAGCTATTATCCCTGTTTCCCAGGTCACTGTGATGGGAATTATGCATCTCCCTCACTGCTTATTGGATGTGTTTAAAAAAAGCTCCATGTAAGGAAAAGCTCCATGTAAGAAAGAGAGTAATATGAGTATATGGGAAAGTCCTGAAAATGTGGGGCCTCCCCATGCTCATTCACGCCTGTAGGGATGGACCCCAACTGGGGTGACATGGTGCGTTTCCATTGTCAAAGAAACAGACCCTCTTCCAGCCTTGACTAATTAAAAATCTTTGCAGGATCACATGAAGTGTATTATTTATATATAAGTAAAAAATCAGATTTCAGTCCGGGTTAGAAAGTGACTAGTTGAAACTGAATGTGCAGGCATTAGTTGTGTTTCTTGGCACAGTAGCTGAGCTCAGCATAGAAGGTGATGCTTCCATTGGTGGCTTTTATTTTTATTAATTGCATAAATGGGAAAATAGGTTTGAGGTCATTTAATTCTCTTTTAAAACAGTTTGTGTGGTTAAACTACACACAGATAATGCTTGATTATCTGCTTTTATTGCTACTTTGTCAATGAGAGAGTGATTTATTTGTCCATTTGCTCTTACTTTTCTACCACAGACTTGGGGAAATGGCTGCAGTTCTTAAGGGAGGCACCCAGAATGGGTCAGAGTGCAGTAAGGATCCTTGAGGCCACTTGTCAGAACTGGGGAGTATGCTGCAGTGTGCTTGCTCCTCAGCCCTGTGTTTGAAGCACCATCTCTGCCAGGTCCATAGCTTTGCAGGATTATCCTCTGGGGCTGTCTTGGCTTGCTTTGCTCAGAGGAAGAGACTGTACTTGTCATTTGGCAATGTGGGTATTGCTTGTCTTTATTTCCAGAGCCATTAATTGAGTCTTATATTTTTTCAGCATCTCCTTTTCACTTTTCATCCCCTTTATATTTTTTCTGATCTGCTTTGAAATATCAACACAGTTTCTTCAAAAATCTGTTTTTAAAAAAAATTAGTAATTTCCACTGCACAATTTTTATTTTTTTTCTTCAGATAGAGTATATTGTGGGAAACAGAAATCTTTACTGGGTTATATCCCCTTCCTTTCATTGGCTGCAGTGTGAAGAAAATATGTTTCATGTGTGTCTTTGTGAAGCCTCTGAAGTATAGAGATTGAGTGATGTGCTGTTGGTCATTTCTTTGTTGTTTTGTTTTCACATGAATAACAAACTATAACAAAGAATAAATCTCAGTAATTATTAGCTGAAATATCAGCTTTCCAGCTGCGGTCTGAGTGGCACCAGGAAAGCACAAGCACAATTTATAAAACGTCTTTGTAGTTTTTCTTTTTTCTCCTACTATTTTCACGGATAATTTTTTGTATCCTTTTCATCTGTGTCTTCTTGAAGACAGCTGTATTAAAATGCATAACTTAACAGGTTGCTACTTGCTTTCATGATTTCATGATTAGCTACATTTCAGTCATGGCAGCTTTTTGTAAGGGATAAGCTTTATACTGATGTCCAGTCATGATTTACAGTTCTATTGTAGCATATTTCTTCCAAAGAATCTAAAGAAAGCAATAAAATACTAAAAATCAAACCCAAAGATTGCAAGTGCATCTTGTAATCTAGTACACTCTATGGCATTGCATACCCTTCACCCAACTTGTAAATGTAACTCACTAACATGATAGGTATGTGTTCCTGCATGCACTTGTTCTATTTCTCAACAGTTCCAACAAAATACATTTCAGAAGATGGATTACTGTAGTTCAGTATTTCTCTTAACTAGAAAATTTACTTTCTTAATATCTCTGTGCACCTTTAAAGTTCACCTAAATGACTTGATTCATCATGTAAAATTAGTTTGCCATTAAAAAGTTAAATGCTACTGTCAGACTAGCAAGCTATATATTTTCTTTCTGATGTTATACAACACTTTTGGCACAGACACACCTCACATGTTTGTTGCTGCTACTGCAAGTATCTGGCAGATTTTGTGAAAAATAAATAAGTAAATCAAAATCAATTACTAATGCTGAGAAGGTAGGAGATTTTAACAAAAAAAAAAAAAATCACAGGTTTAGATTTTCTTTTTAATGGGTTTAATATACAGGGTTATAAAACAAAGCTCTCAAACACTATTCTAAGGTAAAGTCATATATGTTGTGACACAACCCCCAGGAACTGTGGTCAGCATTATATTTTGAGGTGAAAAAGTGATTTTTAGATGCTGTATAAGCTAGCAGTGCTTTACATGTTTAGTTACAATTTCTACGTAGCACAACTGACAACACATGGCTGTGTATGTCACATCTGGGTGGCCTTGGGAGCATGTGCAGGTTTGCAGAATCCTATGTCCAAGCTGTTCAGCAGATCTGTGACAAAACCTAACCAACACCTGAAGCATCACATAGCCCTCAGGAAGAGGGTGTGTTCTGTACTCTCTCCAGTGTGACGAGCTGGCCACCTCACACAGCCTGCCCCTTCTAAATAGGGACAGAGAATGAATTCACAGCATAAAGAGAGCTAAGACAAAGGCTAAGGAGTGTGGAAGCCTCATTACATGTTTGTTGAGGAAAGAGCTGGTTGAGGAAGGACTGCTCTGCAATTTTAGGCTTTTGTTTCTGGAAAAATGTGGTTTCTCTGCAATTACCCCAATTTGTCCTGCAGGATATAAATAGAAATTATTCAATCAGAGCAAATCAAAACCTACAGTACTTACTAGTTTGTAGTATGGCAAAAGCTGTAAACTCAGGAACTACTTTGCCAGCTCAATTACAAGCAAAAAAGAAAGAAATTTAGGTCATGGGAAAACACTGGTCCTCATCTCCCATATTTTGTGAAAGTCAGTGGCCTCCCCAAACCTCCTAAACATTCAGAATTTAAAGTTCTTTCTGAATCAGATTTTGAAGAAATTTTGCATGGTAATATTTCTTCTTGGAACAAGTTTTCTCTACCCGTGAATCAAATGAGCTTTAAATCTCCTATTAAATCCCATCTCCTTCAGCTAACCTTTATGACCTTCCCTGTCTCTTTGCATCTATTCCTGTGCCTAATCCTTAAATTGTTAATGTTGCATAAACATATAAGATATCATATATCTTATAATATATCATATCATATCTCATAGTATCTGATTACCATTTATCTTTAAAAAGTTTTTTTTTTTCTGTGTTACCACTACCATAAAGTAATGAAGTATTGTCATAAAAATGTCATATTTTTAAACATAATTTGAACTTTACAAGGACAAGAAGATATTTAAATCAAGTGTTTTGCCTGGGCCTGGAGAAAAAAAAAGGATATACACCTACCATTGTTGGTTGTATACCCTTATAACTCCACAAAATTTCAATGCAATTACTCTTGATTTGCACTCTGCTATAAAAAACAAGACTGTCACGTTTTTCCTCAGGATATTGCTGCACCAAAGATTGCTGTAGGCTATATGAGCTCGCTAGGAACGTGCCACTGTATACCTGGCTTGTTCATATACACTTCCCTGGGTCCATTCTTGGCCACTGTCAGGGAGAGGGAACTGAGCCAGCTGTGGTTTGATTTGGTACAGTTGCTTTTACAGCCTTAGATGTCCTGTTGAGGACTTAAGCTCATCCTGTAACATGCAGGCCAAACAAGTAAAATTAAGGCAAGGCAACTGTTGTTTAACAATCATTGCTGATACTTTTGCAAGAACCAACACGATTTAGAAGACTTTTCCATACACAAAAGCCTGGAGATACTCTTTCAGTCTTATCTGACCTTCTAGAGAAAACCCCACTAGATTTGATTCTAATCTCACTTACTTTGCAAATGAGAAGCAAAGTTCATGGAAATGAATGGAATGACACTGAACTGGATTTTAAATTAGAATTGGGCCAATAATACCATTTTAGAGGACTGTAACACAATTGACTTCCAAAACCTCTCTCTGGCCTAAATGTGAAGATAAGGGCAGCTTGGTTTATTGACTTAATTTGAGGTTTTATCTTGAAATTACTCAGAATTTAGCATTTTATTCTTACTTCTAATTCAGAATTTAATGCAACCTAATTACAGTCCTATAAAGATGTGCAAAATACGATGAAAAGCACAAAGGTGGATTCAACATGCAAGCCAAGTTTCTCCAGAGCTGTTAAAAGGCACAGATGCCATAGTTCATGGGATTTAGCAGATTGTACAGAGCTTGGCAAAGTTTATGTAGCTTTGGTGAACATCTGCTATGAGCTGTAATCTGGGGACAATGTGGCTGCCAGAGCTCAATTTCCAACTTGTCCTGAGGCTTTCTTATGCTTGTATATGCCCCACCTACAAATGTGCTTAACTAAAAGGCTAGTACTTATGAGTGACATTCAGTCAGCATTTTCACACGATTAACTTGCCAATTAAAAATGGGCTTGGTACTGAGTTTAGAAGTTAACTTAGATACTCCTAGCTTGGGCAGGGAGTTGCTTTCAGGCAGGGTGAGGCCAAGTCTGATTTTGTAGATGTCATGCCTGCTTGGAGAGAGACGCCATGACTCGCTGCAGAGCTGGCATGGCCTCAGCCAGAGCACTCACTCTCTTTGGCCTTTTTCCCTGGATGAAAGCCAGAGGCAAAAGCACCACTGTGAGACAGGAGCCTGACTTTCGTTCAGCTAGTGGCTACAACTTTGCCCAGTGCCTCTTCTTTGTTTACTGTGGTTGCATTCACATCCTCAGTATTGCTGCCATATATTGGGATACTCTACTACATATGATGATTTATAAAAAATATTATTTCCATCATCCGTTTAAATTCTTTAAAATAATTACTCTGGGCATAGCCTAATTACATGTTGCTTCCACTGTAAGAGAACAACTGTACATGTCTGGAATTTGATGACTATAGAGTGCAGGAAAAAAGATTTAAAATGTTTGAAGTATATTAATTATATATATTTTATACTAAGAAGATAGAAGATACTAAAAGGATATATTTCCTCTAGATGATGTACAAACAGAATAAAACAACAGCTGTTTGTCTTTGGGAAAGTATCTCTGGAGGGACTGACAAGCAAATGCTGATCTTGGAGATCAAAAACATGAAAATATCTGGAAAAAATAAATTATTCAGATGTGGTGTTGCACATGGAAAATGCACACTTCAATCTATAAACAAATTGATTATTGAACGTATCTAATTATACATATGTTTATGACATTAATCAATTTGTGCAAATAATTGTCATAACTGAGTACAAACTAGATGTTTGTCATTTACACATATTGTGTCAGATATTTGCTTATGAATTTGCACAGTAACATGTGAGATGTTGCATCATAAAGGGTTAACTTCCTCATGACTTCCTCATGTTATAAACACAAAAATGGATAATCAGAAAACAGAGCTTGATTATTTTAAACAATTGCAACAATTACTTTTGGTCTATACTAATATTCTGAATTAGTCTGAATAATAATGAAGAAAATTACATTTCCCTATCACTGTCCAAATCAAATAGCAATACAAGTTCTACCAGTAGCACCCGTGTAGATATCGCTTGTCAACACCTTCTACTCTGGGATCACTTCAAGGGCCTTATCTTCTGTACAAGATGAGACTTGATTCATTTACGTTTTCTCTTTTCAAAGCAACAAGTAGTAAAAGCCAGAAACTCCACGAGACCTATATTTTTCACATGTTCCCTGTCACTGTCATTCATGCCCTTTTACTTAAGCTAGACATAAGCATATTTTCCAAAGGAAATAAATAACAGTCTGAAGAAACTCCCCACAGATTTGTCTCTAATAATCTCACTACCTTTGCTTTGCTTAGCAACATGCTCCAGAGCTTTTCAGTGGAGGTATTACGGTTTTTGTGGTGTCATATCATTTTCTGCATTATTGGTGCTTCTATTAATCAAAAAAGCAATAGCATTAATTAGAATCAAATGTCAGCAGATGTATATTAGTAGCTATTCCAACCTGTAATTTTATTACTCTCATATGCTTATTTCTTTTTTCTCCAAAGATTACATGGTTTTATTCTTAATCAAACTGTGGAAAAGGTCCAAACCATTGAGCCTTAAAGTACCTCTTTTGGCTTCTGGATGAAATTATTTATCTTTTGTTTAAATAGGATTTTCATTTGGCATATCCTGCCTGAAAGTTTATTTGCTATTTTAAAATAATTCAGGTAGTTCATAAAGACAGAGAGCTAATAGCAGCAAACAACATTCAGTGTCAGTCTGTACAGATTAACTGGCATAGAGAAAAACAAAAATGGAAAAGTATACGTATTGTAAAAGTATTGCTATGGTGAAGCGGGGTCCCTGCAGAGCAGACTTCTCAGCTCTGAAGTTCATATCATGGTTAAACCAAAAACAAGGTCCTATAGTTTTTTCTTTGTTGGGAATGAAATTTGGGAACCGAATTCTGCCTAGGCATTACATTGACTCTGTTCACCAGTAAACTACAGAAGGCTAATGCACCCCATCAAATGCAGTTCTTCATCTAGTATCTATTGGCAGCTGTCTCTGAAGCAAGTGGCACTGTGCCTGTGGTGTCACTCAGCACACTTTACCTGCCTTCTTCAGCACAGCAGGATTTTAAGTTAATCTTAGAAGGCTGCATTAACCACCCCTTCATGCAGCATATTTCCCCCTTCCATCAATATTTGTGATTCTATCTTTCTTCAGTCAATCCCACTCCATGAAACACATTCACTGACCTATGTCATCACATATGTTCGATTTTTGTACCCAATGGTACAAAAAGCTGTGCCAGCTTGAATATTTTATTGGTTTGCAAGACAACATAACGATGGCTCATAGACATATCCCAATTAGGAATGATCCTGAAATTGCCCCATACTTCTTTTTTTTTTTAGTTTTAAGACACTTAAAGTAGAAACCTTAGTCTTATAAACCATCCTACACTAGCTACAGATGATTGGCTCACTCCAAAGGAGCACCAGTTGTAATCCTTCCATGTATAACAAATCACACAAACTTAACTATTAACTTTTATTTTGAAAATGTATTAGCAGGCCTGGAAATGAATAATTATGGGGCAAAAGGTGATCACAATGAATTTAAGGTAATACAAAATGACAGTTATATACTTTCAGTGCTTAATATCCTGACAAAACTATTGAATTCTTTTTGTAAAAGCTGAAGAGTGCC
The DNA here is from genome assembly GCF_963264785.1 of Psittacula echo. NCBI lineage: Eukaryota > Metazoa > Chordata > Aves > Psittaciformes > Psittacidae > Psittacula > Psittacula echo. Next base: position 115,165,183 of record NC_137737.1, read on the forward strand.
AGGGACTTAATAACCATGTGGGATCTACTTGACATTCAAAAGGCTGACACATTCGAGCAATAGTTGTCCTCATTGTCTCCGGTCTGACTAAATGGCGATAAAATGACTATCCCAGAGTTGACTTTCATAATATAAGGCTATGAAAGACCTTTACGGGTTCACTGAGTCCAGATACTTGTTGTAAGCAAAACGTCAGAGATGTCCTTTACCCAAAGTTATCAAGTTCCCATCTCCTAATAATTAGATGTGTTGTTCACTGTCCTTTAATTATAACCTCTGTGACACTGCAGAAAACTGATCCCTTCTTTGTTTACATTGCTTTAATTCATTGAAAAGTAGTACACCATTGGGTGGAACATGCAGAGGTTCCTCTCCTTCAGTTATTGTAATAAACCTGTCCTATTACTTACTGTAGCAAGATGTAGTTAAATTGTGTATTACAAGACCATAGGATTTCTGCTATAATCTGTGGAAATGGTGTATGCTCAGCAATTCGGATATTTTTGTAATAGAACACTGATTTGTTGTAATGCAGCTTTGTAAAAAATACAAACAAGAAGACAAAAGCATGACCTTTTATTCTTAATATTAAATAATTTCTTCAAAAATTGCTGGAGTTTTTTACAAGACAAAGCCAGAAAAATATCCTTGACCCCAGATATTAAATAGTCATTGTTAAAGGGAGACTACTTTTCCAGGTGAGAGGAAGATGTTGCTCGGAGGATCTCCTTCACAAAAATAGATATGACATTCCATGAAGAACTTCAGTTTCCTGGGCTTACATTAGGGAAAAGCAAAATTTAGAGTATACAAGCAATTTGATTTTCCTATAAAAAACTCCTAAGGAAAGAAATATTTCTGATTTCAGTGAGGTCGGCTTGGTAAGTGTCTTATATCCCAAGAGCTTTACTGGCCTGGAATAGCAGATTTGCAGACTTCAGCTGTGTGATGGAAATGACATAAAGCCTGACAACTGTGAAGTGCATAAGAGCAACCAGGAGAGGACAGAGGGAAAGATTTTTCACTTTTGGCTTCTATGATTTGGATTTATTTCAGGAATCCTTCTAAAACAAAAATTCAGTTATCTGCTTTGTCTTCCAGTCACTATCACTTGTTTTGACTTTCCCTCTTCTTTTTATCTTTACTGTCTTAGCTGGATCTGAGAAGGAAGGGAGTTACCATCCTAGTATTAACTTTTTTATACAAACAGCCACATTTATTCCTTATTTCAAACTTTCAGGAAGGTGTTGTCACCTATTTCCCTACTTTTCAAAGTCCTCTTCCTGAATCATTCTTGCTGTCTTTCTTTTCTATGGTTCCCTTTTCCTTAATATGTTAAACTCAGGCTCCTTCAGTGCTAACATGATTTAAGCATCTATTTGCAGGTCTGGTTCCCTTGAACGTCCTTCCACACATTTCTTCTGTTTTACCCAATCACCTGTCTTCTAACTGATTACTTCCTCTCTTCATGCCACTTGTTACTGGAAAGATCTCTTACCCTTTTCCACCAAACTTCTCCCTGCAGAGAGAAAGGCCCGTCTTTGCCTTCAGATGATACTTTCACCTTTCCGCCTATCTCAAAAGTCACTAATTTCTCATAACCTAGTGCTTTCCCTGGCCACTGCCTTGTAACTTTTTTAGGATAACAAAACACCCTTCTTGCTTGGAAAAGAGGCCTTGACATTCTAACTGTGGTAGGACAGTTTTTTTGATGGGTGATACACATCACAAAATAAGAGTTCACTTTGTTGCTGGGGTTAATTTTGATGACAGTTTATTTTGAGGCAGTGTGCTATATTACAGCTGGTCCATTGTTTTATTTCCTTCAATTTTGACATGATTAAAGACCACAGAAAGTGGTGAGGTAATACAGAAAAATAATTTTGTTAGAACATATTAATTAGATTTTTTATATCTACACATTATCTTTTTTTGCAGAGAGTGAAATATCTGCATCAGGTTCAACTGTGCATTAATCTGTCACACTGTGTCAAGTTGTAAAGTATTGTTGGTGAAGCTAAAACAGAGGCTGTTTTCTGAGCTGCACAAAACAGTCTAGGATTAAAATCAGAAACTAAAACTACTGGTGGATACATGTATTAAGAGCAAAGAGAACCACCTATATATCAGAGATTCTTTGATTCATTTTTGTGTTTTATGCTATAATAAGAGTTGCTGGTGTACAAGTCTGAATGCAAGTTGAAGCAGGTTACAACCTTCAAAAGTAAAGATACTCATAAGTTTGCTGTTACTTTTTCATTCTCTTTCTTGTTAAATTATGCTATTCATTGTAAACAAGCTGGGTCTTAAGATTTCTTTATAGTAGGATAGTATGAGCAAACTACTAGAAAAGAAAAGGCATGTTAAGGAAGTGACTCTACCAAAGTGTGGTTTCTTGGGGCAGTGAACAGCCCTTCCCCTCTAGCACATCCCCAGAAGGTTGATATACCATCTCATCCCAGTTATTGCCCTCTGGAGCAGTCATGAGTCTCTGACTAGTCCAGTCAGATTTCTTTGATACTTCCTACCAGGTCATCTGGGGACCCATGCAATGTGGCCCAGTGACAGGAGAATTGCCAAGAAAGGAACTGCTGTTGATCGCGTAGCAAAGTGTTGGAAAGCCCAACTAACCTGTAGTTTCACGTATTCCACTAGGACTGAACAGATGTACTAGTCTGTTTACTACTGTTGATTTTTAGTCACTGTTATCAAGACAAATACATCCCTCTTCCTCAAAGAAAGCAAGAAGCAAAGGAGGCATAAGCACTTTGCTTTCACTGATGCAAGTGTCACAACTTTCCTGTTGATATCTTGTGTTTTGCTGGCTAGATTCACATTTCCTTTACAAACACACCAATAACCCACTTATATTATTTAGAAAATATCCACATAGTTTGTACCCTTTTCCATCCTAAATCTCCTGAAAAAATAGGAAATCATCAGACCAGAAAGATGAGGATAACCATGAGTTTAAAACTACTATCAATTTTACAGTTTCTCTGAGCACTCCCCTTACACTTCCCCGTCTGAGCTTTCTGCCTACAACCAAGGATATTTTTCACCTGCCAAATAAGTAAAACAGATCCACCAGAATGTGTCTCATTGAGGTCTGCCAATGGCATACTCAATTTTTTTTTTTTTTTATCATAAATTGTTCAGTAACAGACATAGTGGAGAAGAATGAAAGACTAGTAAAAGGCATCCTGGAGAAGAGAAGGCTCCAGGGAGAGCTTATAGCAGCCTTCCAATACCTAAAAGGGGCCTACGAGAAAGCTAGGGAGGAACTTTTTACAAGGGCATGTAGAGATATGACAAGGGGGAATGGCTTTAAACTGAAAGATGACTGATTGAGATTAGATATAAAGAAGAAATTCTTTACTGTGAGGATGGTGGGACACTGGAACAGGTTGCCCAGAGAAGTTGTGGATGGATGTCCCATCCCTGGCAGTGTTCAAGGCCAGGTTGGATGGGGCTTTGAGAAACCTGGTGTAGTAGAAGGTGTCCCTACCCATGTCTGGGGCATTGGAACTAAATAATCTTTAAAATCCCTTCCAAGCCAAACCATGCTATGATACATAACTGCCATATTTCATGATTCAGACCCTGCTCAATTACAGAGTATTTTTCGCTAGATTTTCAAGCAAGCTAATGATGTAAAAGAGGTTATATAAAAATTAGCAATACTACCTGTATAGCAGGTCAGATTTTTCAACCTATTATTGTTTGTCTTCCTCGTCCTTATTACATACTTTGTGCATTTCTTTTCAGTTTTAAATAGATAAGTATATGGTTTTAAGTAGATTATGACTTTTAAAAACATTTTTTAGCACTTAATTTCTTTGGTGGCGAAAAATAATCCTATAATGTATTTTCACAGCAATGTTAAAATCTCTTAAGTATTTTATGCCATAATGGAAGACTTGGTAAAAATATAACTGTATATATAAGCTACTAATCATCATACCAGTATTTTTTGTTTTATTTCTAGCTGCCATCACATCATATTAATTCATATTTTATTTATATTCTGACAGATTTGCTGCAATGTTTTTTGGGAACTGATCTTGAGAGACAAGCTCTTAGTTAGTGGGCATGTGCTCAAAAAGCACAAAAGCACTATGCAAGATATTCATGATCATCAGTTAATAAACAAAGAACACAAAAATAACTGATGGGCCAGAGCAAGATGATGGATAAAACATGATACTCAGTGAAAAATTATTTTAGCAGGGCAAGTGAATAGTGATACTTCTTGCAAGCATTGCAACAGATTGATAATTTGCAACTTGGGGAGTCCATGAGCACCATGTATTCTGTGAACCTATAGATTTTCCTTCCATAAACTTCTCCAGTTTGTCCTTCAACTTGTGCAAACTTTAACTTTCACAAATCCCTTTCATAAGCAGCACTTAGCCTTAACACATGCTGCATGAAAAAATAATTTCATTTTATTTATTTGAACTAGCCACCTATAGATTCATCTGTCACTACTTCTGCTACTGAGAGACACAATGAACAAGTGATGCCTATTCACCCTTCCCGTGCCACTCCTCATTTTTTGTGACTTTATCATATATCCCCTCAATTGTCTGTTTTCCAAGCTGCAGTTTCCTAGCCTGTGTAATTGTTCCTCCCATGGAAGTCATGTATACCTTTGATCATCCTTATTGCTCTTCTGTGGACCTTCTACAGCTCTTCCATATATTTTTTTGAGGTGAGGGAATCAGGGCTGCACAAAACATTCATTACGTAGGGACAAAGCAGCATTCTGATAATCAGAAGAATTATATCTCATTTACTAAAACATTTAATTCTCTCAATTTCCTATTACAAGTCATGATTTTAAGTTCAAGGTTGACTAAGGAATACTGCTTTTGGCATAGAAAATTCAAGTTTGTTTTTAAGTGATACAGCTCCAGGCTAGCATATGTTTGAAAGCAAAGTTTGACTATGCTGAAACCAGACAACACAGATCCACTTCTACCTTTGAATGTTTAGATAATAATGAGTCATGCTAATAGAGACTGTCTAGAACAGTTCAGCTCTAGCTCACTAAAGAATTTATTATAAAATATGTTAAACAAGGGCATAGACACAAGTGAGTCATAGATGTTAATTGACCAGAGCAATCCAATGCAAGTGAGATGTGTCTTCCTAAAGGTGTCCATGATTTGATGATAGCCCAGCTGGGACCACTTGTCACATGGTATAAAAGAGCAAGGCAAAAGAGCACACCCTGAAAAAGGACACCAGCCTTGTCCCTTTCCTATATTCTGGTACAACTTATGAACATGGACAGGGAATAAACTGGCCTGAATCAGCTCTTTCTGTATTTAAGGGATAGGAGAATTTTAGTCCATTTTTTATTGATCTTCCTATAACACAACTAGAATTATAACTTGTAGCCATAGCTTATCGTTTTGTTATGCTACAATTATATTTATATTTCAGGTTTTTATTTAAAGAACAGAGATTTGTCCTATAAGTTACAGCATTCTTTTAAACTAAATATTTCATCAGGTTATTCTAAACATGGTACTTTAATCAATTTAGTCAGTACATTTCTGTCACAGTATCATATGACCTACTCAGCAGCACAGAAAAATTTCAACAGATAAGCACATCTTTCTCAAATAAAACCATTTTTTACTTATATTTTTAGAAGTGTTTTTACTTTAGAAAATACTGTGTTTATTGGATTGTTTTGAAAAATTAAAGCTATGGTAAGTTTGGGTTATTTTTACCATTTCCCCTTAATTATGAATAAATTGTATTTACATAACAAGCTTTAAAATTCATTCAGGGAGTCCAAAGTAAATACATATTTTATGTATTTATTTATTTAAATACATCTTCTATGCATTACTTAGAAAATCAAAGCAATGAGAAAAATGTTGTCAGTTCAACATTATTATGGAAAATTTGAATAACGTAATGTAAAGATGCTTGAGGTTCCCATTTCCTATCATATGAATAATTTGGAGTATTTGTGTCTTATCATGCTTTGCATTTAGCAAGAAATGAATTAATTAAACAACACAATAGAAGCTTGAATCTCCTTATTTTGAACCTGTGAATTAACCAGACACTACAATCTGAGTGTAAGGGACCATATCCTGTGACTAAGAAAATGTTACCAAAATTGCACATTTCTTCAAAAATAGCTAGTGTTGACTACCAAGTTTTCTCCAGAGAAAAGCTTAGTGAAAAATTACTGAAAGATTCTTGAAATCACTCTGAAACTCCAGAATAAATTGTCACTCAGTATTTTTACATGTGTGATGGAAATTTATGCATCTTCTATGCAATAGTTTCTTCCTTGCTGAACAGGTTTGAGCTGCCATGAGTACTCCACCCATGCATATATGAAAGATTAGCAATGAAAAGTATTGTTGAAAAATGTAAGCTAGGAATGAATTAGTAAGCGTATGTCATGCAAGTCCATTTTACTTTGGGAGAAAACAAGGGAAAATACTCTGCACTGAATCAGCAAAAAAAGTACTGAATTTTTCCCATGTGCTTTGAGGATGGGCTTAGTATTGTACAAAGTTCTGTAGTTACTTGCACTTGTCTCAGGCATGTCTAGTCTTCCAAGGTAGACATACGTTTGACTTAATGGAGTCAGGATTATGTTTACTTCCCAACTTGCATATATTATATCTGTTTAGAGGAACGTACATAACACTTCAGTAAGAGTCGCTGCTGAATATGTTGCAAGCAGATTTTGCAAGACAGGTGAATCGTGCTGGAAAAGCTTGTGATAAAGACAGGACCTACACAGAAGATTGTTCCTGGGGAAGAGCTGATAATAGTTGCCAGCTGCATGTGACACATGGGATCAACAAAGAGAGAGGCCTCCTCTACGTGCTGCAAAACCTGAAACATCACCATGAGGGGACAGGCTGAGAGGGGCTAAAAGGGTGAGCAAGAGTTTACTCAGCACATGTGACTTAATAGTTTGGACAGGCTGTAGATGAATCCTTCAAACCTGTAACTTCCTTGTTAAAGAATGAACAAATTGTGATGAATGTATGGGAGGTACCATGTTGAAATCACACATCTTTTCTTTGCAATCGATACAGTGCAGTCTGGCCCAGGAAAGGGCTAACCATAATCCAGTTTTATCTAGGGGATGACTAGACATCTTCTTTTGAAGTTACCCAGCTGTGTATAATATGTGGGCCAGGAGGATATTTACAATTAAATCTGTAGCACAGAAGCACAGCAGTAATTATATGATATACTGATACTGCACATAAGGCCCAATGCCAAAGTTACATTTCACACAGTCCAGCTATGATCACCCAATAGCAGATATGTGAGTGATGCCAACACCATGACAGAAGAATTTGAGAGAAGAGCTGAAGTGAGGAAGTAAAAGAGCTTCTTCAAAGTTCTGTAGCCTGCAGTGTATCCCCCACATTTATGCATCCTTGCTCTGTGTCACAGCTGAGGTGACAACCCTGTGATGAAAGTAAACCAGAGCTGATCAGGCTTTTGAACTGCTCTACCTCATGAAGTTGGCCTGTGGGAAACTGATTTTTTTAACAAGAGCCAATGATTTAACGATGTCTTTTATTTATAAAATTAAATTTTTGTTCCATAAAATATTTAACTTTATTGTGCCCTTTTTCGTTTTCCTCTATTACACTACAGTGATCGACGATAACCTGTCTTACTCTGCTATTACTTCCTCAAGAAGGGATCACTTTAGGTAAATTATAATTCCTATACTCAGCAATCACAGCAATTTATATGAAACTAAATAGAAGACCTTTCCTGCCTTCTGGTTGATATAGCTAGTGCACAATCTGTAACAAAGCTTTTAGTCAAATGAGGCTCAACTTGCCCTCTCATTAGATAGGAGCACTTGATCATTTACTCTTTCTTTACTTTGTGATCTGTGCTGACTAAACCCTTGAGACTCCATGGGCACTGAGCCCTCTGTTCTGTTCTTTTATTTATAATCTCCACGAAAGTACCTCCCACATCAGGACATGCTCCATCAATGGAGAATTCTGGACAGCAAGACCCTGGGACTTGACTCTGCAGCACTGCAGTCCATGTGGGTTTGGCTGCTGGCTTCAGCAGAGTTAGGAACCACCAGAAGTAGGCTCATGTAACACAAGTTATGTAAAAGGTGCTAATGTTCATTTTATGCCATTTTACTAGCAGTAGACCACACACTCCTTAAATTCAATGCCAAATCTTCCTGTAGCACGTAAGGACAAAGCTTAAGATCCTATGTGAGGATCCTAAAGAACCAGGAAGCATCCTAAACTGACTACTCAGCAGTATTCAGGAAGGAAATTTTGCAGTTAATCCATGGCTGTAAAGAGGATTAAGAAGCCATCTATTTGCTATTTGAATCTCCTATTCGATTTAGATGCTTAAATCAGTCCTTTCTTGTAAAACATGGGAATGTAGAGTTTAATCCAGCTGTCTATACTACTCAGGTTGTAGTACTTTATGAGGCATATGCATTTAAATTCATCTTCTGCTTCCTTTCCACCCTGCTCATGGGAGTGCCCAAGGTTGTTAGGTATTAACTGTCTGCAGAGAGAAGGCTGCAGAAGCCTGTTGGTTTTCCCACTAGGCTGGGTGTTGGGAGACAGCTTTGAATCCCAGTTTCAAACACAAGATAACATATATAATGTTTGCTGGTAAAAGGACACTACCCACTCCTCCTCCAAATCCGTGTTTTGTGTAACAAGAAATCTCTTATAGAGACCTTAAATAGAACCTCCCAGAACTGCCCCAGGGTTTCTCAGTGCTGGATCTTGTGCTAATAACTTGCTTTGCCATATTCAGCCTAGCTTTCCTCAAACCCCAGTGACAGTAGTGGGAAAGTGAACAAGTTTTCATCACATATATTGTTAAATTTGAAACACTGTAGATTAAATTCTTTAAAAATATTTCCCTAAACACGATCATTTATTTTTCCTAAGTGATTTCTAGCACCCTGTGGCTATCAAGGCTCAGAAACTGCTGGATAAACACAGGCCTCAGCTGGAGTGCTTACGGTGTAATCTGAGCCATGGTGTGGCTAAACAATTTGAAAAAAAAAAAAAAGCAAAGGCACATCTACACTGTTTCTGCTATTTGAATGAGCACTTTGGGCCCAATGGAAGGTGGTGAGCAAGAGAAGAGAAAGGGAAGGACAATGACAACAATAAAAATCTGCTCCTATTGTCATTTTGATAGCTCTCGCACAGCTCATTGTGACCTAGTGCTTCTAAAAGTTTGCAACCTCTGAATCTTCATTTGTTTTCTATTCCATCATGTCTTTATGGGCAGGTAGATCTCTCCTTAGAGGAAAAGCCTACACTGATTACAGCCCATGTGTTAGCTGAGACACTATCCAGGACTTCTGAAATTACTGTCTAAACCCTAGGGATCTTCCTTTGGAGAGAAGATTCTTCCAGCATGTCTCCCCATACCTCCAGGGGAAATTAGGCCTGCCCTTAGCAATTCATAAACACAGGATGTATGGAAATATGTGCCTTTTTAACCTTATGCCCTCCAGTGCATGATGTAATGAATACCATGAGAGGGATGGATTTGTCTACATTGAAACTTGGAATTGACCCTGAAGGGCAGATTTCACTTGGGCCAAGCCACATGAACTGCCTTTCCTGTCTATCTTATCTAGAAAGCAGTCTTGTCTGCTCTTCTCTATTTCTATGGAAAACAGAAACAGAGTGGGTGTATGTGTAGAAGAGAAAGGAGTAAAGAAGTCTGGGAAAGAAAGTGATGGATTGCTGAAGGTAGATTTCATATGTTTCAGGTGTGTCCTTGCAATGATTTCTATGAGCCCTGTAAGATACAGCTGCACAAGGACAGCACACACTAAGATTCATTGGTGCTTCTAAGCTCAGACTGGGTGATTATTAGAGTGAGAGGGAGGAGAACAAGCTAATGGTTTTTATTAATGTGGATACATATAGCAAATCTGCATTTGGGAATTGACCCAAGTGTCAGTAAAACTTTTTTTTTTTCTGATTGAAATATGGAATGTCTTAGGAAGAATTTATTTTTTGTTGTCTCCTCTTTCTGTCTGTTGATCTATTATTTCTTAATAAATTTTAAACATCTACAAATATTTAGTACTATTTAGTATGTTTTTATGGTCAGTTTTCATTCAGCTGAATCTGGAATTGGTATGCTCGGTATTAATACTTTTAGATAAAGATTTGCATCCGGGTTACACCAGAAGATTACTTACACCTACAGCCAGAAAAAGATGTATGGAAATAATTGACATTATAGGTATATACACAGGATCTCCAAAGCCTCTGCCACTTGCTGTCTGCACTGGCAGTAGCTGCATTCCTCCTCTATTACTTTACTACCTACTTTACTACCAGTAAAGACCCAATGGCACCTACAAGTCTGATGTGAGGAATGCCTCTAATGCCACTGAGCTTTTGTCATACCTGTGCTTCCAGCTGTTGTTTGCCAGACTGGGAATGTGGATCCAGGGATGGCTTTAGGCTTAGGCAAAACAGGAAACCGTTTAGGTCAGTAGGATGCTGGGTAATCGTAGTGCCAGTGGAAGCACTGCTGCAGCAGCATCTTTGCATGGGTGATGGAGAAAGGGCACCAGCTTTTCCAACTGCTGTTGGTATGGCTTGAGTTGCCAATCCCTGCCTTTTGCTTGGAACATTTCATGTTACTGCTCCGGATGACCTGATGATAGCTCAAAAGGAGAACATTTGCCTGTCCCTTTTTCCCAGGAACCATTAAACCTTAACTCCTGAAATCCGGGATCCTTTTCCAGCTTTTCTCTGGGAAAGAAAGAGAAATCAAGACTCCAACAAAATATATTATTTACGGGTATATCAGAAATATTGAAAAATTCAACCTCTGTAGAGAAATACCAGATAGCAATTAAGAACCAGTTAGAAGATCATGTGACATTTATGGAGGGTACCAGTAATGAACAAATGGCCTGTAAAGGAATAGTAAGAACTGCAGAACGATATGTACAGCTAACTCAGTGGATGAAGAATACTGTAGGAAAGTGCTTTCATTGTATGGTAGGGTCTTTTTACCTTTAAAGCCCTTTTTTGTACTGTTAGACAAACAGGAGGCCAAGAGTCTGATAATCTTCACCAGGACTTGTTAGAGAAGGTGCCGCAGATAGAAATATTCGCTGATACATGAAAGACAACAAACAGTGCCTTGAGCATGCAACTGAGATGAGAGAAGACAGACCAGCTAAATGATTTCAGTGGATTTAAAGCTCTTGGCCACATGGAGAGAAAACTGAGTATAGTATTGAGACCAAAACGCTTTTGCTTATTACTATTGCTGAATAAAATTTGTCCTTCACAGAAAGAGATCTATGGGGAGGTATGTTGGAAACCAACCAATGTCTCATGTTTGAAGAGCAAAGAACACACTGCCAGAAGTAATCTTTGGTTTTAATTCCTTACAGATCTTAACAGTACAAAAGTGAGACCCTATGTACTTACTACCAAATGGTTTACCCTGTATCATACAGGCTGTATTGCACATTTCTTACTTAGGATATTCTACATATAATTTTTTTTTAAAAAAAGTATGTTTTCATGTGTTTGAAATGTTTGGCTTTAAATATACTTATCCTAAATATCTTTTTCTTTTTTGTACCTGAAATAAATGTAACTCTAAGGAAATAACATATGTTACTATAGAATGAACAACAGAGTGGCCATAAAAAAAAAAATAAAAATAAAAAAAGCAAACTTTTACTAGTGCTACATTAAAAAAAAATAATCTGGAATTACTGAGCTATTTAATTTTAAATAAAAGAACATTTGTCTTTTTTTTCCTCACCTGTTCTATGGAAAATAAATATTTCTGAACGTATATAAATATTTAGAAGAATGTACATTACAAAATTAGCTGAAGGTTTATTTAAGCCTTTCCTCAGCTGTGCATGAAACCTGATTTCCAGAAGACTGTTGTTTGTTCAAAGTTGGGGAAAACATGATGATGCCCTTGAAAATAATCACACTGCAAGTAAAAAAAGTGGGAAAAGGAAACAGAATTTTGATATTAATGTCAAAAATAAGTTTAATAAAGATTATTTTAATAGAGAATGAGCTTTTATTTGTTCCTTACATGGAAAGTTGGCAGTCTACAGTAGGATGGATTAAAGCAATGCTTTAAAGAAAAAAAATGAAGTGAAATCACTGAATTTATTACAAAATAAAATTTGAAAATAAAATAAATAGTTGAGGTCAATGTGTTAAAGAAATTATAACACTGACCTGCAGATAATAGTCCAATTTGCAATTATCTCCCCTTGTGCCAGTCTGCTTGGTAGTCAAAACCACATGTGCCTGTGAATGTGTTTATAAGAAAACAGTGTGTCCCAATATTATCTTTTAATGGAGCAATAGCAACTAATTTTACTCCTTTGCCATGAGTTGTACCATGAAAATTTTCATTCCATATATCTGATCTTTACAATTTTTCTATTCCATTCACTGACTCTGCTTCCCATTTAATCCTTGCAATCTCTCCACAGTCACTTAACAGGGTACGTTTGGTGAAATTTTGCGTCCGCTATATCTCTTGCAAGACTTTGAAGCATATGGGATAGTCTTCTAGCTCCTGTCAGAGCTTCTTCACAGTCAAGGCCATACATCCTTACAGGAAGACCTTGTCACTTTTGTTCTTTCCCTGGCTTATTTGGGTTTCCTGGTGTTTTTATAGGCAAACTGAAAGACCGACGGCAAGTACCTTGTTCTGGACCCTACTTGTCCAGCTTGGGTGGTCACAGTGTGATGCTTGCATCACCACTGCCATTGGAGTAGCTGCAGGACCATGCAAACACCCGAGCTTGCCCACCACATCAAAGTCAAGCACTTGCTAAATGTTTGTGTTTTCTTGTTTTGGAAGAGTTTTATTGTTTCTATTATCAATTAATTACTTTTGAACTTGGACAGCTTACTGTTAAATTTTATGGGTAGATCACAGAAAGGTCACTAACTCACAGCTAGTTATATAATAAATATATATACAGGGAGGCCAGAGAGGCATAAAATAGTGTGAGCAAATGAAGCCATGAGCAGGCACCGGCAGATGCGTGCATACCACAGTGGGTTTTATTGGAAAAGAAGCAGAGAGCACAGTGGCGATAAACATCAAGAAATACTGCATGTTTTCTCACTTGTGTGTTCCTAGACGAATTATCACTAGATCAGGTTGGTCTGTTTGTTTCATTTTTATACCCAAGCAGACAAAATAAAAAGGGCAACTATTTTGAACAAAGAAAGAATGGTTAAAAGTGCCAGGTTAATGCACTGTTCATGAAGAGAGAAGGAAAGCAGTCCTAAGGACAGACATTGCTTCTGCACATAGTCATGCTGATAATTGTGATACTGATTGGTGGGCAGCCATTAAACTCAATATGAGGTTACTTACTGTTTTGTGGCTTTGTTCATAAATAGCATCTTTCCCCAAAAAACTTCCTTAAAACATCTCACAGGGTAAGAATGTCTGTAGCCAGTTCTACAGGCAAGGAAACCAAGGTACAGAGCTGTGAAATAGTCTGTCCAAGGATGTGGACTTTGCTGGAAGGTCCCAGAAAAAGATTCACATCATCTGGGTCCTAGTATAGCCTTCGACCCTTGGCTGATGTGTCTTTCTTAAAACACTGGATCATGATTAACTCAAGCCAGACGATTTGACTGTATTTCATATTGCAGTCGTTATGAAAGCTTAATTTTTGGAGAGTGATGCAGAGAGAAACCCCACTGTAGAGTTTGCTGGGAATTTGGAGCATTTGCTGGGTTGCTGAGGAAAGCGCTTAAAAAAAATAGCATCAAGGAAATAAGCATCCCTTTCGTGGCTTACTTCTCCAGCACCGGTATGCAGTGTTGTCACTTCAGGAAATGCTATCCTATCTCAGGGATGATCAGGCATGTCCCTTTTGTGGCCTTCCAGTACCTAAATGGAGACTACAAGAAAGCTGGAGAGGGACTTTTTACAAGGGCATGTGGGGATAGGACAAGGGGGAATAGTTTCAAACTGAAAGAGGGTAGATTAGGAAGAAATTCTTTACTGTGAGGGTGGTGAGACACTGGAACAGGTTGCGCAGAGAAGCTGTGGCTGTGCCATCCCTTGCAGTGCTCAAGGCCAGGTTGGAAGAGGCTTTGAGCAACCTCGTCTAGTGGAAGGGGACCATGGACCATGGCAGGGGGGTTGGAACTAGGTGATCTTCAAGAGTCCTTCCAACCCAGACCATTCTGATATTCTATGATTCTGTGATTCTATGTATAGATATGTGCTAGTTATATGGAATGATTTACAACGGTTATTACAAGAATATCACTGATGTAAGTTACTGACTGAATTTTATTTTAATATTCTTACAGTATTAGGCCAGTGATGATAGGAACACCAGAAAGTCACCTTCTCCTCATGGGATATTAAATTTAAAGTGGAGTGTGTAATGTAATGTCTGTGGGTTTCATTGGGTGACCCACGAATACAAAGACAGAATCCTTAAAATATATTAAGAACAGTTATGTTTATCTTCTAGCTAAGTGGGAATAAAAAGGATGTGTGTGAATACATTATTCTTTTCCTTTGTTGAAATGTGACCTTTGATCTTCAGTAACTACTCCCACATGAACAGCAGAGTGCAAACGTATCGTGGAGGATGGTGTAAAGGTTTTCCCTCTTACTGCTTTGATGCGTGTAAAGCCCCTTATTTCCCTGCCCAAATATTTTTTGCATGTTTCAGGCATTTGCTCTGGCATGTATTTTGCATATTTTCGATAGCAATTTGGCTCCTTGCCCTTATGCTTCAGAGAGAATATTCAGGGCTTATTTAGGCAAGGTAAACAGATGGAAAACCACTAATCTCAAAACATTTTATGTCAAGTTGCTATGAACGGTCCTAGGGGGTTCACTGGGCTCCTCAGCTTCTGTTTGGCTGAGCAGACCTCAGGGCCTTACTGTGGTTGCCTGCTGGAGACCTGCCTGCTGCAGACATGGTTATGGGACTGCCCAAGCCAGCCAGATCAAGTTGGACCCAGTTCCTGAATTCCTATTCTTTCTTATAGCCTCAATGTCAATGGCTTTCAAGCTTAGCTTTCCAAGGACTAACTTGTTTTGAGTCACATAGGTATATTTTTGGCAAGGGTTCAAAACCTCATCAGTCTTAATCAAGCATGAGAAAGAGCTACAATACCTCATCAATCTTTATCAAGCATAAGAAACACCTAAATATCCAGGCAAAATAACAGCCGTGTGTGCCTTCCTGCTTTGGCTGATTGCTAGGCAGTCACGTAGGTCTAAGGGATACAAAAACAGTTCTCTCTGTTAAAATTTTATCCCAAAACACAGAGCCCACTTTCACTCCATCAGCAGACCTTATGCTCTCCCTCTGTTACCAGTAAGACAGCATCAATGTAATCATTGCCTATTTCTTTTACGATAACACTCCAGCATCACTCTTCTCAGAAACTTCCCCCAGGTAAATGCATTTAGTTTGCTCCTCTTTTCTAGGATTCAAATTAGAGAAATACAAAAGCCAATTCAGTAAAGGCAGTCTTCATTGGCTTCTTACAAATAAAAACATTAGTAGAGTGTAAAGTAAAAAAAATCATTTCCCCTGAGGAGAACTATAGACAAAGGAGCCACACGTGAGCCTGAGAGTCATGTTGCTTAATGTAACTTTGGAAAACAATTAGACAGGCACAACGTTCAAACATGGGAAGAATGGGATCATTTTTACAAAATTATCAAATACATGAAATGCAAACGATGCTTCAATTTTAATCTAATTAACTTTTATGGAGGTGTTTCATTGAGAGCACAGGTTTATCTTAGTTCCAGTGAAAAAAAAGCATTATGTCAGTTTTACTTAGAAAGACACTCCCTAATTTGTCATGCCATAACCAAATTAAGCTTGGGAACTACTAATCAGTAGGTGTCTATTGTACAGCAAAGCATTAGCCTTAGCATGCATAATGCCTTCGGCATTCAACAGAGCATATACTGGAAATAAGAATTCCTTTGTCATTTGGCCAGGGAAGAAATTATCTTCATAGTTCACGATTTGTATAATAATCAGTTAAAATAAGGTGTGTCATTTGCAGAAGCTCATGAAAAAATTAACGTTCCAGTTCTTATTTAGCAGCTTTGACTTCTTAAATACTTGCAAATTTCCTGAAAACACTATCATAGAATCATAGAATAGTTAGGGTTGGAAAGCACCTTGAGATCATCTAGTTCCAACCACCCTGCCATGGGCAGGGACACCCCACACTAAACCATGCCACCCAAGGCCTCATCCAACCTGGTCTTGAACACCACCAAGGATGGAGCATTCACAACTTCCCTGGGCAACCCATTCCAATGCCTCACCACCCTCACAGTAAAGAATTTCTTCCTTAGATCCAATCTAAACATCCCCTGTTTAAGTTTTAAACCGTTACCCCTTGTCCTGTCACTACAGTCCCTGATGAATAGTCCATCCCCAGCATCCCTGTAGGCCCCCTTCAAATACTGGAAGACTGCTATGAGGTCTCCACGCAGCCTTCTCTTCTCCAGGCTGAACAGCCCCAACTTTCTCAGCCTGTCTCCATACAGGAGGTGTTCCAGTCCCCTGATCATCCTCGTGGCCCTCCTCTGGACTTGTTCCAACAGTTCCATGTCCTTTTTATGTTGAGGACACCAGAACTGCACACAATACTCCAAGTGAGTTCTCACGAGAGCAGAGTAGAGAGGCAGGATCACCTCCTTCGACCTGCTGGTCACGCTCCTCTTGATGCAGCCCAGGATACGGTTGGCTTTCTAGGCTGCGAGCGCACACTGAAGCTGGCTCATGTTCATTTTCTCATCGACCAACACCCCCAAGTCCTTCTCTGCAGGGCTGCTCTGAATCTCTTCTCTGCCCAACCTGGAGCTGTGCCTGGGATTGCTCCGACCCAGGTGTAGGACCTTGCACTTGGCATGGTTAAACTTCATCAGGTTGGCATCAGCCCACCTCACAAGCGTGTCAAGGTCCCTCTGGATGGCATCCCTTCCCTCCGGTGTATCAACCGAACCACACAGCTTGGTGTCATCGGCAAACTTGCTGAGGGTGCACTCAATCCCACTCTCCATGTCACCGACAAAGATGTTGAACAAGACCGGTCCCAACACCGATCCCTGAGGGACACCACTCGTTACCGGTCTCCAGCTGGACATTGAGCCATTGACCACAGCTCTTTGTGTGCGGCCATCCAGTCATTGGGAACTTCACCTGACTGCCATGATTTTTCAAATATGATGGCCAGTGGCTTAGCAACTTCATTCGCCAGCTCCCTCAGGACCCGCAGATGGATGTCGTCAGGTCCCATGGACTTGTGTATGTTTAGGTTTTTAAGATGGTCTCTAACCAGATCCTCTCCTACAGTGGGCCAGGGTCTTCATTCTCACAGTCCCTGCATTTGCCTTCCAAGACTTGGGTGGTGCAGTCAGAGACTTTGCCAGTGAAGACCGAGGCAGAAAAGTCATTAAGAACCTCAGCCTTCTCCAAATCCAGGGTAGCCAGTTCTCCCAATAGCTTCTGAAGGGGGCCTATGTTGTCCCTAGTCTGTCTTTTACTCGCTACGTACCTATAGAATCCCTTCCTGTTATCCTTAACATCCCTAGCCAAGTTCAATTCTAACTGGGCCTTAGCCTTCCTCACCTGGTCCCTAGCTTCCCAGACAACATCCCTGTATTCTTCCCAGGCCGCCTGTCCTTGCTTCCACCTTCTAGAAGCCTCTTTTTTCCTTTGAATTTTCCTCAGCAGCTCCTTATCCATCCAAGGAGGTCTCCTGGCCCTCCTGCTGCACTTCCTTCTAGTTGGGATGCAACATCCCTGAGCTTGGAGCAGGTGATCCTTGAATAACAACCAAGAGTCTTGGGCCCCCCTGCCCTCTAGGGCTATATCCCATGGAACCTTACTAAGCAGGCTCCTGAAGAGGCCAAAGTCTGCTCTCTTGAAGTCCAGGGCAGTGAGCTTGCTGCACGCTCTTCTCACTGTCCCGAGGATCTCGAATTCGACCATCTCGTGGTCGCTGCATGCAAGGCTGCCCTGGAGCGTCACATTTCCAACCAGCCCTTCCCCGTTGGTGAGCACGAGGTCAAGCATGGCACCTCTCTTTGTTGGCTCCTCTTACTTGCAGAAGGAAGTTGTCTTCCATACAATCGAGGAACCTCCTGGATTGCTTGTGCCAGGCTGTACCTTCACTCCAACAGATGCCAGGGTGGTTGAAGTCTCCCATGAGCACAAGGGCCTGTGAGCGTGAGGCTGTTCCTATCTGCCTATAGAGCACTTCATCCGCAGATTCCTCTTGATCAGGTGGTCTGTAACAGATCCCCACAGTAATGTCCCCCATCGCTGTTCTCCCTTTAACCTTGACCCACAAACTCTCTGTCGACTATGTATCCTTAAACCCATTTTTTCTTTCTGCGTAGTTCCTTTCCATCCTCTCCCCTCCAAAATACACAGCCTCAAAAGAAAACTATAAATCTCCAGTCGCATTAGGTCTACAAAATTCCTTATATTCTGTTTTTCTCTCTCTAATTCCACGTATGCACAGGTGAACTACACATGTTCACATATTCATGCACAACATCTATTCCTTGCTGTTATTTCCATACTAGCGTGACAAACACTTCAGGTCAAATCTCTGAGCCAGGTATGGCCAGTGAGCTGTAGCTCACCTTTGGGTACCCTCTGGAGGCACTGTGTCCCTCAGAGAGCTCTCTGCTGCCTCTTCCTCTTCCTCCTTTCCCTTTTTCCAGAGGAAGAAGTGATACATGTGCTGTGGACACCACCTCTAGCACATTGAGTCATCTTAATATGCTGTTTATTTAGAGTTAATTTACACTAAATAAGGTATAAACTATTATAAACACTGTCTATTTAGTGTTTACTTAATCCCCACCCATGTGAGTGGAGTTACCGGGCATGCAAGCTATGATAGTCCACATGTGTTGGAGTCCAAGGTCAGGTAGCTTATGTCTAATTTCCTTACGTGGCATGCACTGAAAAATAGACCAGCCTTTTGCTATCAGATAATTGCAAAAAGAGACTTCACTAAATAGTATGACATCAAGTGACAAAAGACTACTCCTATATACTTTTTTCCATGTCTTTGTTTTACTGAACAGAAAAATACAAATAATATAGAATAACTAATAGCCTATGATCAAACTCCAGACTGCCACTCATGTTTTCTTCACAAGACTTTGCATTTTAACCATTGGGTCTTGCAAATGGTCATCAAAATCTGTATTAACAGCCCGCATTATAGCTGGAAGACCTCCTGATTGCTCTGCTTAAAACCATCTTGAGCTTCACATCGCTCACAAGTCTCAGATCACACACACGACACAAAATCAAGTAAATGATACCACAGTGAAGTTTTTAAAGCTCTTATTTATTTTAAATAACATTATTTCTCTGACTTCATCCAAACAAGACACCGTTTGTTAGGATGAAGATGAACTCCTGCTCTGATGAATCAAGCCAGTCTCATGCACCTGCTCCTAAGATCCCAGGTTACTTCTACTTCCTCCTCCAAGCTGCTGTCACTTACAAAAGTTGTTCTGATAATATCACAAAGAGTCTTTTTGAACTTTTTGTTTTTTGTAGGACATCAAGAAAACCGTACTTTTGCCAAAAGTCCAGCTGTAACATAGTGAGGAGAGCATGAACATAAACACATATGTAAAAATGGCAGGAAGAATTAAGTTGCTTATATTATTATTATTTGAATTCTTCTACATCATGCTGTTGAACTGAAAAAAGAACTTAAAGATGTATTAGTCGGCTTAGAAAACACAATCCAAAGTACAGTAATACAATATTTTTCTAATTGCACAACTCATAGGTGGGAACTGAGGAAGAAATTAATTCAGAAGTATAAAGGAAGTGAAGTGATTTTTGTGGCTTTCTAATCAAATAAATAAATATAGCTAAGATCATACACGAACTGAACAAAGGGTAGAATTACATCTGGAATCAGAACTACCTGAAAAAGTGTTATTTAATTTATTAGAACTTTATTTTTACTCTTATAAAAAAGTCACAAAAAGCTTTCTCGCTGGTATCAAAAGTATTAAATGCGTTGACAATTTGACATAGATTCCATCTTCCTGAAAGGCTGAATCCTGTGAAGCCACAAAACACAGAAACGGTTTCTGTTTACCTATTCATGGGAGTTATAACCACCTAATAAATTTAATTGTCTAAAATATTGTTTTTACAGGGGGAAAGAGGATACTTGCCTTAAAGAGGAAGCCGTTCTGTGATGGCCTGTGGCCATTACCAGAGCATCCTGACTAGTGACCCAATCAGCCTCTCTCTGTACAGGAATAGTCCTTAATAAGTAGATGCAATATTTTATGGCAGGTGTATTACAGTGGACTAAATACAGCATTAAAAACCCAGACTTTCTGATCCCAGTAAGAGCTCACATAAACATATACATTTCTTTTTCCTCCAGAAAAGTATCTGCATTCCAAAACATGCATAATGACACCTTCTATATGAAGGTATTTTATTGATTTTTGATGTTTAAAATATTATTGGAGGATAAAAATTCCTTCAGATGTCTTTCAGTGTGAAATCATTACTCATTCCTGAGTTAAAGGGAAATTGTATTGTCTTCCAGGTGAATTTTTACTGTGTAAGAATCTCAGATTTTATTGTTAAATTCAAATATTCCTGCAAATTGACTGCTTAGATTATTTACATCCTGAAAACTCTGCATGTGACGGATTCTGACATTTTTCAGTACTATCAAGATATTTCTAACAGGTAGATGTAGAAATACCAGGGCAGAGAGGAGAAAAAAACCCCATGTATTTCAAATGAGAGCAGAGGCAGCCTGAACCAGTGCCCCACAATTCTGACTGCTAGGAAAAAATAGTTGTTTAAAAAAAATATTGATAAACATTTTCATAAATGGGCTCCTACTACTGAGAAATAAGGTCAATGTTTTCTATAGAGTTCTTGCTTCAATAATTGAGTGAAGCTCCTGAATAGTCCAGCTGTGCCATTAAAAAGAAATTCAGAAGAAAACATTGAACAGATTCAGAGCACTGCAACAAGAAACAGAGTTCTCTCTGCTTCTTTAGCTTTAACTTGGTGCCCAGGACAGAGATATTTTCTCTGTAAAAGTGCAATGGTTTTTGTTTGCTTATCATTCTTCCAGCTATGACAAGGATACATGATTGCAATAAATCTTTTTTTTTGAGACACTGGAGCAGTCTTGATCACAGTTGATGACTCATAAGCAAACAAAGGTAGAGGCTGTCTTTAAAAAAGGTCTTTAAAAGTGGGTTTTTTAGTCTATGATTATGGTACATTCTTAATTTACTTATTTTGTTTTATGTAGTATAATGTTTCACATATTTTGGTCATGTTCAGAATAAATGTTTTTAGTAGGTTTGCTTTTTATGGAATTAAGAATTTTGTCAGTCTTTACAGCAGTGTGCTTTTAGCTATTTGCTGAAATGGGTTTTAATTAGAGCTCAGAATGAGCTCAGGGTCTTGGAAACTCCTATCTGCTTCTGGGATAGAAAACTGCATTCACGTGTAATCTACATTTGGTCAAATATCTCATAAAATCTGCAAAATTGTTTTGAATGCTGTGGTGTGTCATACAAAATAGCTGAGCTTAGGTAGTGTCTTCTCTAAAATGTCTACCAGCCCAAAGATAAACCTGCTAGACAACTCTCTAGGGTGGGGACTTTTTGTGAATAATTAGCCTTGAGCAATGAAACTCCAGAGCCACACCTTGGCTGAATCTTTGATCTGTCTTTATGCAGCTAGAACTAAGTTACAGAGTTTATGCACTATCTTAATGTTGAGGGAGATAAAATCTTCACTCTTGCATACATACTGCAACAAATATACGTGTGCGCATATACATCTCTCATATATATATACACACGCATATATATGGTAAAAATGGATGTTAAGGCTCACGATTCGATTATGTTTCTGCATTGTTCATTCTGGTGTGGTTTAGTCACTTTAAGGTTTTGTTATTTTTATTTCTTTTGCATAAAAGGTGAAACTCAATGACACATTGTTTCTTGATGGCATCAGAACAGTATCTACAACAATCAGTGTGCTGACAGAGCAGAATCTTTACCTGACCTATTTAGTAATTACACTTGTCAAACACTGTAAAATGAAATTAATCGTTTACAATGTGTATGGTTTTTTTATTTTTTACACATAAAAGCCATTTTTTTAGACAATATTATTGAATAATAGAAAGTGTCAAACACTCGCATCTATGTGATCTTCCTGCATATGGTCTGTACTGGACAAGTCTACAAGAAATGTGAACAGAATGATTATCACTTTGTCCTCCATTTTAATCCTTGATGCACTTCCAGCTCTACCTGGAGCCTTGGGCAAACCCCTGAACTTCCGTCTCTTATTCATGCAATAAGATTTATAATAATACAGAATTAATTGGTTATTTGTTTGCCATTTTGAAGATAGTTAGCTACATTCTTTTCTTGTTTATACCAACGTAGTATTCCAAGTGAATGAATTTGTGACTGTGTAATTTAGAAAAATTAAAAGTTTCCACTCTCATGCTTAATGTTGTAAATCTCTTCTATCATTAAGTTCTGCAAATACACATGAGAAATGCCCATATAGTTATTAAAATTGTCAAGAATAAAAGACTGCTTCTTTTACCCTGTGCAGCAATAACTCCTTCTGATTAAGAAAAAAATAAATAATTTCATGCCAACATAAAGCTCTAAGATGATTAGAAAAATTATTCTCATACAAAATTAGCAGAAACACAGTCTCCTTACCCGCTGAACTGAGACGTTCACCAGACTATTGTGTATTCAGTTAATGAAATAGTCTCAGCATATTGTTGTAAATGCTAACTTTTTGCTTTTTGTAGTTCTTCAGAAACATCAACATTCATCTGTATGGCTGGGCTGCTGAAATTGCTTCAGTCACACTCCTCACAGGAATATTAAGATTCACTGAACTGATGTGGTTGATAGCACTAAGAATTAACCATCTGATTAGTGGATAAATCATCAGGTAAGTATCTGTAAACTGTAATTTTTTGTATCTTTTAGAGTGTTGAAGAAGTCAGGCTAATTTGCACACCCAAAGAGAAATTCAAGATGAGGACACCTTAATTTCATTTTGGTTTAAATATTGGCATATTCAAACAGCAACCTTTTTTTAACATTCTGATTTTTTTTAACTTAAAATACTTTAAAAAAAAAAATATTTATGAGCTAGATTAATTTAGAATAATAAATATCCTTTCCCTTCTATATTATGCAGAAGTTTTAGTGAAATAAGTGCTTTGTAGACAGGTATAAACAGCCTTTTAGTAACACTTTCTGAACATTTTGTAGTGACCATATTATAATGCATCTCACAAAAATACACTGATCTTTTTCCTTACAGACAAAAATAAGTGACATATACTCCTATTTCCAGATATAGCTCATGAATATGCATATATTTCTCCTCATGTAAGCTTTTATGGAGCTGTATCAGAAACACAACATGGTTTATTCTCTAATGTCAACAGCAGGAATTTCCATAGTACGCTTGGACTAAATGTCTAAAAAGGGATTAAAAAACAAATGGTACTTTAACAAATCAAATTTCACCTTTGTTTAATAGATCATTTTACATGATTTCAATGGTTTTTTCCATTTGTATCTAAAAATTTCTAAGGACAAAATTCCTGTTATTCTAATCCTATGGATGCCAGGAGGCTCTGAGTAGAAGATTTTCCATATTTTCAAATTGCAAAAAAACAAGCTGCAAATCCTCCTTCCTGCACCCTTTGTTCAGCAATGATGGTTCCACCATGCAGATTCTCAGATGTGGCACTTGCCCAGAAGAAGTGGAGCCAGGGGGACATCCCGGCTAGCGGGCAATCCCAACCTCCCTCCACAAGGGAGAATCCTGCACAGCTTTGCAGCTCCAGCAACACAATACTTGCACTCTGTCATCACACGGACTTGTTCTTGTGCTCAAACTCATGGCTAATCTCTGAGAAAATCCATCGAACCTGAATGAGGTTTCAGTCAAAACCTCAAATAGGATTTACAAGCAATGTTTACAGTGCTGTGGTTTCAACTTCAGGCTGAGAAAACAAATATTTAATAGGCAATAAACTTTTTAAGAGACTTGAAAAGTAGGGGAATGTGGTTTTGCTTGGCTACAAGCTGTCTCTCATGCTGAGATAGCAAGTAACGTGTTCACTATGTGGTTTCTTTTTAAGACCCACGCAAAATGCTTTTGGTAATCTGTTACAAAATCCATGTCAGTTAGCATTTTAGTTCAGGTTCATATATTCAAGACCTGTAAAACTTTTTCTAAAAGGGCTGTGCAACAGAATGGGAGGACCAATTGATTTTTCCAGTGTATAACTCAGAGGTAGTGTGCTACCCAGTCTCCTCATTCGCCTTATTTCCAACCCCATTACACAGCTCTTATAGTCCTCTGTTCCTGCGGTGGGTGCAGTGTGCTTCCCTATTTCTCAAGTACAGTTTTTAAAAGCCGTGACTACAGTATGAACTTTTTTCTTGCATGCCTAATGAATTTATTTCTTTTTTGGTCTTTCTCCCTCATTTGCCCTGTTCTGCTAAATCCCAGCCCATATTAACAATTCTACTTTAATAAGACACATGGTCTAGTGCAAACCCTGGACAAAACATTATTCCCACTTAGTTATGGGTTTGAGAATGGTGGTGCCCATCAGCAAAAAATTCTAGTGGGAAGAGATGAGAAACCTTTATAATCTATAAGGAAAAAGATAACAGAAGTTGTAAGAATTTCTTCCCTGCCTCAGATTTCTCACAAAGTCAGCAAGATTGGGTTCAGCTGCTGCAATTCACAGTCTGATGCATCAACCAACATCCACTTTGGTTGACATTGACACACCACCGTCTGTGAACTCCCATGCTGGAGGAACTGGTTCATGTCCACTTCTGTGACCCAGGTGTGGGGAGGCAACCACAAGCAGAAAATGGGGCGGACATCCCCAGTGCTATCGTTTTAAAATATCTTGGCATTTATTTTAGCATGAGGTGCTTATAATTCTAGAACTGAAAAAAAAAAAAAAAAACCGAAGTCCAAGTAGGACTGAAAAGAAGAAAAGGTTAAGAAGGAATAAAAGATTAAGTTTCCAGGCTTCAATGTAAACTTTACCTTTTACTCTAAATAAAACAGAACTAGTTAAATGAGTTAAGCTGTTACTTTGTCCCAACTGGCTTGTCTGTAAGAGTCTGAAATAAGATTTACTTTAGAAAGGCAGGACTGTATAGAACTTGCTGTGGTTAGCTAGGCCATGCTCCATGGCTCTTCTTTACATATTCTCTTCACTTAATGCTATGATCACCTCTTTACAGAAGCAGGCAGAGATGATTTCCAGGCTGTGCTGATGGTTGGAGTTGCAGGCTTCTTAGCAGTCACAGGAGGCTCACGTTTCATCTCTGTGGTGTTAAAAATAACTCAAGCTTGCCAGGTGAGGTATTTTAGGATCACAAGATGTTTTATTTCCTTATGTGGCAAGGAACTTCATAAAGTAAATACAGAGTGCTGATCACCTAAGTTAATTGAAATATTTGTCCTTTATATATGCATTTTGTATATACATATAGAACATAAGCAACATACATGTGTAAAATATTAAAAATCACAAATACTATTATAAGTAAAAGGTTTCGTGCATTGGTAATCATATGCTCATTTAAAAAAAAAGGGAAAAAAGGCACTTTGATTAGTGAGCACAAATGATTTATGCCAGAAGGATTTCTAAGCAGTTTTTTTCATTAATAGGAATCACTAGAAGATCTTAAGATCCTTTCCAACCCTAACTATTCTATGAGTCTATGATTTCTTCTGGAAGTATTTCTGTTGGTCAGGCAAGCAAAAGGTCTTAGTTGCTAGTACCATTTTATTGGGCTATTTAGGACACCCCTCCCATCCCATTCCTCAGGGTAGACTAAATCTCCATGTTTCCACTAGGAAGCACAGGCATCCATGGCCAGCTGCTGGCAATGCTGGGCTTGTCCTACTCCACCTGAGGTGCCGGAGCAGGGCTTGGGGCACATCAGCTGCTCTGTCACCTAAGGTGCTCCTTAGTCACAGGACTACAGCTCTACATAAAATGTGCAAAGGGCTAGATACGCTGAAGTGAGAGCTAGGAAGAGCCAGAGTATTCAGCAAAACACACAGAGGTGGCAGGGTGTTTCTCTTGTCAGGATGATACCCACTTCAGTAAACATTAAAGTTCACAGAAATTACAAGCAAAGCATGTAGTTATTTTTTAAAGAATAGGTAATACAGATATGCAAAATGATCATATCCCTTCAGACAGCAAATGAAAATTCAGTGTTTCTACAGATGAAAAATAATAATACTGTAATGTTTTGACAGCATTTTGGATTGTACATGTAGTTCACAAAGGTGGTTTTTTTCTCAATATATCTGATGTGGAAGCCCATCAAGTTCTCTGTGTTTTTCTTTCTCCAAAGCAAATGGAATGTGATTTAAATTTGTTGTTAGTAATATAAAAACACTCACTGAAATATTTTTTTCTCATTCTGTTCCCACATAGGTGATGAATGTGAAAACAAGCTCACAGTTGCCATCCTTTGTGTAGCCTTTTCACTGCTTCATACACTGCTTTATGGTATAGTTAATACTAATATTTAATTGTTTACAGTAGTTATTCCTTCTTCTGTCTGTACCATTTCAAAACAATGTTTTGTTGTATGAGGAACTAGCATCAATGTTTTTATACAAAAACTTTAAAATAATTAATTGAGCCTGTATTTACTGCTGAAAATCTGTCAGTTTCTTTTATGTGTTTGAAAAGATAAATATATTTCTCAAAAATTGATTTTAGTGTTTGTCTGGTTATCACTCAATGGTATTTCAGACCATATCTGTTGTTTGATAACTTGCCAGTCTTCAAGTACAATTGTTTCTCAGCTGAGTCTCCTGTGACAGTTCTGAGTCTTAAGGTGCTCTTTTGGTTCCAGTCATATTAATAAACAAAAGATTTTTCTCCAAGTATGATAGCACATTCTCTATAAACTGAAGACAAAGTTCCTGATGGCACAAACATGATTGAAGAAGAATCAAATCGTCTCTTAAACACTGACAGTCTTGGGTCATCGACCACCTTTCTAGAAAGCCTGTTCTAGTGTTTGAACACCCTCTTGGTAAATAAATGTTTCCTAATGTCCAGTCTAAATTTCTCCTAGGGCAGCTTTGAACATTATCATAGGAGATGATAAACTGTTCAAGGTTGTATCATAAATTTAATATTTAATTATGGTCAACAAAGATAATTTATTTCCATCCAAGAAATTACTCTTAGGAAAGAGTTAATTACATCTATGGTTTCAGTAACACATATGAGATATATTAGCTATTTTTGTCCTTACTTTTAGTATCATTAGTCAGCATAATGCATGATGAACAATTTTTAGCCAACCAGCAGCACTGTCATTCATATCAACTTTATAAGCATGATCATGTATGTAATTGGCCATCATAGTCTTTCATACAGGAAATGATTTGAAGAACAAAAGGGAAGATGTCTACGGAACAATTTAACTCCCTTTGCAGTCCTCCAAAATATTTTGATTGACACTCGAATGTTACAATTTCAGTCAAAACGACCTTCAGAATCAAACACTCAAGCTTAGATAGTCATTTTTCCCTTTGGAAAGTGTGCAGAAAATAATTACAGTTATAAATGCTTGTAATACGAAATATATAATTGCCACTTCTCAGTCTATAAGTGACTGTACAAGGAAAGGTGTAGTAGAGAGTAATGGAGTAGACAATAAGTGGCACCTTCTGTGAACAGCTGTAAGCACAACAGACTTTGTTTCCTAATCAATTGCACCTTTTTATATCTGTAAAACTGCTGATTTATTTTAAACAGCTTTTGATAGCATTGATAGAAATGAAGTGGGAAAGAAGCCTACTCACTCTTCTTCACAAATGTTAACATGCATGATGAAACACATCAGATTGCATGACAATTATGTAGAGAGTAACTTGTCAAGACTATTTTTCTGGTGTTTTCTTGGACTATGTTATTCAGTCAAAGCTAAGCAACAGGCATTATCTTGTTCTCTATTTAAAGTCTGTGTGCCATAAGGTTCTGCACAATCTCTGAAGTTCTCCAGAGCTTGCTGATACATTTCTTCACAACTTACCATATTTACACCATATCAAACCACATCAAACCTGAAGAAGACAACTTGTCCTTTACACTGTTTATGTTTTCCTGGTGTGTTTATTACTTTCATGATAATTATTCCCTCAAAGATCACATAAAATCCAACTCAGATCTGAAACACTCAGTTGACCTCTGTGAAGCTAAACAAAATCCAGAAGGAATGATTTAGCAAACCAAATCTACCTCCAGCCAGTTTTGCCAACCCTTACTTACCCCTCTTTTTGCAAAATGAGAGATATAAACAATGTTCTGTAAATTAATGTTAAACAGCAAATGTGTTCCACCTTCTGAAAACTATAAAGGCTTAAAAAGTTTTCACACCAGTTTAGGCTTTCTTTTCCTTCTTACTCACCCCCCACTATTCCCAGTCCCCCGAGATATGCAGATGTGTTGTGCTCCTAAACAAGGCTAATTAGGTACTAAAAAGAGTGAGGAATGCTCTGATCCGTGTTAGTGGAATGCTATGAAAACCAAGCTGTAACGTGCATGTTGACATACAAGTGCTAGTAGTGATTTATTAACATGGTTTCCACACACTCAAGTACTCCATTCAACCCACATCAACACCTACGAACACAAAATGCACTTTCAATTTTACTACTAGAAAACTTGTATCTATGGGAATGAATTCTAGTCAGAGCAACAACAGTAAGTTTGACTTCAACATTATTCAGCAATACGTGTAGTTTTTAAAGAAAGAATTCCATGTGTGTAAGTTATGTCAAAAATATACTGTTTCTGCATAAAAATACTTAGACTCACAAACATGGCGATGGAGAATTGCTAAGTAAGGAACAAGTATTCAAAATCAGCTCTAAGTTTTTGTGGTTTACAAGCTTAATTGCATCTAAATAGTGCAGAAAAGCAACCTATAGGAACAACATATTTATTATCATTATTCTGATATTCCTGATATATAAACAGAAGCGCTATTTTTGAGACATATAATCCATCTTTCTGACCTTCTAATCTCTGATAAGGCTTATTTCATGCCATTTGTAAGATGCTTACAAAAGAACTACAAGGTTGATCAAAAGCCTGAGAAATTTGGGCTATGATAACGATTTGAATGAACTTGTATTGCTTATTCTAAAAAAGAGGAATCACACAGAAGGCATCATAACTTGTTCAAAGCTTCTACAGCAAGAAGAAAGTAGAAGAGGAGGAAGGCAATTTCAAGATAAGTGAAACTGTGGAAGGATCTGTGGGAGGATTTCTGTATAGAGGTTGGGTGGTCTGAGACAAAACAGAGGAAGGCCCTTTTGCATGCCATTTATCAACATCTCTGAGCCCCACAACACAAAGTGTGTATACAAAGTATGCCTGCCTATCTTTCTTTCCTTACCTTCACTCTCCCGGACCATCTTTCCTATTCCTCACTATCTCCCAGTTAGGTATTGCTCTCCCAAAGTACCACTGTCCCCCCTTGACACAGAAACAGCCTCATACTGCTAGTCTCTTTACATTCCCACATGCTTCGTTCAGCCACCCCCACCCCCAAAATTAAGCATATATTTCCAAAGAAAGAGCCTTGAATAGGCTTTATGTCCTCAAGGATTTCTCTGTGCCCTGTGAATGCCCTCAAGGATTTCATGACTGCCACATAGTAAAGTTCTGCATTATTTACAGGATACCACAACTTGCAACTCTGTTTTTTTGGGAAGCTTAAAGTATTGTGGAAACACTAACTACTTGAGTACTTGCAATGGATTTTTAAATACTATTTTGTGCTCAATTTAGTTTTCAATGTGAAAAACAGATGTTGGGAAGTAGTGTGTCTTGCCACACTTCTTCAATTGCAGAAGTAGTCAATGTCAGTGGAGAGAATAAATATGGGACCTCCTGGGCCCTGGGCTTCAACCTCTGAAGTCATAACAGTAAATTTATCTCTCTAGAAAAAAAAAAGCAGCATTTTATTATTTGGTAGACTTACACTCAGTCTATACCTTTCCATATCTGAAAACCGAACTGAAATGCATATAAAAAAAGACTTAGAGTTCCCCTATATTTGGACTGGTTGATTTCAGTGTTAACTGTCTCATTTCTGCCTATATTTAGATTGACTGTTCATAATGAGCTATTTTCTCCTTACTGAAAAACAGGTTCACTTGTTATTTTGTGAATTTATCAGTCATTTTTTTAAAGACTCAAAACCAGGCTTCACATTCCTCTGATATCAGATACTTGTTAAACTGCAACTTATCCACACACTTTCTAAGGTCCACAAACTTAAAGTGCAATTTCATTTACTCGTGACACTGTTTTGTAAATTTTGGATTGTTTTTAACTAACCAGACATACTTGCTGGTTTATATAAAGTCTGAATGCATTTTGTTTGCTTCTTGAGAGATGAATTGTGGCCAGAAAACAAAAATATGAGAAATACAGCTGGTGGTTTTGTCTCTTTGTTTTTGTTTGTTTGTGTGTTTAGTGGATGCAAGAATGAATATTAATCCACATTTTTAATAAAGCACACATTGTGATTATGACTGCAACTATCTGTACTTTAAATTTGTATTGCTGCACAAAATGAAACCTCCCATGACAAAAGTCTTTATTTTGATAGTGTTATTGTTTATAGAGAAAATGATTTCTTCTTTTCTTGCAAAAGGAAAAGGTAAAAAACTAAAAGAAATGCAATACTGAATATGGTGGACAGGAGATGGCATTTTGCTAAACCTTTGATACATTAGTTGTTGCATACAGTGATGATACTGGGACAACCAAGTCCTGTTGTTGAGGTAATCCACTATACTGGAAAGTACCTTGCAGGGATCTTTTATTTTCTATTGGACATAGAAATTATCCCTTCCCAAAGTAAAATTAGTATTATTAGGGCTATATTCCATAAGCTAACTCACATCCAAGCTTTTTAAAAAACAGAAACATAGAAAAAAAGAAAGCTTTTGCAAAAAGCCACATTACTTTCCCTTTTTAAGATTTTCTGGTTTGCCTTGTCATTTTTCTTTATTTGTATTTATTTCTCTTTCCATGAATTCATGTATATAATGTAGAGACTTAGAGAAGTGCAAACAACCAAAATTATCTCTTGGTTTTGAAGAAGATAAAAACATCACCCTGTAACTACAAAATATTTATTCCTATTAGAAGATACTAAAATGAAAATTGCTATTATTCCATGGGGTTTACAGCTGACAGGATTCCTTTTTCCTTTACTATTTCCACCTTCATTCATAGTCTTTTTCTTAAATTCACACATCAAAGAGAAAGAAAACCTATGCTGTTACACATAAGGTATAATACTTCCACAAAAGAAGTTGCAGTCATATGATAACAGAAAGGGCAATATTTGAAATCTTACACTACAACCCATTTGTTTCAAACTTAGAAGGGTTTGAAGGTGAGGCTGCATCCATATATTTACACCATCAAAGCTCTTCCCTTGCTGTTGAAAGTAACTCTCCAAAAACACATCAGTGTCAACTTCCTATCAAAACAAAGTGGTTAATGCCTGATAGCATCCTCTCATTCTTTTATGGACCCAGGCCAATCCCTATTGAAGTCACCAGAAAGAATTCTTTTGACTTGAGCAAGAAGTTAAATTGGGCTTTCTTGGGTTTGTGGTATAGCCTTGGGCAAGACGCAAACCCTCTGTCCCAATTAATATATCTGCATGCTACCTTCCAATATTATAGCAGGCCAAGTTAATACTCCATTTGGAGTGTGCACTTCTTTTATGCTGCATTTCAGGCAGTTCAAAGCAGTCTTATTTTAGGTACCTATATATAATTATAAAACTGAGATCAACAGATGTTAGAAGCAGATAAAATCTGTAGGGTACACAAGGATATTACGGAGTTGTTGGGGTTTTTTTTCTTCCTATAAGGTAATTAACTTTATGTTTACTTTATTATCTGGAAAATGGACAGCGTAAGATAGGGACTGGCTGACAAAGAATAATAATAATTTTCATTATATTTACATTTTTTCCCTTATGAGAGCTTTAAAGTTATGATACACAAACGCCATAATACTGCATTACATGAAATTTTTAAAAAGTTAAAGTAAGGAACTACGAATTATACTCCTGACATGAGAAAAAATACCTTTCATAAACCAAAAGCCTTTTCTTATGGCATATATTCTGGCTTAGGCAGGAAAGTTTCTATTTCTGAGCAAATCTGTAGGAAAATTAAGTAATAAAATTTATATATACCGGTTTTCATTATAACTGAAACATGGCTTAAAGGACAGAAAAAGAATTTGGACAATACTTGCTTACAAATCCAATTTGAAGATATATAAAAATCAGATCAATCATAGAATCAGCCTTGCTGAGCAAAAAGTATTTAATTTCTTTTACAATGTCAACCAGGTCTGATAAGTTAGGAAGATGCAAGAAAATTAGTAAAGGAAACATTTAACCCTTGTTCCCAAACACTCAAGGTAAATATCATATCCAATCCCTGAAATTTAGTTAATGTGGGGAACTGTGTGACACTCATTTGACTAAATGAATGTTTACTACACCAACTCAAACGTCTAAGCTGAGGCTTTTTTATAGCCAGCAGAGATCTGGCCAACAGTTGATGGATATGTCTCATCCTAAACTAGATTCCTACTTTTGGGCAGATTAAGATTGCCCTATGTGGCATCAATCATATTTACTCTATTTCCCCTGAGTACAGATGGTAACTAGGTGACCCTAGATTATCTATGTGACTAGCTCAGATGTAGACTTCTGCACCACAGACACCAAAAAGTTAGATAAATTAATATTGGCCCTTGTATTTCTGTGAACAGGGTTTCTGTAAAATTTATTCGTATGTTAAACAGATCTAATAGAAGAACCTGAGCAAGGCATAGTTTAAAATAGTCATTAAGTTACTTTCTTGCAATAGGAAAGACCTTGGGACAAATCTTTATTCTTAATTACTCAAAGCAAAGACTGAAATCAGTACATTTTACATCCTATCAAAGTCTACAAACTATGGGGCTACCATAGTTACTATTCTGATGTGAATGGCATTTAAAACTTTGGAAGATCCCCGTTTCATTCCAGTACAATACAGGACCCATTTGAAAATCTCTACTAGTTCAAAGGGATGTAAAAACTCTCTTTTGCTCATTTCAGTTCCACACTTTTTTTTTTTTTTTGCTACAGTCTGTGCCTCCAAGGCATATTTGAACATCTAACCTTTTTGATCCATCTGGTGGAATATATACACAGAGAGCAAGTAATTTAAAAGGGGAGTTGATTTACTTTAATTTACACATTCACATAGGTTTTACTATCTGCTTAACATGGCACACCCTTACCCAGTCCCTTGGCACACTAATTAAACCAACTTTAGATTGCCTTAGAATTTTTTAGCCTTAGACTATGAAGGCTAAATTCAGAGATGATCTATCAGATGAACAGGAATCCAGTGTGAATCTAAGGTGGTTTACATGCTTAGCAAATTAGATAAACTTAGATTAACCCTAGAGTAATTTCATTTTACAAGTACAGTTACCTTAAATTTACATAAAACTTAATTCCTGAAGGTGGCAGCATCATGACCAAATCTATATACAGCCTTCAATGCATGCAAAAATACCATAACGTGACCATGCAATAATAAGTGTTAATTTAGCAGTAGTGCCACATATGACCTTTTAACATGTATAACTGAGAGTACACTCTATGCTAGCAGTGGGTTCAAGATTTGCACTATGCCCCATGTTTCCTTCTTGAGTTGTAAAACGCAAACAGAACACCCTTCCCCTTAGATGCCTTTTAGCATTTCATGCTACTGGTCTTCATGAATTATTATAAGCATTACATACCAGAAATGGTGAATTTTGAACATTTTTTGATTGATTCTTTGTTTCACAAAAGTCATTTTGCAGAAACTATAAAAGGAGTCACATCACAGATATTTTGTCTGTCCACTTTAAAGCCTTCTTCATAATTTAAAAAGAACATTGTAGGGAGTTCCTATTTGTCCACAAGTAGTTTTTTTCTCTACTTTATTCTTTGTAGTAACTAGCTATGTGTGTGTAGGCAAGCTGGTTGCAGAAAAAGCAGGGGATAAGGGTTTCACCCACCCATGTCGCTATGATAACAGAGGCATGAATCACTCATTTTTACATAAGCAATTTTTTTAAACTGCCTTTGGAAGCATACACTTGAGATCGTACTGAAATTGGGGGGGGGGGGAGGGAGGAGAGGGTTTCATTAATATTAAAGATTATGGGATAAGCTTTTTATTTAGCTAGACTGAAATAAGAAAAAAAGCAGTTGAGAAATGCAGGTCACTCTTGCAAAGTCCCTGGGACAGATGGAGTGAATCTCACTCTGACCCCAAAGGAACACAAGCTTTACTCCATCCCCATCTCCTTGGAAAATACAAGCCTTTCAGAGAGGGCGAGTCCAACCTTTCACACGTGGGTAAGCAGGGTGAACCACCCCATGCAGGCTGGCATAGGTATGGGAATGAAAAACAGTATGTGGGCACATTCCCCGGTGCTTCCTCCTGGAAAAAAGAATTTGCATCGTTCCTTATTAATAACTACACCTAAATGTTGCAAACTAGCCCTTAGCTCTTCCTAGCCACTTTCTGGCATGCACAGCACATTTTCCAGTCCAACAGGACTCTCTCCCCACTGCAGTGCAGGCCTCTGGTTGTCAGGTTCTTGGAGCTAAAACATCCAGACCAATGTTTTGTGTCTGGGTCTCATTCAGCTGGTGAGAGTGGCCTGGCTTCCCTGCACCTCTCCCAGCATGCTGCTCTCTCATAGACACTCAGTAACCAGCCAGATTCATAAAGCTATTAATTAATGCAATTTAATTAGAAAAAGCATTTAGGAGAAAACATGCCTTAAAAATGTTGAAATAGCATGAATAATACTTAGCTTACCTGCTTTCTATATGCTTTTTTCCACATCGAAATCCTTTAGAGGTTTTTTCTTCTGTCTTGCTCAGTCTTATATCTGTCAGTAATGAGATGGGTAAATTCTCATGTCAGAACCCAGATACTCTGAAATTTCAGATTCTTTGTCTTCTAACGCTTCCTAAACCTGACCAAACTAGTCAGCTAATCCCACAGGGCAATCCTTCAAAAGGCTTTTTCTCTGCTTTAGTAATGCAATTTATCCTCATTATTTTTAGTTCCTACAGCAAGCATTCCTTGCATTAACAGATAAGCCAGGAAGACTTTATCTAACAGCTCTGTAAAAATGTGTATATAACCTCAGTAAAGTCAGGATAGCTGCTACTGAATATTCTGTGCTCCTATAACATTTGCAGTATTAGCACAGATGAAATGACACTGGTGCTGACAGCCTGTTATTTGTGTTTGGGAGTTCCTGATGGAGCTTCTTTAGAATTTCACTCCAA
This sequence comes from Psittacula echo, assembly GCF_963264785.1. Classification (NCBI taxonomy): domain Eukaryota; kingdom Metazoa; phylum Chordata; class Aves; order Psittaciformes; family Psittacidae; genus Psittacula; species Psittacula echo. The sequence goes on from NC_137737.1 coordinate 115,200,778, forward strand.
AAAATGTTTATCAGTCAAAGATCCATTGCATTAGTTTTTGCCCCAGCTCTGCCAAAGCAGAATTAGCTCATCTCTTGTGCGGTTGCACAATTGTCATTATTATAGCTGTGGTTTTGTTTTCACCTGGTCCACTTTGCCCTCCAGATGTGCTTGTAGACAAAGACATGAAGGCAACATGTCAGAGTATATCACAAAGAAAGCTGGAATAGCTAAGTGGTATTACTTCAGCTAGTGGCAAGTATTACTGACCTGCCAGTTTGAGTAAGCAGCAGAATAAAAAATAATTAGTACAAGGAGAAAAAAAATATAACAAAGTGCAAAAGTTAAACTGAGCGGAAATGAAGCTTGTGACTTCCTTGTTTCTGAAGTAAACTTACACTCATGGAAGAGCCATGAGTGTAACTGGATGTATAAGCTGGACTGTGGCCACACATGGCAGGGTCAACCAGTAGAACACAGGTCTTCCTGTGCACTCTTCTTGCAGTGCCTGTGTCCTACCTCTATATTCACTCATCTCTGGTGACTGTCCCACGAACAAGTTGGGAATTTCAGCTCTCTATTCCCCCTTCCACTCCCTTCTACTCCTTTTTCTCTAAAAAGCAGTACTTTGAGAAATGTGTTTTACTGATTCTACCCTGAGCTTTTAACCAGGCTATGGCTAGATAACACATAAATACTTTACGTATCATTCAGAGCTAGCTGAATGATAAGAAAGGTTATCTAATTAGCTACTGCTTGAAAACTTTTCCAATAACTGATTTAAATGCTTGTATTTTAAATTATTTTTTTTCCTGTTTTACATGCCAGCTGAAAGTATATCACATATTTTGGTGAATGAAAATTGACCTGGATTTTGGGGGGGAAAAAGTAAATTAAATTTTATGATGAGAGCCTTGGAGCCTTTCCAACCTTCACAGGTTAAAGATGTCCAAGATGTGCTATATAAAGGTAAATGGAAAGGTACATAATCTCTTAGTCGCAAGTAGAAACTTCTACCATCAAATCTGGTTGCTGCACCTCCAAAACATATTCATAATATTTTTCTAACAGTGTGAAAGTGGCTGGAATTCATTGCAGAGATTTTAAAATTAAAAACAACAATGCTTGATTTGCAAAAACAGTAGCTGTACAATGCAGCCTTCATATAAGAAAAAGAAACTTTCGCACATGCTTGTGCTTGGTGATCTAATACATATAAACAAGTATTTTCGATTTGTAAATATTTCCTCTTATTAACCTAGATCAAGGTGCACTGCGTAGGTATTTGGGTATTCTAAAGCACGTTTGTTCTTTTGCTTATATGGACTTTACTCAGAGAATGCCTCCAAATGAAGTGTTTCAACTGTATCTGAATCTTTGGTTCTTAAATAGATATCAACCTTTCATGGGAACCAACAGCTTCAGAAAATGGCTTTTAAATCAGGATGAGTTGGCTTGGGAGTTTATGTTGGCTTCTGTCCAAGCAGAAAGATCCAAAAGAGCAAATTACACCTCCACACCCAGTTAGAAAGTCTGCGGGTATTAAGTTGTTTGTTAAGGAGAGTCATTGCGTTAGTAATTTTAGCTGTGCTTATTCTTTGTGGAAGGCAACAGGCTCTTCCAGATAGTTTCAAAACACGGCAGGGCAAAACTCGATCTTATTAAAACTAAGTTTCTACACGAACTGTTGTTTCTTGTTTCACAGGTTTCCTCTGCTCTTCTCAGCCAAAATTATTGCTCATGTATCTTTCTCTGTGAAATATTTTTTTTACAAACATTTATCTCAGAAACTACATTAAAATCCTTCACTTTGGGGAAAACAAGCAAAATCACAATGTTCACAGCAGACTCCTTTGCCTCATGGGCCTGTCTTCTTATCCTTGTTTACTTATATTTCTCCCAAATGCAGGAAAAACTGCAACACTTGTAAAAAAGTTCTGCTACTTTTTTTTTTTTTAAATTTAAAACAAAACATGCGTACACAAGGTCAGCAAATTAAATACATGCATTGTAAGCTTCCTTAGACTTCTGAACAGAACATTTAAGGGTTTCTTAAAGCTGTAGCTCAATTATGATCAATGAATGCCTTATTATAGAAGCCTGGTCAGTAATATTTATTTTTCTGAACAAGAATTGGTTCAGAAAGCAAGGGTGGCTAAATGATTACAGCAATAATCATTTGTTTCACTTGGCCCTTTGCTGTTGTACTCAGAAATTGCTCTTGGAGCTCCAGAATGAGTGTAAAGGTCTCGAGCTGTTGTCTTTCCTCTGTAACATCAACAAAACATCCTAGCTAGTTTCAATGAAGTGCGAGGCTTACTGCAGTTCATGGGGGTGTAACTGAAGGTAGAGTTTCGTTCAAAGGCTGGTATACGTGTAACCTTCAAGCCCAGCTTGTTCCTCCAGCTCTGTGGGACTCCTTATATAAGGAGGAAAAGTAGGATTGCTTTTGCAGAGGGAAATACTGCTTTAACTCTTACCACATTAAACCACAATGCAACCCAAAGGAAATCTCCTATGCAGCTGTCTACAGTCCCTAGCAAAGCTAGGACTGGAGTCCTAACAGAGAACTCCAGTCGAAGTGCTGCCCTCAATCACATGTGTATCTTTAGGGTGTCTACAGATTACTGGTATAACCTTATGAGAGATGTAGCTGCAGCAACAGGACGTGCAGGAATTGCAGGCACAACTCTGAATCTTCCTTTACTTTGCATACCACTGCAAAATTGTTGTGCAGACTCCTATCCTCTCACTGAGGAGCTTCACTGTTCCTCAGGCTCAGTGACTAGTGCTGACACTGGTTAGGGCAGTTTGTATTATGCCAGCTTTCACAGGTGATTCATCCTTCTCAATCTCATGTCTCCAAGCATGCTCAAAATCAGCATATTTCAACTCACATTTGGTTTCTAGGCCAAAAAAGGTTCAGCTGACATTGCTGTGGATTGTATGGTTAATTTCCAAGTTTAAGAGGCACGAATGCCTCCTTGTTGGCTGAATTTGCAATCTGCAAATGATAGGATAGATTTTTCTTTTGCTTTCTTATACCTCTGTGTAATTTCCTGTAAATTCAGCTGCAGCATAGATGTGGAGCTTGTTTTGCAAGCTATGCAGAAGTGGGCTGGTAACACATCTAAACAGAGCAGAACCCTCGAGGCTTCTTTTCCAGCCAGCTGTCAAAACTTTGAAACTATCATATGTTTAAGGCCCTGAAAAGACTGTGGAGCACGAGGCTGGTGGAATGTGTGGTATTTATCTCAGGAGGTTTACATGTCCTGTTTGACATGTAAGCTGCAAAGGTGTAAGCTTCTGCAGGTATGAAAGCTGCTTGAAAGCTTTAGTGCACCAAACAAAACTTTGGTCTTTCACTGAAAATACTTTCAGGGATGAAGAATTGGTCTTGTACCTAACCAGATTGCACCCTGATGGTGATCAACATAACTATGGTTATAACAACCACTTTAGAAAAGGTCATTATTTTCCATTTAATGGATCGTTTGAGCACTGAAGACAAAACATGAGTAGACATGTGACCCTGTGTTGCAGAGGAAACATTACAGGAGAAGGAACAAGCCACATGTACACCCTAATCACAGAATCATCCTTCTCTCTGTTTAGGAGTCAGCTTTAGTTTTATGCATCCACAAAGATCTGCAGATGTCTGTGTAACCAATTTGAAGCTAATATTATGAAAAAGCCTGTATTGCAAACTAATCAGAAATTAAAAGCAGTATATTAATTTTTAGATTTGTTTTTAATTTAGACAAAATGGCAATGTGATGCTGCAAGGTTACTGCAAAAGCTACTGAAGAATCCAATCAAACATCCAAAAGACAAAGGTTATATTTGGACCTGCCATGTAGCTCACTTAAGTCAAACAGCATTGTTTCTGTAGTTACCATGCACTCACTTCTGTGAGTGGAAAAATATCCCTACTGTGGATTTTTTCAGAAGGACAGAAAGCCAACTCAGTGTAGGTCTCTAGCTGATGTTCTGACTTGCTAAATGGCATCACCGTGTCCTCCCTCTGTAGTCACTGGGAGGAGATAAGTGTCTCCAGCAAATAATTGAGATGTTGGATGCTCTGATTCATCTTCTGTAAGTAACTTCCTCTTCACTGACTGCAAAGGGAGTCTGCACTCCTATTTGACATACAGAAGTTAGGTGTGTAAAATTAAATGAACCAAAGATTCCTCCAGACTAGCCAGAAGAATTCCAATGTATTCCTCCCTCTTTGTTTCTTTTTTTGTCCTGGAAAGCAAGGTACACAGAATTTGCATTTAAAACATATGCATTCCCTGCTGCATGTGAGAAAGGCTTATACAGACTGGGCATGATATCCTTTTCTCAGAGAAATAATAAGGGAGGTTCTATCATTATTTTCCTCAACTGCACTAAAACTTTAGCCCATAGATTTTGGAAACTGTTTGGGACTGCTCAGCTCCTTTCCTGTTTAGCCATAAACCTTATGCTCCTAGAACTGGAGTTTCCAGGATTACTGATAGACCCAGTTTAAGGGGTAGAAGGAAACAAAAATCTCCTCCTCCTCAGATATGCCTCTTGCCTTTCTGGGTACTTCCTTCTGGGACAAAGTAAGCTCTCTGAGGGATCACTTTTCCAGTGAATTGCATGAGAAGGAAGGGAGAAGGGAGAGCAAAGCAGACTGTGGCCTGGTATGTGGGGGAATTATGGCAGCTAGAAAGGAAATGGCACAGAAGTGTTTGGATAGAGAGTCAAATATCCCCTCATCAATTACTCTTACAATGACAATCAGTTACTTGGAGTTGTTGAATGGCTGTTGCCTACCTCTCTATCTTCTCTCTTCTTGAAATCTGCTATCAGCAGTGTGTAATCAGCCATGTATGTATTCAAATCTAATTGCATAGTTCAGATGCAAAGCAAAGAAAAAGAGGGAGCTCTTGATTTAAAGATGGAGACTGCTTTTGTAAACAGAGACTGAGGAAAACATCTTGCAGCTCACAATGTGTTCTAGGAGGAAAAAGCGAGTTGTGACTGTTGTTGGTGTTATGATTTGTGACTGGGACCTAAGAGGTCCATAGCTATTTTCATGTGCCATAATTATGTGTGAGTAAAAGATTTTGACATTAGAAGACTCTATAACTTCAGTAAAGTAAACCATAGCAAGACTCAGAATCTGAAATCTGTATGCTAGAGAGACACAAGCTGTAAATGCAATGCCAGTTTTTCAGGTAGAAGTATAATAAATATTAAACAAATCAGCAGGGGAAGTGATGGAATCTAGGCACACAATGGCTCTAAGTCAAGACCAGATATATTTCTGAATTATGTATTCTGTTTCTTATGCATGGCAAGTAAAATTATTGTAATGGTCCCCTCTAGCCTTAAAACATATGAACTGCTTCCTCTGGTGCAGCAACCTAATGCAGCAGACTAAGGGGAGAAGTTTATTGCAGCAGCTGCTGCTGCTGCTGTTTGTAAAAACCACACCCCAAAGGAAAGGTGCTTCAGAGGAAATTGGTGCAGTAGGTTAATGAAAGGCAACAGTGACCAACAAAAAGAGAGGATTCATCTATACAGTACATGATAGTGTATAAGCACCATTTGCACCAACCGGGGCAGGAAGACCAGGAGAAGCATCTGGGAAATCTCAACTGAGAGTCAAAACCAGGATTTAGGGATGTTCTTCCATTGGTGCTGATGGTCTGACACTTCTGTTTTGCTTGCTATGTCTGTGCAGAGACACTACCTTTCTTGACGGTGGCATCTTTCTTTTTCAGGAAAAAATGTCAAGTGCAAATTCACATCACTTCTGCCACCATAAATTACTTCTGTGCAGATTCCTCAAACTTTTCCAGATGGCTTCCTCCGATTCAAAAACTGATTGAACCTGCACAGTATACCTTTTAAGATTGAGAATCAAATCTGAAATGATTTAGAAAAATGTGAAGGTTCTGATGACCTTTCCTGAAATCATTTCAATTTTATGATAAAGTCAGACTTGAAAATGTGACCTTTTTTTTTTTTTTTCAGAAAATAAGAAACTTCAAGATCATGCAAACAGGTATAAATACATCAGATAATATTTTCCAGCCATTTCCAGTGATGAACAGCAAAGAAGAGCAGAAATAGTGTCCATAGGGGTAGACTGGTTTGGTAGAGACTTTTTTGAGGGATTGTCTTTTAATTCATAATGCACCATCATTCAATTTTAACAGGATTCTTAGAAAAACTGTTTCCACCCCTAATCTATGGATTTGGTGTACGTTGAGCAAGCTGTATTCACTGAAGAGAATCACAGCCTGCTTTTTTGCTTTCTTAGCAATTTCCATACCAAACTACCGGCTGTGTCACTGTCTTTCTCAAGAGTTTCCTAAATCCAGTTGTACCAGTAGAGTGAGGTTGATTTATTACCCTTCTTTTGCCTTTTTTGAAAACTGTTAGGAAAAAGACCATTAAGTTATTTTAGAAGATCATGTATTTTACACAAAGCCAATACCATCCATAACACAAAAAATTCTCCTATAAACTTATTATAGGTACCCAGTCCCATTATCCAAAATATTCAGCATTCTTTTATTTTAACAGTGATTTCATTTTTTTTATTTCTCATAGATTCTTTCCATTTCTGGTTTTGCCTGCTCTTCCTTTCAAGTCTGAAATATCTGAGCAATTGCTTAGAGGGATAAAAAAAAAGTATTTGTCAAGAAAATATTCTGTTGTGCACCACACAAAAGTTTTCTTGTTTCCCCACTGTTATTACCATTATTAGTACCACTACTACTAATATAAGACATTTATATCACACTGTAGTTTTTATAAACACGACTAAAACCAAATTCTCTTTCCCAAACAGGTTTGCCACTAATTAGCAAAAAAACCCACAGTTACAGTGGGATCATAGTCCAAAGCTGGGAGGGCAAAAAGAATGTATATTTATATATCTATATACATTGTTAGCACAGTGGTATATCCTTGCACATTGTGCAGTGTCCTGTGCATTGCTTCCTGCAGTCGTGCTCCCCCAGTCAAGCAAAAGTCAGTGCTTTGCTGAAGTCTGCTTAGGGTTCACGCACCTTTCTAAAGCTAGTTTGATGGATCTGCATTTCTCAGCTGAAACAGTGGATGAAGCATTCTGCTCCACTGAAGTTCAGCTTGTCACCTTGGATATAGAGTACAGAAACTGTTTATCAGTTTCCCAAGTGACTGGCAGTTCTTTTAGGTGTGTACTGTACTCAGTGCACTGTAAAGCCACACCTCTCCATTTTCACCACTCTCATTCCCTGTCTAATCACATGTGCACTGTCATCCTCTTGAGAAACCCAGTGGATAACTTGTTAATATCATGACAACTCTCTTTTTTTTTTATTTTTTTGAGGGGTGGGGTATTGTTGAGGCACCAGTTTTATGTCTAACAATGACTAAGGCATTTGTAGTGCTTAATCTTTGCTGCTTCTGATAACATTCTTTATTCATCACAGTCTGAAAGGCATAAACTGCTGGTAATGATTTACTCTTTGCAGAACAAAACATTAGTGTGCAATCCAGTATTTGAAGATTTATCTTTGTTCTTAATACCTGTTTTTCTCTTCACTTTCACACCCTTTGTCTTTGTGTATGAAGAAACCCATATGTCTTAAAAGTATCTTAGAAGCTTAAAGGTGGCAACCTGTGGGTCAATGGCATGTAGGGTTTTTTAAATTTGCCGCAAGAGACAGCTTTCTCTAAAGGTCAAAGTTCATTAAATCTGTAGCTGAGTAATGTATGGAAGGGGGAGGTAAAGACTGTGAATTCAGCCAAATGGCAGACAATTTAATATTGTTTGAAGTTACACAGGTATTTCACCATCTTTTGGCAGATGCAAGGTGTTTATAGATTCCCATTATATGCATTAGTGAATGTGTGTTCAAGTACCTTTTCTCATTTCATGCCTACATTAGATATACTAAAGAATCAGAAATAGCACCTGCTATAACTTATGAATCTTCCATAGCAGCAAGAGAGCTGTCCTCAGGGAGGACACCAGAAGAAGAGGCTGGATGAGGGCTGCAAAGTTCTAGAGGATGAAGATCCCTTACTGCATGTGTCAGGGAAGGCATTACCTTGGTGACAGGGTCTGCCTTGAGGGAGACCCCTGAGATACCCTCCAAGATGACACGGAGCTCAGCACCAGCCCCTGCAAATACATGCTGCCACTGGGGGCATGGAGCTGGCACTAACGAAAAATGGTCACTTTTAGATTTGTATGACTCAGGTCTGAGCCATTTTAGCAAAACATCATACAAACAACATTAGAAAAACCTATATATTCTAGTTTAAAAGTGTTTTCTAGAGGCAATTTTCCCTACATAAACCAGCAGAAGGGGAGAAATAACAACAAAAAAAAGAGTCAACATGGAGAATACATATTTCTCTAAATTTTCTAGTATACCTGGAATGATTGTTCAAGTAATGTAAAGGAAGCACAACTTCAAAAATGTAACATGTCCTTTAGCTAACATAGCAACGTAACAGGGCAAATGAGCACCTGGCATCAGTTTTTGCAGTCCCATGTGCCTCCCTTGTGCTTAGAGGTAGCCTGGCAGTCTTGTCATCACTGTGTGTGTTGGGAGATCCAGCTTCTATGACGGGCAGGACCTGGGAAAACTGAGAGTAGACAACAGAGGGCAAGGAGTTTTAAGAGGTATAGTAAAAGAGACATTAACTAAACTGGAGAGCGATAGGAACTGAAATTTTGCAGAGGGGCAATGCCTTTCTTTCGTGTTATGGCGACCAAACTAGAAAGTTAGCCTCTTGAGATTCAAGAATATGCAAAAGCATGCTGATTTTGTGAGAAAGACCTGGATAAAATGAAGAACTTTATGACAAACCTAAATCTCTACATTGTATATACAATTAATGGAAATTAATAGAACAATGTTTTCATAAGAAGTATTTTAAAAAAGAAGCTTCAATAAATGCCGAACTAGGTATTCGCTTGCACAGAATCTCAGCTGTACATGTAATGCCAGTAATTGCTTCCTTCTAATTAGACTTGTAATAGGTACCCAACCCAGTCTAGATGTTCTTCAGCAACTTGTCTGAGATGTCCATGAGCCAGATTGCAACAGAAGCTGACACAAGACTGATGGAGCAATGCACAGTGACCCTTTCTGTCATTAAGTGACCAGTGTAAGGGTCAGCCTCATGTTCAGTTCACACACAATTTGGAATTCAGGCACAAATAAATCCCACTTATCTGACTAAATGCCCACCCAACAAAGGCACCAGAGTAGGAAGTGTAATGTTAGAAGCACAGTCACTTTAACTTTCCAAATAGTCAGAAAGAACCATTTCTGTAGGCTTATCTTTGAGTTGTCCTAAGCAGGTGACACTGTATTTACTATATATGTATTTGTGATGCTTAGCTTAGGCAGGTGATATGAATCTAGGCTTTGGAGGGATATAAAATAAAGTTGGTCCACAGAGCAGGGCTGATAGGGTATGGGGAAGAAGTTGCATCATACCCATAGCAGGCACGCACCTTGCTAAATGCTGCTCAGTCTCTGATGATCCAATTTAGGCTCTGTGGGGATTTGCTTCTTGGATTTAAGGGTGTGAGAAATCTCCATCATCTGTTCTTCAGCAGAGTGTTTGCAGGGCCTAGAAAGGTTGGCAGTTTCACATCTTCTGGTACAGTATTCAAATGCACTTGTGTCAGGAGAATAAGTTAAAAGCATGATTCACATAATTAAGGACTCTGACTTCATGGATCTGTATTCAAGCTTCCTGTAGAGGCACTTCTTGCTGTCTTTGATTACACAAATTAGGGAAATCCATTTCACCTACAAGCAGATATCCCCTTGTGGGATCTCTTCCAAAGTTCAGCAAACTCAAAAACATCCTATCCTGTTAATTCAATAATCTCTCGGTCAGTCACTTCCCAGAGATGAAAGACAAAATCCAGAACAACTGGAGAGATAAAACAAGCTGATCTTTATTTCCAGCAATGCTCCATGTTCATTCTTAATGGTGCATAATGACTGTTATTTACAGGGAAGGCCGACTCTTGATTAAAAGAGAAGTTCAGTAGTCATTCTTAGAAGGTATGCACTTTATTTTGTTGTGTAAGTCCCTGTTGTTTAGTAGGATGCCAGTGAATGACCTGGAGAAGGTGACTAATGAACAGCTACTTGCTGCTTCTCATAACAGAGTGCGTTCAGTAAAATAATTAACCCTCATGTTTAAAACAACTGAAGAACTGAAGGAAGAATTTTTTCACATTGCATGTAACTAAATCTGGGGAACTCATTGCCAGAGGACGTTTTGGTGGTATAAAAGTGTTAAAACAAATTAATGGAAGAAAGGTGCGTCAAATACTGTTAGGCATAGCCATATGGATGCAATTTCCAGCTCATGAAATTCCTAACCACCAATAACAGTTTTCTGTGAGTTCCTCTCTGAACTTGACTATTACACTAAGCAGCTGCTGTTGGCCGCTCAAACGCAAGCTGTTAGGGTAGAGGGAATTTTGATCTGATGTCTATGTGGCTAGTGATGTTATACATTCTTATGCCATTATCTCCACTTAATGTTTTTATTAAGACATGAGTCCTCACAGATTCAGTATACAGGCATAGAATATGCAAAGATCCTTAGCCAGATATAATGTTTCATAGGCTTTGTCTGAAACATAAAACCAGTTCAGATGCCTACCTTACTAGTGCTCATATATAAAACCAGAAAATAATAATGCCATTGCATTCAAGAAGATGATGTATAAGCTATGTGTGTAAAATGCAAAACAGAAGTATCACATTATGAAAACACTAAAATACATACTTCAGGTTCAAGCTTGGGCATTGGCTTTTCCCAAATAAATAAAAATATGACATCTTGAAATTAATTTTTTTTTGTGACTTGGAAATTTGTGATCATTTCACGAAAGCTGGTTGCTGAAATTGAAAGAACAGGGGTCACCACTTAGGAATTCCGTATTTTCTATTAGCACAGGGTATTGAAATACCATGGTTCTCCCTTTTCAACAGAAAAAAAAAAAAAAAGTCTTAATTTTACTCAGTGTTTTCTATGTTTAATTATTAATTTTTAGTAAAGCACTGTATTAGAGAGATGTTTTTTACTTTACTAGTTAGTGTTACCAGTGGTGATATTTTCATTATGATTGCTGAACTAGATGAATCCCACTTTCTCATTCTTTGCACTCAGATGCAGGCGACACCACACAGACCTACTTTAAAAAAAAAAAAAAAAAAAAGACATGGGTATCCATGCACGAAAATAATTTGTAGGGGCATAATTTGAAGTCATTATCAATATAGTGATGACTAAGACAGCAAAAACATCCAAGCAAATGGCTACTTCTTCAGGGACCCAGTTCATACTTGAATAAGGCTGAATTCAGAATGTCTTTGTACTATTAGTCATGCAATTCACACATCAATCACTGCCTGAGCAGGCAGAATAGACAAGAAACTGCATGCCCTCCTTATGGCTCACATACCTGTCCTATACTGTCAGCTGAAGAGAAGCGATCACACTCCCTGTAGTGTCTTGACAGCTGGTTTTTAGCGCTACCGAAGATAAATGCTCCCTGAGCCCTCAGCAAAGGCAGCAGATGAAGACTGCTGACCATGCCCTGCAGCAGCATATACAAATACTTGGTCATTGCTATCTAAAATCTGTGTTGAGATTTCTGTAATCATTTTCGAACATACTCTATTAAAGCACAGGTGCTAAGGGCTAGAAGGAAAGGCACTGTTTTCCTTTCTCTCACCCATCCTTCCTTTCTTCCCAGGAAGATGAGGTAGTTAAGGGATTAGCTCTCCTCCCACCAAGTGTGAAGGCATTGCCAGGAGCATCTGCACAGCAGAGCTCCTGCTACCTTTCCTCTAGCTCCACTGCAGGCCTGGCTGTCTGTCTCTCACCTGACTTGAAGGTAGAAACACATGGCCAGAGTTGTACACCTTGTGGATCTCCCTGGGAGGCTGGGAGGAAGAGATACTCTCAGATATGCTAGAAATAGAGGTGAGACAGGGCACCATACCAGATAGCCTAATCAGGTATTTCATTGCTAATTAAAACCAGAAACAACTGAGTGTGTACATATGAAGTGCAGGCTGTTCTGAGATATGTCTGATGCTAGCCAATGAAGATTAAGACAGAAAAAGCTCGTTAAAATGCCCTGCCTTTGAAAAACCACAGTCAAAAAACTTTAAGATGTCTCCTCTAAGCTGCTACTCAGAGTTAGGCAAAGCATGACAGGGCCACTGCAGGTGCCTGGCTTCAGTGCCACTCCTAGCACACAGCTCTCCTCAGACCCACTGTCTTCACCAGTTCTTGCCTTCAGCACCCTATTGTCTACCCATCCTGCTCAATAGCTTTTGGGGGAAGGATCCAGGTGCAGAACTTGAGCAGGGTGTCTGAGGTAACAGTTATCCAGATAACCAGGACTTTGCTTGAGCCAAGATGGGAATGTGACTTTCAATCACATTCTCTTAGCAAAAGTGGAAAAAAATCGAAAGTAGAATTGGGATGGCAGCATGATGCTTCAGGGGCTTACTTGCCTTTGGGTACTGAAAGCTGTAAGACTGGATAATATTATAACATTGCACAGGGGTTTGACTCTGTGGATGTTTTAGTGCAACATATTTAAATAGAGATGGTGAGGTTGCTTGTGTGAGTTTCGACATACATTCCTGGCTCATTTGGGGTTGATCATGGACTTGAAATGTATATAAAAATATATAATCATATATATTGATATTTATCTAATTATCTTGTCATGAATGTTGAGCTTTTCAAGCTTATACAATGACCTTATCCTTGCTGTTTACTTCTCCAGTTCTTAAGTGGTATGTGTTCTTACATGCTCTCGACCTGTGAGGACAGAACTTCTGCAGCATGTGTGAGGTAGTACCGCCATTCAGAAAATGGCTTATTTTGAGGTAAGATGGTAATTTTTAGCTGAAACTGATATCAAAAACCAAACACACGTACCTTTGGGTCTTACTAACACCCTTATGAAATGCCAGTATAGATTTTTCTTTTTAGAAGAGAGAACAAACAGTAAAATTGAACCAAGTACCCCATATTTTAGCAACATTGAAAATCAATGAAATTATTCCTAAACACAGGAAAAAATCTTCTTACCATGTGCAAAGGGTTAGCAAGACAGGTGAGGGAGACATACTGGAACAGTGAAGGAGGACTCCAGACACAGTTTTATAACTTTGTTCTTTATGCCTAGGCATGTTTCTGGTCTTCTACTTGCTTATCTGAAGTCAAACCTGTTGAAAGTGACACCTAGCTTTGCACCATCTAAAGCAAATTCACCTTTAAATCATGTAAGCATAGGGGTTCATGCTTTAGATTGCCAAGCTAAAATTTTCTGGTGGTTTGGGGTTTTTTTAGTGGCTGTTGAAGTTAAAGTCTTAAAATCATCTTCTTTTGAAGTGATGCTGTGATGCTGTTACCCAACTCAGTTTTCTAATTAGCAGGCCTGATTTTAGCAGCACTAATCTGGTGATGCATGTTTGAAAGTCATGCCACTGAGATGCTCGGATATGACTTTAGAAGCCTGTTACTTGCTAAGAGCTATTAGAAATGCTGCTTGAAGTTGAGCCTCTACCTGTCACAGAATTGGTCCTGGGTAGCTCCAGATTACACCTATAGCTCCAACATCTTTCTTTTCTTGCTTCTTTGGTTTTTTTGTCCCTGAAGTCTAGTATTATAATTGTTCTTTTTCCCAGCACGGACGTTCTCTTCTTTATCTGTAAGTAGGGCAGCTACCAGCTGGGTTTAAACCACAACACTGGGGTGTTTCTGAAAACCAAACAGGGAAGGCATCAATCAGCAGTAAAACCCAGAAAAGGAAAACAAGGTGGTCATCTTCTTATCTTTCAAGGAATAACTCGTGGAGCTGGCAACGCACATGAAACTTACCACCCGAGTGAAGGAAGACCCCTTTGATCTTAACTACTCCTGACTCGCTGCTGTTTTCTTGAGCCTGTTTGATTTCTATTATGCCACCTTCAGTTCTTTCTTTCTATACACCAAAGATAGTCTAAGTAAACTCAATGAGAGAAAAAATCTGCTTATCTTATTTTCTCTAAGAGGTACAGTGGCAGATAGGGAGGAAGCTTGGGATTGTTCAGTAGTAAGCACATCTAAACACATACCCACAGACATGCTAGCTCCTCACAGGTCTTCCACCCTTGCCCATAATGAATTGATCATTTTCTCTTGAAGTTCTGAGAGCAAGATTAATTCTGCCTCCTGAATTAACTCTTCCTCAGGAGATAATAATGGATAAGAGAAGATAACTTCGGGGTTTGAGAGAAATGGGGAGGGCTTTGTATCTCTAAGACTTCCTTGACTTTCCACCAGGATACTTGAAGACCTGTGAAGTACTTCATTGGTCGCCACCTGATATGTTCTATGATCATAGAATCATAGAATAGTTAGGGTTGGAAAGGACCTTGAGATCACCTCGTTCCAACCCCCCTGCCATGGGCAGGGACACCTCACACTAAACCATGTCACCCAAGGCCTCATCCAACCTGGCCTTGAACACCACCAAGGATGGAGCATTCACAACCTCCCTGGGCAACCCATTCCAGTGCCTCACCACCCTCTCAGTAAAGAATTTCTTCCTTAGATCCAATCTAAACTTCCCCTGTGTAAGTTTTAACCCGTTACCCCTTGTCCTGTCACTACAGTCCCTAACAAAGAGTCCCTCCCCAGCATGCCTGTAGGCCCCCTTCAGGTACTGGAAGGCTGCTATGAGGTCTCCACGCAGCCTTCTCTTCTCCAGGATGAACAGCCCCAGCTTTCTCAGCCTATCTTCATACAGGAGGTGCTCCAGTCCCCTGGTCATCCTCGTGGCCCTCCTCTGGACTTGTTCCAACAGTTCCATGTCCTTTTTATGTTGAGGACACCAGAACTGCACACAATACTCCAAGTGAGGTCTCACGAGAGCAAAGTAGAGGGGCAGGATCACCTCCTTCGACCTGCTGGTCATGCTCCTCTTGATGCAGGCCAGGATACTGTTGGCTTTCTGGGCTGCGAGCGCACACTGAAGCCGGCTCATGTTCATTTCCTCATCAACCAACACCCCCAAGTCCTTCTCCGCAGGGCTGCTCTGAATCTCTTCTTTGCCCAACCTGGAGCTGTGCCTGGGATTGCTCCGACCCAGGTGTAGGACCTTGCACTTGGCATGGTTAAACTTCATAAGGTTGGCATCAGCCCACCTCACAAGCGTGCCGAGGTCCCTCTGGATGGCATCCCTTCCCTCCGGTGTATCAACCGAACCACACAGCTTGGTGTCATTGGCAAACTTGCTGAGGGCACACTCAATCCCACTATCCATGTCACCAACAAAGATGTTGAACAAGACCCGTCCCAACACCCATCCCTGAGGGACACCACTCGTTACGTCTCCAGCCAGACATCGAGCCATGGACCACAACTCTTTGCATGCGGCCATCCAGCCAGTTCTTTATCCACTGAGTGGTCCACCTATCAAATTGATGTCTCTCCAATTTAGAGACAAGTATGTTGTGTGGGACAGTGTCGAACGCTTTGCACAAATCCAGGTAGATGACGTCAACTGCTCTGCCCATCCATCAGTTCCGTAGCCCCATCATAGAAGGCCACCAACTTGGTCAGGCAGGATTTCCCTTTAGTGAAGCCATGCTGGCTGTCACCAACCACCTCCTTGTTTTTCATGTGCCTTAGCATTTCTTCCAGGAGAATCTGCTCCAAGAGTTTGCCAGGCACAGAGGTGAGACTGACTGGTCTGTAATTCCCCAGTCATGCATTTTTCCTTTCTTAAAAATGGGGGTTATATTTCCCTTTTTCCAGTCATTGGGAACTTCACCTGACTGCCATGATTTTTCAAATATGATGGCCAGTGGCTTAGCAACTTCATTCGCCAACTCCTTCAGGACCCACGGATGGATGCCGTCAGGTCCCATGGACTTGTGTATATTCAGGTTTTTAAGATGGTCTCTAACCAGATCCTCTCCTACAGTGGGCCTAGGGTCTACATTCTTACAGTCCCTGCGTCTGCCTTCCAAAACATCACCTCCCAGCTGCTGCCAGAATGGGGATGTGCCAGTGAATCTTTTATTTTATACCAGAAGTGTGTGCTTTGTGGCTGCAGACCTGCCTCAGACAGAAAAGGCAAGAAAGTGTCATGGTTTGCTCATGGGTCTCGGAGAGTTCCTGTGCCATGCAGCCAGGCCCAGGAGCTGGGAATAATTCATATGGTTATCATAGTAGAGAGCCAGCAAAAACATTAATACTGACTTTCAATGATACGACTCATAATTCAGAGGGAGTCATGGCAGTAACTCATGCAGGCAATATCAACCTGTTCATCAGCTCAAACCCTACAACAGACCCTACAGTTCATGAATTTGGTTTCACCAGATTAGACTCACTAGTTGTTCATTATAAATAAAAGGAAAATTGTACCCCATATTGGGAGAATAAGAAAGTACCCAGGAGATGCTAACTGCTTGAAAAAGTAGTGGGTGACTGTTACCAAGGGCACTTAATCTTAACATTTTTCTATTGCTGTTGACTCCAGAGTGGACTGAGAAGGCAGGTATCATCTCAGAGTGAGCAATTTCATGATTGCTCTAATCATTCTTATTACTACATACTTTATTTTTCTTATTTACCTTCTATTCCTTACATCATGTTTAATTTTTCTAATTTTGCTGCAAGTCTTTCTTATTATGTTCCTACGTTTGCCCCGCACATCATCAGCAACTCAAAAATGATATTATTATCATTATTATTAACGACAGTTACTAGCAATAGCAGCAAGTTGAAAAAACTAAGCTGCAAAAACCATCTATTCTGAGGAAACCAAAAAGATTGCCTTTAACATGATCTTGCCTGTATCAAATTTTAACATTCAATTTCATAATCAAATAGATGATAATATCATGCAATCATAGAATGGTTTGGCTTGGAAGGGACCTTAAAGATCATCTAGTTCTAAGTCCCTGCCATAGGCAGGGACACCTTCCACTAGATCAAGTTGTTCAAAGCCTCATCCAACCTGGCCTTAAACACTGCCAGGGATGGGGCAGCCACAGCTTCTCTGGGCAACCTGTGTCAGTGCCTCACCACCATCACAGTAAAGAATCTAAATAATTAGTATATCTAAATAATAAGTAATAACTAAATCTACCGTCTTCCAGTTTAAAGCCTCTTGTCCTACCACTCATAAAAAGTCCCTCTCCAGATTTCTTGTAGGCCCCCTTTAGCTCTTGGAAGACAGCTATAAGGTCTCCCCTGAGCCTTATCTTCTCCAATCTGAACAAGCAAAACTCTCTCAGCCTGTCTTCATAGGAGAGGTACTCCAACCCTGAAGCAGAGAGGGAGAATCACCTTCCTTGACCTTCTGGTCATGCTCGTTTTGATGTAGCCCAGGATACAGTTGGTATCCTGGGCTGTAAGATAAATCAGAGATGAGTGCCTTGCCATATGCCACTTGTAAGATATCTTAAAGTGCAGCAGGTGAGACAGAGTCCTGTCCCTGCTTTGCTGAGTTATTCCTGACAAGTCACTTCATCTTGATGTGCCTTAGGTTTCTCAAAATAGAATGAATGGTGCCGACTTCATCATACACTGCGTTGACAGACCTAACGGTATTTACCATTTGCCTTTTCTTTCTAGTACAAAACCTCTTTTTTAGCCTTCCATGTAGGTCTGAATATAGCTTTGGGAAAACAATTTAAATCTAGGTTCCTGGGTGCTTGCGAGAAAGCAGTTTAGGGAAGTCTTAGACTGGCTTCCTGTTTCAGAATGGAGGTGTGTATTAACTTAGGAATGACAGATCTGCCAGGTGACTGCTTCCTTTAATCAAAACAATAAAGCTAGAGCAGAAAATTTTAATTATTTAAGTTGTTGGGCTTTTTCATTTCCCACACAGGAGACTTTCACTCAAGGCTAAGTCTGAGACTGCAGTATTAGGGAGTGCGTTTATGATTATCTCATGTAGATCCAAGCCCTTGCTACTGCCCAAAGGGCCTGTCCTACCCATCCTCTGCCCCTGGCTTGGCACCCTGAGCTCTGCCTCCCTGCTATCAGCTGCTCTGGACGTTTAGCATCTTTAAAAAATGCAGAGAAACCTGAAAATTATATGCAGCCTCTCACACAATCAAGTATATGCATGTTCTTTACAGCTGTGGGTAATATAAAATTTTATAAAAATGCGTGCTTAGTTAAGAAAGAATAACTGTGAAAATATTTAACATGAAATTCTAAGAAAAAAAAATCAGAATGAAAACTCCCCCCACCAAACAAACTGAAGCAAAGCAAAGAAGAAAAAACTGTTAAACTGAAAAATTAATATTACTAAAAAAGAAAAACTTCATAAGATATGACTGATAATATGAAAATGAAGAACTAAAGGGAAAACATTAGAAGTGATAGATCTTTTAACTTCAAAAATCAATTTAGACATCCATATTAGCCTGCTCCATAACAGTGTAATACAATCATGATGATTTTAAGAATAAGTCAGTTCTGGGTTTATCATCCCAGACTGCACCATGCTTACTTTTAAAGGAACACATAGTTTATTTTATGTATTTTTGCCTCTACGATACAACTCTTGAGCTAAGGTTGCGAGCTGTAACCTACAAGAATGTTAATGTTAACCATATATGAATATACATGCAACATACATCTGATTGAGATACGTGGTCTTACACCCCATTTCCCTGAGTTCTTCAGCATTCCCACTTGGTAGCCTCATCACTCATTCTGAAGGGAAGGTGCCTTGGCAGTTTGTTTTGCTCTCAAGGATTAGCTCTCTTTGAGCAAGGTTTTTCAACAGCCTCCATAATGAAGCAAGTGCTGGAAATGGATTTATGCAAGTAGGAATTTCTTACCCACAACTCAATTATCTCTTCATCATCACTGACAACCTCCTCCTTCACCTGTGGCACAAACAAGCCAAAGAAACCACACAGCCTTTCTTTTTGTAATCATATCACACAATAGGATGATATGGATTCTTCAACCTGTAGCAACAACAAGCTTATGGGTAACTTCAGATGGTATCAATTTCATTTTCATGCATTTTGCAAATGACAGATGATGTGTTGGTCAGTTTTGTTTACTGAAGAACATTAATTTAGATGTGCGATTAACAATCATAGAATCACTGAATCATAGAATAGTTAGGGTTGGAAAGGACCTTAAGATCATCTAGTTCCAACCCCCCTGCCATGGGCAGGGACACCTCACACTAAATCATGTCACCCAAGGCTCTGTCCAACCTGGCCTTGAACACCACTAGGGATGAAGCATTCACAACTTCCCTGGGCAACCCATTTCAGTGCCTCACCACCCTAACAGAGTATTGCCAGAAATTTTGCCAAGTGAAAAATTTTATCATGTTTTGCCATCTAGATGAGACCCAAAAGTTGTACTTAACCCTCTAAACATTAAGATAGTTTCTGTTGAAACTAAGTACACAGAGCAGAATTGTATTATTGTTATTACTGCTTCTATATGTATCTTACACCACTAACTTTTCTGCATGTCTCCCTATCACTGGATATCTTCCAGGTACTGAGAAAAAAAACAACTTTTGGGCCCACGAGACCGGGCCACTTTATAGAAGGCTTCCCTAGCACATTACTTAAATTGTTCTCAGAATATCAAAATATGAAGAGTACCAAAATTTTATCAGAATACACAAATATCCGTAGCTTTTGTGTAATTAAGGTATTTATTATTGCTTCATGATGTCATTCTTTGTTATTTCCTGATCTTTTTTACTGGGTCCTGTGACACTCTTTTTTGCTCCTGCATAATATGCAACATGGGATATATTTAAAAATAATATTTCTCCAATGTCTTTGAGTATAAAAATAATACAGGCAAGAAGTAAAGCAGCCTTTCTGAGTGTGGTACAGATTGATTTATTTGAAATTCAGAAAGGCAGTGAATGGCAACTGACCAGTGAAGACGGCAACTGACCCTCAAGTGGGGGACTTGCTTGTCCAGGGACTGACCAGTGGTAAAAGACCCCCCACTCCAAGAAGCACAACAGTCATATAGGGGCCTATGTCACGAGAGGTGCAGGACCAAACTTCCTCTTGTGAGGTGCCCAGAAAGTTACTGAAGTGTGTGTATATATGTATATATATTGTGTGAAAGTAGACTGCATCAAATATGGATGAAGCAGGTTTGAAATCAGCTGTGAGCTTGGACTGCTGATGGAGGCTTAAAAACTTACACCCCATTTTAAAAATTGACTCAAGAACAGTGTTTTAAAAGTAATGAGACCATTGCAATAGGAAAAAGGCGATTTCTGAAGCACTCAAGTATGTTGGTTACCTCATGCAAATGGAAGTCACTAGGAACTGGACTCAGCTGGCTTTGCAATATCAGTAGGTGACTGTTTCAGCCTTTCCATGAAAAGTGAAATTTTGATGAACTGCCTTATATATACTTGTGCAAAGCGTTCGACACTGTCCCACATGACATCCTTGTCTCTAAATTGGAGAGACATCAATTTGATGGGTGGACCACTCGGTGGATAAAGAGCTGGCTGGATGGCCGCACACAAAGAGTTGTGGTGAATGGCTCGATGTCCGGCTGGAGACCGGTAACGAGTGGTGTCCCTCAGGGATGGGTGTTGGCACTGGTCTTGTTCAACATCTTTGTCGGTGACATGGACAGGGGGATTGAGTGTGCCCTCAGCAAGTTTGCCAATGACACCAAGCTGTGTGGTTCAGTTGATATGCTGGAGGGAAGGGATGCCATCCAGAGGGACCTCGACACACTTGTGAGGTGAGCTGATGCCAACCTTATGAAGTTTAACCATGCCAAGTCCAAGGTCCTACACGTGGGTCGGAGCAATCCCAGGCACAGCTCCAGGTTGGGCAGAGAAGAGATTCAGAGCAGCCCTGCGGAGAAGGACTTGGGGGTGTTGGTCAATGAGGAAATGAACATGAGCCGGCTTCAGTGTGCGCTCACAGCCCAGAAAGCCAACCATGTCTTGGGCTGCATTAAAAGGAGCGTGACCAGCAGGTCAAAGGAGGTGATCCTGCCCCTCTACTCTGTTGTCATGAGACCTCACTTGGAGTATTGTGTGCAGTTCTTTTGTCCTCAACATAAAAAAGGACATGGAACTGTTGGAACAAGTCCAGAGGAGGGCCACGAGGATGACCAGGGGACTGGAGCACCTCCCGTATGAAGATAGGCTGAGAAAGCTGGGGCTGTTCATCCTGGAGAAGAGAAGGCTGCGTGGAGACCTCATAGCAGCCTTCCAGTATCTGAAGGGGGCCTACAAGGATGCTGGGGATGGACTATTCATCAGGGACTGTAGTGACAGGACAAGGGGTAACGGGTTAAAACTTAAACAGGGGAAGTTTAGATTGGATATAAGGAAGAAATTCTTTACTGAGAGGGTGGTGAGGCATTGGAATGGGTTGCCCAGGGAGGTTGTGAATGCTCCATCCTTGGTGATGTTCAAGGTCGGGTTGGACAGAGCCTTGGGTGGCATGGTTTAGTGTGAGGTGTCCCTGCCCATGGCAGGGGGGTTGGAACTAGATGATCTTAAAGTCCTTTCCAGCTCTAACTATTCTATGATTCTATATGCAATCATATTTTGAATTGTACAGCTCTTTTTTCAATGATGCTTTCCTCTGTTGCCCTGTAAGGTGCTAACAGGAGTAAAACTAAAAACCACAAAAATCTTAATACAAAATGCAATGGAGAAAAAAGCTCCAAGAGCACAGAATTACTGTTAGGTAGATGCCACTAATTCTGTCTAATAAGACAGAATTCCCAATAATCTAATAATCCAGTATTCCCAAAGGTTAATGGCCAGTGGTTTAGGATTTCCTCTTTGAGTTAGATCAAACTACTGTATCTTTTCCAGTCATTTTTGTTATGACTAAACTATTTTTTAATTATTAATATGAAAATAATATTTTTTAAAGTTTGAATATTTGCTTTGAAATCCTATTTGAAATTGTTCTTATTTATCTTTTCTGAAGAGTCTATGTGCACTCTTCTTCCTAATGAGGTATGGCACAGAGGGATATATTGTAACAGCTGTAGCTTTTGGTTTCACTTTTGCTGGGACTATTATTGTTGTTTATGGCATCTTATAATCTTTTGTAGATCAAACCATCTTCTGTTATAAAAAGAAAATAGAACAAAACTGAGATCTTTTGGTCTGTTAAAGAACACGCATATTTTATATTTGCAAGAAATAACTTCTTTCCAGTGTTCAAAATGGAAATTCAGAACTGGGAGCAGTTTTGAGTGACACACATTTTCACTCTTTATTGGTTTCTTATCAAGGCTCCTATATAGGATTCACATGCAGTGATTTCTCAATAACCTAAATAAGTTTTATCAAACTTCTTTCAAGGGTACTCCAAAAACAGTTTACTGACATTACTCTTTGAAGCTCTGTAGAGATGTTTAAAAACTCACTCTGAAGCCATGTTTGCCCTTATCCTATGTATTTCCACTGCATAGAAAGTATAGTACTAACTCTGAAATGCCAGAATAATGACCCACTTCAACCACTGACTATTGCATTAGTAATATAGACATTTTACGAAGTGCAATAATGGTATCAGTATGGTATGCAACATTAAAAAACATACAAAAATTACTATTGGCATCTTCTGGAAAATTTGATTAAGCAAAAGTTCTGAAATAAGATCCTTTGGTTCATAAAAGAACATGGAGATTTTATATGCACAAGTTTATTTTTCCTTAATCCAAAAGCAAATTTCAGCCTGTTGACAATTTCCCAGGAAAGGGAAAATCTAGATATGATCCACTTAACATTGCCTGTCCCAGTTTGCCTCACTGACTCATTGATGGGCATGTTGAGTTCAGTACCAAAAGCTGAGTGACAGCAGGGACATGCACAACTGGCTTTGGCAACCCCAGCCAGCTGCAAGGCAGCGCATCACCTTTGCTACGAGGTGTGTGGAATGCTGCAAAGCTGCTT
This sequence comes from Psittacula echo, assembly GCF_963264785.1. Classification (NCBI taxonomy): domain Eukaryota; kingdom Metazoa; phylum Chordata; class Aves; order Psittaciformes; family Psittacidae; genus Psittacula; species Psittacula echo. Next base: position 115,223,741 of record NC_137737.1, read on the forward strand.
ATGTAGCAGGAGCATGTGGCCTCATCCCAGGAGGTGCTGAGTTACTCTAGAGGTGCTGAGCCCTCTTTTCCCAGCTCAAGTTCCATCCTGGCAGACACCCAGCACCATGGTGGGCTTGGCAGGCTCAGAAGCACACCAGTTGTTTTGCACTTTCAGGGATGAAGCATACACCCTTCTTCTGTGTTCCGTGGAAGAGCAAAAGCTCACTCCACCTTTTTTTTGCCCGTTAAGGGTGGTTCAGTTGTCCCAATAACACAAGGAGGGGCTTACAAAGCCTCAGCTGCAGGATGGAGGGACCTGCTGCTGAGCAAAGTGAGGAATCCTCTTTGATTTCTCCATCCCTCACATGTCTGTGCTCGTGCCATGCAAAATGAGGCCAGAAGTGAGCTGTGCGGCACATCCTCCTTTTCCTCCACTACATGTTGTTTTGAGCAGCTTCCCAGTTTTTCTGGCACGGGACATGTGTATATCTCTCCCTCCACCATGTCAGCGAGAGCAGAACTCATAGGAAGGGAAAGGTACGGCATGAGGAAGCTTTGCAGTTGGTGAAAGCAGAAAATCTCCTTCCTCTGCTTCAGATATTCTTGTGGCTTTAATGCATGAACCACCGTATTTTTCCCCAAGTTAATGTGTTACCTCTTTAATGACAACCCCATTCTGCTCTGAGTGCTGCCCTTCTGTGAACAATGTCGTGGAACAGACTTCTTCACACCTGGAAGTAAACAAATCGACATATTTTAATTAAAACTAATCATTTCTTGAAGTCCATATTCTTTATGATAATATTCATTAAGCTCTTTTATTATACTTGGTGCAAGGAGAAAACTGGTAATTGCATTAAAAGAAATGATAAGTTACCATTTTAATGATTCCTTATGTTGTGAGTAATTTATAAATCACTCAGTATCCTCTCAGCGAAGCTTGCCTTCTGTTTTTAAAATGTACCCTTTCGTATCCAACAAAGGGTTTCAGTGCAATAAGAATTAAGGTGTGTCTCTTAGCTTTTACCTGCAAGCAATAATGATGTTGTCAAGCGTTTCAGGTGAGACCAGCCCAGGATTTTGGGGTGGGGAAAGACACTCTGTTATACAGCATCTTCAGTGCTTCCCTCAGAGGGAGGCAGAGACACCTTGAAGGGCTGAGTATAAGGACATCTACTGAGTGTCTTTTTAAGTAGACACCAGAGTTGGGGGGGGGGAGGGGAAAAGGAGCAAGCTTGTAACCATAACTCAGTTGGACTTGTATCGGAGAAGTCAGATGCCATGGATTGGCTCCCTCACCGAATGGCTGCTTTTCTGTTCCTTTTATTGGTAAGTCAGATTTTAAAACAAAATTTGTAAACTCTGTGATTATGTCAGTTGAGTCTTCCTCAGCAGACCACGACATTTGACGGTGTAAACTACCCCAAAAAACACTTGTGAATTTTAGCAGAAAAAAACACGCTGTGCTTATTTTAAACTGCACTTCTGAAAATTCTATACAGTAATTTAGGTTTTCTTCGCATGCTGACAAATGTTTCTTTTGACTTTGAGTTTCTGCAGTCTGTTGATGTGTAATTTCTGACTTTCTATGTTTAATGCATGACTTTTTAGGTCAATCTTGTCCTTGGCTACTCTTTAAGGAGTCACTGTTATTAATAAAATTATTATAATTATAAAAATCCTAATAACTTGACTGGATATTATTTGGTTCTATGTCTATTTTTTTTTTAAGTTGAGGGAATATGGAAAGCAAACCCCATTTCTATGGATTAGCAAGAGAGCTTCAGACCTGACCAGGTAGTACAGCTGTATTCAACAGAAAAATATGAAATTTAGCAAAGACTTTAGCTGAGTAAAAAAAATAAAGACTTGGCTTATTATTTCACATTGCAAAGAATTTCTGCCTTGTAGAGCATTAGCGTCTGAGCCGCCATGTGCTGAGCAAGTGAATGAATGATGGAAGTGTTGTTCTTTGGGCTTGTTTTTCTCACTGTAGAAGGAAAGTTGTGGCTATGGTCAAGCATCATAGCTGTAGAATGTGTTCATCAAGGCACAGAAATTACCCAGAAAGGACTTAAAAGACTTATGGAGGCACTTTTGCTCCTTCAATCTGATTTTTGTTTAGATTATTTTTACCTGTCTGTGCTGATCTTCTGAAATTAGGTAGAGGTTTAAGGCCCTGAAAATTGAAAAGAGTAGGATTTCTGTTATGTTCTTCTGTGGCTTTGACACAATTTTAAATTTTACACAATGTATTAGGGTAAAAGTTTGATAATTTCTCGTTACTGACACCTCTAGAAATGTTACAGTCAGGGAAAAGGTATTTGTTGTTATAGAATATGAATACTAAGACTTTGAAAAGGTAGTCAAATAACTTTAGGTGACAGTTCTGCAGTTAGTAGAGTAGAACTAACCAACACATGGCAGCTGCCAAGCAAACAATGACAAAACTTGGCAAAAGCAAGTTAAGGTGCAGATGAGTTTCTGCTTGTTTTAACACAGCACAGAGGTCTCTGAGATTGGCCTGTTGTACATCACACCAACATTTCTGGTTTTTCATGTAGTGACGATTCATTTTACTCAGTTACCTGGTGATGCATAGTCCTGATTTGTCAAAGTTCAAAACCAGATGTTGACTGTACAGTATCTAATATCTGTCCATTCAAAAGAGATTTTACTGCTTCTCATGGCAACTCTGGAGCCATTTTCATTCTTTCAGTATATTATCGTTACAATTGTGACTGATGTGTTGGGCCAGGAAAAGAAGCAATTGTGAAAACTGCCATTATGCCATTATTATGTTTCAATGACTATCAAATATTTGAACTTTTACTACCCAGAGGAAGAAATTGTTGTTCTTATTATGCATCCTGCACAGCTGTGTTCATGGTGGCCTGTACAGCTTAATAGTATCTTTCAGCGCCTAAAAGAAAGCTGATGGACAAACTGTAGAGATTAAATAAATTGTAAATTATGTATCCAATTTTAGTGTATTTTGAGAAACAGTCTTGGTTTTAAGCTTGATTAATCTTTCATGAATATTACCTGTCTGAATGGTGTGTCTGGTTAGTATACTTTTAATAATCTGTATGAAATAAAATTGTTGTGGAGTTATACATATTTTAGTACACTACTGAACTTTCATAAAAAGAAAATTTACCAGCCATGGAAGTAATAATATTCTATATGCATTTCACCATTGGTGGGACTGATTCTGCAACCCGTGTTCACGTGACTTCAAAGGCATTATTCTCATGGGTAAGGGAGTTCTGTTTGTGATACTTGCACAGACACGTTTTATGGAAATAACCTGTTTGATCAGGTATGACTCTTCTCCTGCCAGCTATCATGTGACAGCTAATAATTTTAAATTCACCGCATCTCTTATATGCACTTATGTCTGGCTACATTTTCCCATGTGCTATCTACGCTTCAGGTTTTTTTTCCATTTAGGCTGTGGTTACACCTCCTACTCATAACTTGGTTGCACATGAAAATATTAAGGGGCCGAATCCTCTCCTTGCATATGCAACAAAACATCAGTCAGGACGTAGCCAGGAACTTGCAGGCTGATCTGCCGAAGAATTTTGTTGTTGAAATAGGAACTAAAGCAATTCTGCATCCAGGAATTATCAGCTACGATTCAGTTTTTAAGTCTGCAGTTTTACATTCCTAAGCAAAAATGGTCCCAAAGCAAATGTGTATTTGCAGCTAACCCATAATAGAATTCAGGTTTTATTGAGGATATTTATTGAGAAGACATAGCATGACTAATCTGAAAAACTAAAATTTGAATAATAATAGCATAGACCCTGTATTGAAATCACTTTTCTGTTCATTTTTCTAATGGTTAGGCTCAGTTACTTTTTGGAAATTCTTTATATCTGTATAACTCAGCAGAACAGAAACAATCTCAGTGGTCAGTCTCCCAAAGTGGTCAGTTCTTCAAATAAACATTTTAAAATAAATAAAAATTTGGAATATATTCTTCTGATTGAGATGAATATCATCATAGCAATAGCAATGGATTTTCCATCATGGATGCAGTACAAACTATTGATGTTAGTTGCTAACACAGGAAGTAATAGAAACACCTGACTTCCTCAGAATTAGAAAACAAAATACCAGAAAAATAATCCTGAAAAGCTTCCCCTTTTACAAGCACCTTCATGAGTAACCTACAGAAATGAAAATTATAGACAAAAACACATTCATGTTTTGATTTAAAAGTGACCAAATGCATACTTTTAAAAGTATGAGGTTATTTTGTCTATGCTACTCATTATTTCATGTGCACTGGTTTATCATTTTTTAAAGAGATGCAGAATGAATAAAGGGAAGGGTTCATTATTTCAACCCTTTAGTAGTCAGAGCTTTGGCTGACTAAGATAGACGTAAAAGTCCTGAAACGCTGACACAACCAGAGCTACCATGGCACCCTCATGACTAATATAATATGTGTTAGTTCTCAGCACTCCTCCCATACAGGCCAGTAACAATACCACTGTTGACTTCAAAGACAGCGAAGAAGATCCAGCATGAATAATGCTGGGAAGATGTTAAAGGCGTGTTCAGTCATTTAGATTTCAGTAGGTGGAGGAGGGAGGATTCCATAATTGCGTATAATATTGCTTGGCAGTCAATTAATGATTAGTTAATTCTTGTTTGTAAATTGCTTTGAAGGTGCAGAAAACTATACATATCCTATGGGACTAATTCTGTTCCCAGTTACATCAGAATAAATCCAGAATAACTCCAGCGTGTTCTAAGGTGTCATTTTGGGCACAAGATTGAAGCTGCATATCATTACAATAAAAGAGAAGTTTTCAGACAGGCCACTGTGCAAATGACAGTCACCATAAACATGTCTCCTGCCTGCACCTGTCCCAACACAAACCAGAAACAGCTTGTGCAATAAGTCTCTGGCTTCTCTGCAGAGTTTCCATTTTTTCACAGTCTCTCAGAGACTAACAGGACAACAAACCTCAGTATCATTTTGATCAGCTTGCTTATCCCAAGGTTCTCAGGATTCATCCCACACATTCCAGTGGCTCCTATTGATTTATCGTTAGTCACTTAATCTGTGGAAAGTACCGTACTCAGATACTAGTTCACAAGGAAAATTTATTCACTACCTAGAAGTATGCAGGAGTTTCCTACTAAGAGATAGTACTTTTCTGCTATAAACTGCATTAGAAATAAAGTGTTTATATTGTAGGAAGATATTAGCAATAGATAATTGGGGTGTGGGGAGCCTAACTGCTGGTGATAGTGGAGAACAGGAAAACATTACTTGGAGGTGTAAAGTAACCATGAAGGTGTAGTTGGATATATGTAATTTCAGAATTGATGAGGTCTAGCTGGTGAACTAAACAACTCTGTCTGGTGTCTGCCTGCCCTCCTTCTTGCAACACAGCAGCAACTGGGAGAGAGATATACGAAATGCAGACATCAAATTCATAGCATCAGCCTTTTCAAATAACATCACAAACTGTACTAAGGACTCTGGATTCAAAACCATCAAGACTTCTTTCAAGATCTTCCATTAGCAACACATAGCAGAATGGGTTTTTTCCCAGTTAGCGTAGGACAAATGTGGAAATACGGGTCCTAAATTTACAATCCCCAGTATTACTGATGAAGAAATTCCTGACAGAACTATTACTGGTGCTCAAAAACAAAGGATGAAACTCCAGTGTAAAATGTATATTCTTCACTGCTTTAAAACAGAACTCCCTACAGGCTGAAATCAAGTGGGTTTTGAATATTTGTGTCCTTCAAGAACAGAATGCTTTACAGGCATAATACTTCTTTCAGAGATATTCAACACAGTTTTTCAGTTACGCTTGCTGAGTAGGAGAGTGGTGTGGCTGGATGTGAGATCTTAGTTTCACTGTTAAATAACAGAACAGGCCACAGGATGCACACAGTAGACAAGATTCACTAACATTGCACTGGGAGGTGTATACCCATACTTTCTTGGATCAAGAAAATTGCTTGCATCCCAGAAGGGATTTCAGCGTAAGGGTGGAGAGAATTTCACTGTACTCACCAAATGAGGTTCTGCTCTGCTGGTAGGATCAACTGATAAGAGATGTAAACCAGTGCTATTTCTGGCAGAGTTCATCACTCCGGTTCTCTGGTTAAGGTAATCTGTTCCTTCTACACCCCATGTTTCCCGAAGCTTCAAGAGAGATTTAAAAGGACAGGCCTGAGCTCCTACTGGGTGAAAAAAACCCGACAATTCAAATGAAGTCTGATACTCTCCCTTATCTCAGATGAGTAATGGCTGCACATGAATTTAAGACCCATTCTTCAACTGAAGATTTAGTGACCAAGACGTAAACTCAGATTAAAAGTTATATTGATGCTTTTAGCACACAAATATATTGTAATAATTTTCCTGCAGAGTACTTTTCTTACCCATTTATGTCAATAGCTTGCTCAGTTAAACAAGAAAAAAGTCCTATAAATTTCAAGGTATATGCACAGCAAATGGGCATACCCACAGTCTAAATTCCCTCATTCAGAAGCAGATTACGGCAGCCATTATGTGCTGAGGTCTCAGGGAATGTTCTGGGCAAGATCAGATCATTAGAGACATTGCTTTGTAAATGACATATGGTGGGGAAAAGGGGGAAGAGAGAAGAAGGAGTGTGAAGCTGCTGTTCATTAATCTGTTGCATGTAAGAGGTTGTTTTAATACAAAGTAAGTGGAAAAAAGTCTGTGCCCATCTTTCAGCCTTGACAGAACAATGCAATAAATCTGAAGTGAGGAAAGTCCCATGAGGTAAAAGTGCCATAGAGAAAAAAATGATCACAGAGTTTATCCAAGTAAAACTGAAAAAAACAAAAAAAAAAAAAACCAAAAAACAAACAAACAAAAAAAAATCCCACACTAGACAAAACATGTCAGATGAAGGAAAAAAACAAAAACAAAAACAAAAACAAACAACCAACTATTGAACAGTACTGGAAAATTATAAGGAAACTGAAAATTTGATAACTTCAGATGGAAAGAGCATTTGGTGAAAAAAAAGAAACTCTGCAACACTTTTTGAGTCACTTGGATATTTTATTTCTCCCAATGATGAATGAAGCAAACATCCAGTCCTGCAAATCCTATATTCTTCACACTTTATCATCTGAGGAGAGCAGATGCATGTCCAAAACCCAAAAGAGATGCAATGAAGAGGTATATCCACCAAATGAACTTCATTTTCACACCTTATTTAGAAATGAGGTTAATTAAACTGCACCTTCTTTTAAATTATGCTAATCAGGAAATTGAGCATTCTCTATTATTTTAATTTTAAAGTAATTACATATTATATATGATCCTGACACCTTTATTTACTCAAGACTTTGGTTGCATAGTTAGATCTCAAATCAAAGCCCTCTACACTCCAGAGAAATCGGCCTTATGACTGCAGCTGACTTTCCGTCTTACACTGAATCTCTTCAACCTCAGTGGGAAGTTTCAACAAAACACTTCTGTTCTTTTTGGTTAAACTACATAGTAAAGTACTTCAGGTCTACTGTGGACTTTCTAAACAAGAAAAATACAGATTTTTTTTTAATAAATAAATGCTTTCTCTAGTTTCCTAGAATTGCTTTTTAATATCAACTCTTGTAACCACATCTCTCTTCAGATGAAGTGTTATGACATGCAAATCTGGTGAAAGGTGTTTTGATGTACATAAACTTGAAATTTGCTATGGCACATCCATTCAAACTCAAAGTTCTGCCTTGAAAGACAGAATTGATTTTGAAGGTGTTAGCTGTTGAGGAATTGAAGTGATAGGCATAAAAAAAAAAATTAATTGCACAAAGTAATTTATAAAAATCCTGTACCTGGCCTAGACAGGTTATTGCAACAGACTTAAGAAGAAGTACTGCTTCAGTACTGCAGTATAGCAATGCATGGCAGTTGGGTTTGCTTACTGCATTTTGCCCTGCATTTTTATATGCCAATCTTCTTCTTGTTCTTGCAGGTACTCTTGGATTTCAGCACAGGATTTCATGTAGAGGTAATACATATTTCTTTAGAAACTGTGTATCAAATCAAAGGTATTTTAGTCAATGCAAAAAGTAAACGGAAAATACTGAACTAAAACATTTCTGAACTTGAAGATTAAAAATGTATTTAAATATTAAACAGTTGCAGGCAATAACCTGGTTACACTGTGAAGAGAAGTTCTCCTGAGCCTAAATGAGTATCTCATACACAAGAATATTTTTAAAGTAAACATGTACAGTCTTAAGAGTTTGGGACTTACACACATATAAAAAAGCACACAATCTATAAAAATTCCTTTTCTCTTTATTGCTGGAAATTCTAAATTTCTGTATTAATTTTAAATGGATTGAGGTTACTGGTCATATGATACTGGAATTCTCTGCCAAAGGTAAAAGAATGGGATGAAAATGGAATGGCAAGATGGAAAACCTTCAGAAGACAAAAACGTGAATGGATCAAATTTGCTGCAGCTTGTAGAGAAGGAGAAGATAACTCTAAGAGGAATCCAATTGCCAGAGTAAGTAGATAGTGCAACAGAAGTTTTCGCTGACAAGGAAGTTTTTCTAAAGACAGGCTGATAAAAGCAGAGAGATTTAAAAATGTATTTGCTTAGATTAGTCAAAGCAAGTAACATCGAATAAAAGAAAGATGATGCAATATTTCCAGCTCTGCTGAGACAGTTTCACAAGGTGAACCCATGTGTCTGCTGAGGAGTGACCAAAGGCTTTCTAGAACATTGCCATCAGTCTACTTCCTGGACTGCTCCAATCACAGTCTTTTCATGTACAGCATCTGTGTACTAGATCACAATATTTTCCTTTTCTCTCTGATCCTAAGAAACCCCTGAGCAGTTCAAGGATAGCACATGACTTCTGTGGGCAACAGAGCAAAGATTATGACCTCTCACCATGACCATACCCTTACTGAGGTCCAGCCACAGGGAGATACTCTGAAGTTTCTCTCTTCGCTTCCCTGCCAGAAGATTTAAGAGAAATAGAAATCCTGTCCAGCACTTACGAGCAGATGGATTTCTAGGCTGACTGTTTCGTAGAACTTTCCATTGGTTCTGAAAATGGAACCTTGTGATAAGTGGCTGAAAAACTGAAATTATATAGCACTTTTTACAGGAACTAGCAATAGGATAAAAAGCTTTGCAGGTGTCCTCAGTAAACTGGAATAAATTATTATTATCTATTATTGTAGATCCGATCGGACTGTGAAGAAAACCATCCAATCACATACAGCATCTCTGGAGTTGGAATAGATCGTGCCCCCTATGGAATATTTGTTGTTAACCCAAGAACAGGAGAAATTAATATAACATCGATAGTGGATAGGGAAGTAACCCCAGTATTTGTTGTGAGTACTCCCCTTTTTCTTTTACCTTTATAATGATAGATCCAGGGTGGGGCAGGGAGAGCAGAAGTAGACAAATTCATTTGTTTCAGGTTGTTACTTTGCTTACTTCACTTTTGATTTTAAAATGAGTAAATCTCTTTACCTAGATACGCTGCTTTGCTAAACACTCAGTGACGGGTGTAGATTTGGAACCACCTCTTGAACTTCGAGTCAGAGTTCTGGATATAAACGATAACCCTCCAATATTTGCACAAACTGTTTTTACAGGATCTATTGAAGAATGCAGTATGGACAGTAAGTAACTATGTTATGCCCATTACAGTATAGGTAGTGAAGATCCCAGAATACAGTTAATACAAACCTGGAATGTTCATTCTATTACTTCTTAGGTAATGACATAAAATAGCCAGGGCTACTGCAGAGGAAGGAGCAGCATACACTTCTCCATATGCTGTTTGAGCTGGGGCCCAAGCTTATACCCTAAAATTAATCAGTGATGCTTCCTTTTCTCCTACATACAAACACTGAATGTACCAGTTTCTAACCATACCACCATGCAAATTTTTTCACATGTGAAAATTTAAAATAAATCAGTTCATTCCTTCTCATTACAAAAAATTAGCATTACACCTACACTTATTTCCTTTAAGGGTATATAAAATATGTTTTTTCCCGACTTTTTCTATTTCAGATATTTATATTTGCAACCTGACTATTGCAGTTGAAGTAGATTATTAAATAAACCTTACTTAAACTCTAAAATGGTTCTTTTTGTAAAAAGTACAGCAATCCATATTAGACATGCAAATAGCACTGAGGCAATGGTGCCTAACACTCATTTTCTACTTTGCAGAAATTCTTATTTAAAACTGGGGAGATTCCTTACATGAATATCCACAAGCTCAGTACTTACACTTTTTACACAGCCACTATATTGACTCAAGTTCAGTAAAAATCTGCATTGCTCCATCTGACCTTAATTTTTAATGCATTTGAAAGTCAGAATTCAGTCAGAATCAGTACTGCAAAATCAAACTTTTGGGGTTTTCTGTACATGTCAGTGAATAGATAGCATTCAATCATTTTTATACATCAAGTTATAGCATAGTTTTGATGGGATTTTTGCAGGAACAAAATAGATTTGTTTTTCTAATTATTATTTTTTCTTTTTAGACACACTGGTGATGAAAATAATTGCAACAGATGCAGATGAACCTAATCACTTGAATTCTAAAATTGCCTTCAAGATAGAGAGTCAGGAACCTGCAGGTCCACCCATGTTCATTATGAATAAATATACTGGAGAACTCCATCTTGCAAATTATCTTGACAGAGAGGTAACATTTCCTGTTCCAAAGTTAAATAATATGATGTTGTGATGTATATGTGTTGGTGGAGGAAAAGAAGGGGGAGGGTAGAAAAAAAAAAAGAGAAAAAAAGAGAAAGGTTTTACAAAAATTAAGGAAGAAACGCATTTTTTTCTGTATGTTACAATAAAATATCTAAGGCAAATTCTGCATTAGGAAATAGTAGCAAGACATTTAAGATGTACAGGTGGTCCTTCTAATACACTCATTTCTCTTTCTGTGACAGCAACATAGTAGCTACACCCTTGTTGTGAAAGCATCCGACCGGGATGGAGCTGCCGATGGAATATCATCCCTCTGTAGCTGTAACGTTAAAGTTATTGATGTCAATGACAATTTCCCAACTCTTGCTCAAAGCTCTGTAAGTTTTTAATACCAAAAGCAACATCACTGTTTCAAAACCCTGTTCAAAAGCCCGTTCGATAACAGAGCCCTTACCAATCCATAGACTTCATTCACATTTGAATGCTCCACTGGATTAGTGTGGTTGTCTCCTTGAAATGTGCTCAAAACCCAATCCACTGCTTGCACAGCAATTCTGATAACATACATATAGATTGTTCTTGTATTCAGAGAAGTCAGTCCTGACACTCATTTCTCTGAATTCAGAGAAATCCAGTCATTCAGATGTCCAGACCCTTGCAATACAGATTACATACATGAATAAAATCTTTGTATATGTTTTCTTACAGAAAGCACAAATCCATTTCTTTAAGCCACCTCCACAAACACTTGAGATGTTTCAGCTCTTCAGTTCTGTAACCAGAATCATAATTCACCCAGAACACATGATTTTTATTAAATTGGCATGGACTATGGGCAGGACAAACTTTTAGAGAATCTCTGCATTTAGCTTTGCTTTCCTCACATATATTTTAGTGTTTGCTGATAGACATTTATCTGTCATTCCAGTTTTCAGCAAGTATTTCAGAAAATTCACTCAGTTCAGAACTGCTACGAATACAAGCTCTGGATGCTGATGAAGAGTTTACAGACAATTGGTTAGCAGAATTTTTCTTTATATCTGGTAATGAAGATAACTGGTTTGACATTGTTACAGATCGAGCTACAAATCAAGGAATCCTTAGAGTAATTAAGGTATGGATAAATATTGTGATTCAACTGTTGAAATTATATTTTTTAAATAGTTTCAATTCATTGTTAAAAAAAACTAAATAAGCAGTAAAAACACTGTCACTCAACCTTCTAAAATATAAAATATTTAAATAAAATTAAAGGAACTTTTATATTTAGTTCTCTGTGGTTTATCTTTTAGGAACTGAATTATGAACATCTCCAGACTCACTCACTAATTATTGGTGTCAGGAATGTAGCTGCCTTCCACCACTCTGTTGCTCATGAATACCAAATGTCTGGAACACCCCTCACAATAGAAGTAAAAAATGTGATTGAACCACCAAGATTTAATCCATCTTCAGTTGTGTTTTCTCTGTCAGAAAGAACAAGAGTAAATTATGTTGTGGGAACATACACAGCCATCGATGAGGACACCGGAGCTATTGCATCAAATGTTGTGTAAGCTCTGCCCTGCTTAACTACCTGGGTGGGATAATTCTGAGATACCAGGGGGATGAGTAATAGGTATTTTAAAGGGTGTTTTTAAAAAACAACTTTTAAAATGTTAATAGATTAGCAGTAGAATAATAGCAATAGAATAGCATATTCTTCTGCCCATTTTTATGCTATGATTGGTTTTGTTTCCTGACGTACTTTCCTTAGCCTTCTACACAAGACAAAGAAAATACCATTTTTTTTATCAGGCTGTAAGTTAAATAAATCAGAACAGATTTTTTTTTTCTAACCCAAGCTAAGAATATTTTTTCTTGGAACATTTGCTACAAACACAGAATTTACTAGCATCTCTAAAAAGCAAGAAAAAAACCCGCCAAGAATGGAAAATACTGTACAATCAGGATATAAGAGGTCATTATCAGCTCATTCTATATTAAAAAAAAAAAAAAAAAGAAATTTATTTCTCCTGAAATAAATATTTAATGGGACCATAATTTGCTTTTTAATGTATGTAGAAAGAAATACATCTAATTTACAAAGGTTTGAGAAGTTTTCTTAAAACACAAAAAAGTTAGCACATACAGCTTCAGAATATTATAGGCAGAGCCGTAGATACAAATACTGATATCAACAGGGTTCTAATAAAGGTTTAAAGTGTCCAGAAAGATTTTATTTTTAGACTGTGACACCACTTTCAAGATATAATGGACTTCTATGCATTTACTTTATTCTTAATTATTTTTCTGGTCTACATTTTTTAAGCCTACAGGAATTCTGCTTGAACAGGGTAAAATGCAATAAGGCCTAGCACAGCCTAAAGGAAAATATTCCCAAGTGACAAGCATTCTTTGCAAAATGAATATGTAACAAATATATTTATAACATAATGCTGACTATTTTCACTTCACCAAACACAGATATAGTATGGGACGTGATCCAGGTGCCTGGTTCAGAATCAATCAAAACACTGGTGAAATCACACTGAACAAAGTTATTAACCGGGAATCAATCTATGTAACCAATGGGCAGTACAGAGCAGAGGTTCTGGCTATCACCAGAGGTAAGAAAAAAGATTAAGTTCTCTGAAACTAAACTCTCTTTGTTTCAGATTTCTCTCACTGGTTTTTTTTCCTCATTCTAGTTTTCCCACCTGAGCTGCATTGTTTATAGTGTCCGTATTCCCTCCTGACCACGAATACCTTCTTTTTACAGGGGCTCCTCGATATACTGCTACTGGCACCATTGTGCTTTCAATACAAGACATGAATGACAATTGCCCAATTATTAATACTGAGTTACGGAAAGTATGTACGCATTCCCCATCAGTGATTATCACAGCAAAGAACATGGATGGTGGGGTATATGGTGCCCCCTTTACATTCAGCATACATGGTGAACCTCAAACTACATGGATTATCAGATCAATAAATGGTAAGCTAACCCACATCTTATTACAGAATAAACCATATTAAAAGCTCTTCTCTAAAATAACAGATTAAGATAGTATTTTAATTAAAAAAAAAAATCTGTTATTAACATCTCTTCTAAACTCACTTAAATGTGATTTTAAGCTCATATGGATTCACAAATTTACTCTGGATTTGCATATATGTGTGTGTGTGTGCATATATACATACATACATATATACACCTCATATTAGCACTAGAATCAGAATCATTAGATGTGTTTTAGCTAGTTATCATCTTTTAAAGAAACTAAAAACATACTGATAAAAATAGAGCAGCAAAACTGTACTTTACGTGAATGTAGATATAAGCACCGCTATTGGTCTAAATGTGATGAGGTAATTCAAAAGGATTAATTTAGATTAGACATGAGGAAAAAATTCTTCTCTATGAGGGTGGTGAGGCACTGGCACAGGCTGCCCAGGGAAGCTGTGGCTGCCCCGTTCCTGGCAGTGTTCAAGGCCAGGTTGGATGGGGCTCTGAGCACCTGGTCTAGTGGAAGGTGTACCTGCTTATGATGGGGTGGGGGCAACTGATCTTTAAGGTCCCTTCCAACCCAAACCAGTCTGTGATTCTATGATTCTGTAATTTGATACCTCTTTATTTCTATATTATCAAAAAAATTCTAAGCATATGACAAAACTCTCAATCTTTTTATTAAAGTTATTCATTGGCAGAGCTTTACTTTTATAAGAGGCATATGAAAATGGCAAATAAAGATAACAGCTTTTGCAATTTATTGTACAAATTGTTCTTTACTTTTATTTCTAAGAAAAACATGTTAATCAGTTCCCAATGAAGCTTTTCCAGTTTCCTTCAATAGGACATGACTATATTATTAAATGACAGAATTTGCATAACTTACTGTAGGCATAGAAGACTATATTAAATCGTAAATATCACAATTACAGCTACTTTTGTCTCCTATTTGTCCTAAACAGATGCAAATGTATAACTTTAAATATTTTAAAACTACTGAAAAAAACTTTCGGAAAACACATTTAGATTCCTTGTAAGAGAAACAAAAAAGTATCAAAATTTCATTTTTTATGTTCACCTTTATGCAAATAAAAACCAGTAAAAGCAGCGGTAGACATAAAAAGGCGCATTTGCCTCTTTTATATTTCTCACGTTAAAAAGTGATGACTAGACTGATCTGGTTCAGGTTTTCAAAAACTAAAAACTAGCATAGATGAATATCATAAATTTCAGCTTTGAATAAGTACTGTAGACACATAAGGAACAGGTGATCTTAGAATAGCAGCACTTCATAATGTTCTACGAATATTACTTCAAAAATTCATTATTCAATTGTACAGTATTTGTAATCAATACCTTAATCTAAATATGTGTCTCTTTTTTTTTCCCCCCAAAGCTTCCTCTGCAGAATTAATGACTCAGAACATTGACTTTTACATTTATAGGATCTATGTCAGCGTAAGAGATAGCCAAGGCCGACGCTGCCTTAAACCACATGTAATTCCTGTGCAAGCTTGTCAGTGTGATAGTCGTAATTATTGCACCAGTGGGGCCACAAAAATAATAATCATCGGTGGTGACAGTCATGCTGGTGGTAGCAGTGACAGTGAAAGAGGCCAGGAAGGTGAAGGACAGGGACAAGAAGGTGGTGGTAATGGTCACACTGGACCTGAAGGAGGATATACTGAGGACCACACAAACTGGCAGACTTACACTGGTGACTACGATGAAGGTGAGGGATATACTGCAGCCACCGATGATGGTTATGATGGAGATGGAAACTCTGGCAGAAATCTCGAATCTTCTACCACACTTAGCGGTGCTGCCATTGGCCTGATGTTCCTTGGTGGATTAATATTTGTTTGTAAGTATAAAATTTAAAAAAAAAATGTATTTATTTTCTAAAAGATGTATTTTTTTAATTCTTCTAAAATATGGTGACTTTTCTGGTTGGTTGTTAACCTATTAGCTCCCATGGGCCATTTGACAGCGAAAAAATTGTCTCATAAATTATAATTTCTACATATTTATATTCTGCATATTTATATACATAATTCATTCAGACATAATCATTTCCTTCCTAAGGATTAGGATTTTATTCCCAAGGTGTTATCCAGATACATTAGACCAGGTAAAAATATTTAGTAGAAGATACAGATTTGGGGCAAGAGCTGCCCCTGCAACTTTGAACTTACCCTTTGCAATTCATACTTGTTACATTACTAAAAGTAATGGACAAGTGTCAGCTCCAAGTAGTGTGTGAAAAGATATAAAGAACAAGCTTCTTTTGAACTCAGAGCCAGCATTTCTGTGGTAGTACAATAAATTTAATAATCTTACATTTTGAACTTTTTGTCTGTTGCTACCAAACGTTGCATCTATTAAAAACGAGTAGCATTTGTGACAACAGATTCAAAACAGATCATTCATTCATAGTCCTAGTATTTTTGAAAACATATAAGTTTAGGGATAAGATTATTCAAGTTAGTCTTTATGCAAAAATTTACTTTTCAGACCATTACAATCAAATGTGGTCATCTTTCCTTCATGGCCATCATGGGCATCAAGCAATCAACATCTAAAATTTCCCAGTGCAGAAATACTGATTACAAAACCAGAGGAAATTGATTTTTTTTCCCCTGACTTTTTGAACAGCATGGTTTGTTTGAGTTTTGATTAGTAGGAATCAACTAACACAAAATTTTGAAGCTGCGAAAGGCTGTTTCATTCATAGTTCTCCAGTGATTAATGTGATAGGACAGTTTGTCTTTCTGCCTTTGGAAATTTCTCATAGTTGGTAGTCTGGAGTACATATGTCCTTAGTCATGCAGTGTGGAGTAGTACTTTGTATGCTCTGTAGCCCTTTCCTCTTTTCAGTTCACTTTGATGTTAAACTGGGAGCTTTAGATGCTCTGCTTAGTCTAGCTTAGGTAATTGCCTCCACTTCCTCTGCAGTAGTACAAGGTTACTAACCTAGCTATCTAGGTTAAGGACCTAAAGACAACCAGATTAAATATTGCAGTGCCTTTCTAAAATAAGTAATGTTTTCAATGTTGGAATTTAAAGTATTCAGCAATTTCCAACACAGTGTCCTTCAAACAACTAAGCATAATACAGCACACTGGGAAAACTGACTCACTCTATGTAATCATTTCTTAAAGCTAGGGTTTGAGATTTGCCTCTACTGTTTTTTCAAAACAAGTATTACATGTAAGTGATACAAAAATTACAACTTGACCCATAGCCAAAGATCACTGCAGTCAAATGGACCCCCTTCATTGATTCTTCTATGTCTATTATAGCTAATGTGTATTTCTTTTCAATTACAATATCTGAAGAGACAATTGTACGCTTATATATCAAGAATGAATATCACTGAATACTATACAGAGCACAGACTGTTCTGTTTGTTTGATTTTCATATGCATGCAACTTATATTCATTCTCCTGAGACAGATCAAAGTCTGTTCCCAGGTGCATAGGCATAAATTTGGAGTAACAGCCCTACTCCACCCCCATGTTGCTCTGCTATAAATGAAGGTACAAATTATTCTGAATTTCCAAATACATACATTTCCAAAAGAAGCTAATGATTCTGAAAGCCAGACTTGGAGGCTGCTTGGTTTGAAACATTTTAAAAGACACATTTTCAAAAGTTCTTGAGCACCTGCCTTCTGGGAAAAGCAGCTATTCCTGTGAGGAAGAGATGTCCTAAATACCTGTTTCCTGTTTCTGTCATGTTAAGTGATTCCAATTTTGATGTCAATGAGCGACTGTTGTGGATGTGGACCTGGTGCTGCAGGTGGAGTTGGAACTGGATTTGAACCTGTACCTGAATGCACAGAAGGGGCAATTCATCCGTGGGGAATAGAAGGTGCCCAGCCTGAAGACAGGGTCAGTACATCCTATGTTTTTAAAACCCACAGCAGCTCGTATTTATAGAAAAGACTGCATTTGATTAGAAGCATGAAAGTGATCGTAGTACTGTGTTGTCATCTAGAAGAAGTCAGGCAGATATGAAAGGTGATTGTTAATTAACATTTGGAGATGGAGTTCGTGAGTTTTAAGTTGCATTCAGTTAGCTTGGCCAAACAGTTTGGTGATACCTATTCCCTCAGCTGAAACACAATAACTAGCAATCTTAATCAGTGCAAAGTAGGACAAGGTAATAGAAACCATCTTCACTAGTCACCATTTAGATTAACAATGAAAAAACTTGAAGTCTTTTTTTCCTTGTTTTTTTTTCCTTTTTTTAATGGGGATGGTAACTGACAGCTACTGTTAACAGTTTAGACTGCTAATTTCTTAACATGCTTCACAACGCCTTGGTCTTCAGAAGAAAATTTCAAAGTCATCATTCAAGGAGTCAAAATATTGTTTTCCAGGATGTCTCACACATTCTTGCCCCAACAACTGCTGCAGGAGGTGATTTTGGTGAACCCTCTGGTAAGCAGATCCTAAAGTTTTCTATGTGAGCTGTCATAAAGCTATCTTTCAGAACTTCACATCTTCTGATTCATAGAGCACTTTGGTTTCACAGATATAACCCAACCCTTCTAATCATACATCTGCAGATAGTCAAACTGATACTAGTATGACTTCCAGTGTGAATAAAGAATATGAGGTTTGAGTTTTGAGCAGATTCACTTCTGGAAACTGCATTTATTTTGAAATATCTGCCAAGGCTTTCAAATCTTGGGCAATTTATCATTCCAGCTAGTGAATGGAGTGACTTCTCAAGGCAGCAGTTTTGGTACAAATCAATCTTGAGGATAGAAGAAGGAAATTTTCTTTCATAACTTGGTGGTGAAAGGTTCAGCTCTTCAGCTGTCAGTTTTCTGGCTCTGCTTCCCACAGGATAATAGGACCTGCCAAGCAGCCAGTTAATTACTGACCATTTGTGCACTAGCCTAGACAGAAAGCTGGTACATGGCACAACAAATTCATGCTTCTGAGATAAAAGTTCCCCTAGGGATTCAAAGGCCATAGAGAATAAGACAAGCTGAGCAGTGCCACTTCCTCTTTTTCCCCATTCCTTACTCCACAACAGGAAGGAAGGATGCTGGCACAGATCCATTTTCACTAGCTTCTGACAGGAAGACATGTCACTCAGCAAAACACCTTCTCTAATGGCTATTGATTATTAAAAAATGTTCTCATGCTTAAGGTAAAATCAAAAGGGAACATTTGGAGGCATAAGCATGAAGAGTCTTCGTTCTCAGGGAAGTTCTGCTGCCATTGAAAAGTTTAAGACTTAGACATCTCATTTACTTTCTTTCCACTCTTCAGTACTATTACAGTGAAAGTCCCTGGTTAAAATTCTATAAACTCAGACTAAGGAGATTAAATGAAAAAAAAAACCAAAATTTAGCCTATGTTTCTTAATATAATCATAGCTAAGACTACTGTATGCAATTGGCTTATTACATGATGATATTTACGACCAGTCATTCCTTGTTATCATATATGAAAAAAATTTGGAGAAGATAAATTCTGTGAAAGTATGATTTTATAATTTATCGTAAAGATCATTTTCATTCTTCATCATGAACACTGGTGGTTATTATGCTCTATTGTTGTTCTCCCAAATCCTCCTTAACAATCTATTGACTAGAAAATGCGAAGAGTTACAAAGGTATTTCTTTTGGAACACAGTTTAAGGCAAAACAATTTTAACCCCAAAGTGATCATAAATATACATTTATGTATTTGCATAAATATCCACAAGCATTATCTGATTTTCCAATGCAAATTCCAAGATGGCATATATATACATCAGACACAGGAATCTCCAGTCAATTACTCAAGTAAATCATTGATTTTTCTAAAGCACATATGCACATGCTGCCTAGCCTCAGGAATAAAATCAAGGTCTTAGATGTCTTCTAATATTCAATTTTTAATTGCAGTTTCCATGTTTGGCACCTGTGCATGGATTTGTGATAAAATTAGTCTAAAGTACCTTTAGAAACTCAGTAGTGTCTGTAGTGTACTGTTTTTAAAAACAGCTGCCAAATTCTGTGTAAATTTTCACAGAGCACAGGAGGGATAACTTCTTCTGTTTTCAGACATATATACAAACACATATGGAGGAGGAGGAGTAGTAGCTTCTGGTGTTGAAGAAACTACAGGGGTTGGCTATGGCACTGGTACTGGTTACGGAACAGCTGGAGGAATTTCTGGAACAGGTGAAGTAAAAGGATCAATTGGAGGAACAATTAAAGAGTATCGAGAAGGAGGAGTGAACATGGCCTTCCTAGACAACTACTTCTCTGAGGTAACCGCCTGATCTTCTCTGTGGTATATCTGTGAGCCTACTTTTAGATTCTCCTCTCCAACTTACATGGCGAAAATCCAAGATAACCCCACTCAAATTGAAACTTCCATGGTATGAGACTGGTGTGAGAACAAAGCTGACCATACTAGTAGGAAAAACTATGACACTTAGGAGTACCACTTTTGAGCTGCTGCCATGGTAGGTTTCATTGTTCAATGGCCTTTTTGTAAAACCGATGGACACATTTCAGTTATGGGTAGCAAGCAAATAAATTATTGCAGCTTCATAATAAACCACCAAATTTATGTATTTGTCATCTTTTTCAGTGTAGAGTTCGATAATAACTTTGTGAAATTGTTCACATATGTTTCCTCTACAGCTTGTTTAATAAAGTCACTTTAATCATTAAAAACTGTGAACACCAGTTCACTTTCTTCCTTATTTTTATTGGCATTTCTGTTCCCTAAAATATTTATTAAATGCAAGTGGTACAAATATGAATCTTTGTAATTGGCAACAAATTAATTAGCCTTTAAATATGGGATTAAAAAATGCTATGATGTTTACAAGATTAATGGATTAATGGGATATATTTTCATAATTATCATGAACATGCATAAATACCATAATTGCATATGTCACCAAAATATCAATTAATATATAAGGATTGCTGTCTCGAAGTCTCAAGCATGGTCTTCTTCCAGACCACAGTCTACCTGCTTAGCCTGGAAGCCCTACATATGAATTGTCTGCCAGCCATAGGCCTCTACAGATTATTCCTACTGACTATCTCAAGCTCCAAACGCTCCGTCTCTCCCTCACAGGCCACCCCTTCTGTCCTTCCCTGCTTTCTGTAACTTGACCCCACACTCATTTTAAGTTCTCCTCTTTCCTGCCTGATCCCTCTGCAATGACCACCCCACCATCCCCAATGCCATCCCAAATCAGTGATCTCCATCCTGCACAAAATGGATTTCCTCTCTAGACTCACAAAACTTTCTCCACTGTGGCCAACCCTCCATCTCATCCCCTTTGTTCTGGCCTGTCCACTGCTCTTCTTGCCATCCTTCTTTGTTCCTTTTCCTACCACTTCATTCAGATATTGCTGCCCAAACAGCAGACTTGTTCTCCTGTCTCTTTCAATCTTTCCCTTCACCCCACAGTCAAGCTCACTGAAAACAGACCAAATTTGAGATGCCAACTGTTTGCAGAAATACAAATAAAACATCAGTAACATTTGAATAGAACTTATTTCAAGGTTACAAAGATGTTGATTATATAATTTGTTCTGCTGATGTCCCATTTTTCAGGTCAGCTGGGCATTACTGTGTTTAGGGAAACCTTACCGTGGTTTGAGTCTTCACGGTTAAACACCTGATAAAAAGCCACTCTCTTCTTTTTTGTTTCTTTTTTTGTTTTCAAACTACAGAAAGCATTTGTGTATGCAGATGAAGATGAAGGTCGGCCGGCAAATGACTGCCTACTAATATATGATCATGAAGGAGTTGGTACTCCCGTTGGCTCTGTGGGTTGCTGCAGCTTTATTGGAGAAGATACAGATGAAACATATTTGGATACATTAGGACCAAAATTCAAGACCTTGGCAGAGATCTGTCTGGGCAAAGAGATCGAACCTTTCCCTGATGTCAATCCACCCTGGCCATGTGTTAACGTCACCTTTCCCAACCCTGAAAGTGATATAAACCTCCCGCCACCTGGAACCACCATCATTGTCAATGGAGGTGCACCTATGCCTCCCCCAGTTGGCACTACAACGGTTGTTACTGAAAACACCTACACATCTGGATCAACCATACAGCACTCAAGGCCGATGCCAGATCCTTTGCTTCACGGCAACATGACGGTGACTGAGACCTACACCTCCGGCTCCCCCTCAATTTGCGTTGACCCTCTGCGTGCATCCAACGTTGTTGTAACAGAAAGGGTTGTCGGTCCTGCATCTGCATCTGATTTGCGTGGCATGCTAGATATCCCCGATCTCACAGATGGGTCCAACGTTATCGTCACAGAAAGATTAATTGCACCTAACTCCCGGCTCCCGACCTCTCTGAGCATTCCCGATTTGGTAGACGGATCAAACGTGGTAGTGACAGAAAGAGTGTTCAGGCCTGCCTCTGGCATGCCAGGCAGCTTAATAAATATTCCCTCAGAATTAACAAATGCCCACAACATGATGGTCACCGAGAGGGTAGTATCAGGGTCTGGGATGAGCAGCATGGGGGGAGCAAATCTGGGGAGCATGAGTAGCACGAGTCAGATGCTGAGTGCTGACTGTCACCTTGGCCAAGCAATGGGCACAGCATCCCCCAGCACCTCCCGGAGAAGAGTGACAAAGTACAGCAGCATGCAATACTCCAGTCAGTAAGGCCTCTGCCAGCACTCCTTCCTGCTGAAATCACCATTTGCACCGACACTCATTAACTGCCACCCACCAAGAATATTGTTATTATTTATAACCAGGAAATAGCACTAAAATTTCAGGGATTCCTGCTTGTGTAAGGATCTCTGAAGGGTGCCCCATCTCAAGGTCAAACTTTGTCAGTGAAGGGAAAGTCGAAGTTAGCTTTAAATTTACTTCTCTCTCTCCACATAGACTATAAGTGTATGAACAGATACTTCTGGTTTTGGAGGGAGATTTGATTACAGAGTGGAGCAGTGAGAGGGGTTCCTTGTATGCATACAGTATCAGTATGAATTTATGTCATATAAAAGAATGTTAAAATACTGTACTGCTGAGTGATCTCCCACAATAAGCAGATTTGGGTTAATAGCCCCTCACTGACAAGACAGGAAAAGAATGCAATTGATAATTAGTCAGCTCAAGATTAAATAAGCACTTTCAAATGCATCATTTTACATTGCATGTTATTCAAGAAGTGGTGTAAAATGGCACTTACAACCATTTCTGTCATCATCAACAGCAGTTACAAAAAATAATCATATTTTATGCATTTTCATTGCTTTCTTAAGTTCTCAGTAAAACAAACACTCTGCCATGGCCTGCCATGATGTTATTCTCATGGAAAGGACTGTGACCAGCAAATCACTGCAGCTGGCACTGCTGCATTGACACTGTCACCCAGGAAAATGTTGGCTTCACCTTTTCTCCCTTACTGTTACAGCTTTACTTAAATCTAAAAGGACTTCAGTGACAACCAGGAGCTCTTAGTCAGATTTTTGTGCCAAACTCCGACTATCATTTAAATCTCCAATGTCAAGTTATATTAAGAGGGCTATAATATACTATGCCAATCCTCTTTTCAAATACTGACAATAAAATAAAGTCTTTGAAGCTTTGTGATGTGGGGAAGGAAATAACAAGTATTGTATCACTGACACTGGTAGCTAAAGTCCTTCAGGAAAAGAAAAAGCACTTAGGAGCGATATAAATTTGCTAATAAGACATGTGGACAATTTTTATTGCATATGTCAATGTATTTTGCATTGATATTTTGAAAGTTTATTTGAATGTGTTAATTGAAAAAGTCTTTATGATACTATAATCTTAATTAAATCTGGCTTTTATTTTCCCACAAAAACAGCTCTACTGGACTCTGTTATTCTAATAATACCTTTAAGTGTCTTAGAATACGATCTGAAGGAGTACTGAAATATAGTATCTATCTCATTTTACTTGTGTATCATATGTAAAGTAACCATAGCTATCATCATAGTTATCATATGTAAAGTAACCATAACATCGCTTAGGTGTGAATATAATAGAGCTATACAGGTGGACTAGCTTTTTTTGCTAGACCAACAAATCTGTAGTTTTCCCTCAAATTTTGCTTCTTCAGCTTTGATGGATGGATTAATGAAAAGGTTAAGGCTTGTCTGTGAACTTCCCACTCTGTTAAGTGGAAAAGAAACTTCAGGTTGCATATCCAGCTTACCTTATCTAAGAAGAACTAGGGGACAAGTTTCTGAGTCAGACACCAGGAAAAGGCTTTCTGAAAGATGCTTTCAGAAATATGACTAGATCCACTGTCAAAGACAACCTGCAGTGCCCTTTGAGTCAATGCCACTGCTATTAACACTAATAATCCCCAGGAGTCACGATCAAATCCAGTGCTACCTCAAGAAAGGGTCCCTTTCAGGGTTTCAAGTTCTTTATAAGTCAGTTGTGCTAGATGCTCTTCCCATATCTGAAGTATTGCTATTTTTATTTCATCCTGTAGCCTGATTATCTTAGGTATCACTAAAATTGCGTTGACTTCAGTGGTATTAGTCTGTCCCATATGTTATGTTGTTATTCACCAACTGTAAGTTTGGTTTCTGGAACTATTTGTTAAAGAAGAAAATAGGTACTAATACATAAATCTGCACCCTGGAGAATTTGTGCTGAAATTCACTAAAATGCTGACAAGCTCTCTTTTGTTTTGCTAGCCACCTATTTACATAAAAAAAGCAAATATTTGAAATAACTATGACCCTCTGGACATAGAGAAAGACTATACAATATAGTCAAAGCCCACTAGAGATATTTTTTTAACGTAAAAAAAAAAAGTCTTGTGTAAATATTTCCATAATCATCTATGCAAATCAGAAATATTTTTCCTAATTGTGATTCAAAAGTAATAAAAGTAGCCTTTGGGATCACATGCTGAATTCTTTGTGGCCCTCTTGAACAGGGATGCTGTGTGAAGTATGAGTGTCTGAACTAACTGGTCTCTTGTATGTCTAGAAATACGAAGGGTAGAAATTAATAGAGAAAAAAGGTTGTTTCAAAGGACAGATTTTGGTTATGTAGTGATGGTCAATGTCTAGTACTATCTTTTACCAACTTATTAAAGATCAATAGCTTACTCTTTAATGCAATGTCTTGAAATATTTCTAGCGTTTTTTAATATTGGTTTCTCACATCGAACAGCAATCACATCATCCCTCAGCGGATTTCCAGCACATCTCTGCATATTAATTTCTATTGCTGTGTAATTTTTACAAGCTTGCTTAAAATTTCTGTCTTAGTGAGATGTGGACATCTTTAGGTTACTACAAATTCTGGATGAAAAATGTATATGGAGATGTGAACAAATATTTGGTTCATTAAAAATTCTGTGTGAATTCTTTTTCTAGCTTTATTATTAAAAATTAGCAAATAGTTTTATCCTGACCAGTAGATATTAGTTTTGTTTTCTTTCTTTAAGTTGTAAGTTAGAAGCCTTCTTGCTGTCTACCTTTAATCATATCATTTAATAAAGAAGAATGAGTGGTTTTCAGGAAAGAAAGACAACTTTGAGTAGGGATTATCAATCCTGTCTAAACCATTCAAGCAAAAAGCTCTTATTAAAGTCTCGGCAGCATGCAACACCAAGTGTATGGCTTCCTTGTTTTTTACTTGGGTTTTGTGGAGAAGGGTCCTACAGTTTTACATAGGCTCATTAAGATCTTGGCATCATGAAAAGTATACTGCCATGGAAGAAAATAGAGCCGCGAGGTGAGGGTCTCATTAGATTTCTATCTTGGGAACACTGTCTGAATTTTAACTGCAGGTTTCAATACTTTTTGCTCTTTCCTTATTTAGTGGTACTAAATAGCACATTTAAACTGTTGTGAGCAGCACCAACTATGTGCAATATTAAAAGAACATATAATTTAAGCAAAAATAAACAAAACCAAGACTATTATTTTGCCTGAATTGACATAACAGTGTAAATCAAATGCTCCTCATTACTGAGCAACCAAATGCATTATTTTCATTTTTCGTGCTATTTAAAATATCAATATTACAGTGTTATTGTGTTTTCATAAATAAAAATATTAGAGCTTTGTTTGTAATAATTTCTGAATGGCACTGAAGAAAACAATAAATAATAATTTTGAACGTCATGTTTTAAGTAGAGTGTCTCAGGACTATTTTTTTTTCCCCATTTATCAGTAGGAAACTTAGTTTCCATAAGAACTGCTAGTTTGTACAAGAAAATTCTGAGTTTACTTTTCTTTTGTAAGGAAAAAATAAAAATCATTAAACAGAAAGTCTTGATTTAGAAAGCCAGGGCATTCCAGGGTGAAACTGTTTCATGTGTTAAATTGACTAAGATACTTCGGTTTAGGTTGTCAAGCGGAAACTTGTGTCGGGTCTCACAAGAATTCTAGTACAATTTCTTTAAGCCATCATTCTCTGCGCTGTTCTCTCTCTTTAGACACTCTTTTCTGTGATACAGTTGTATCTTGCAACTCTGAATTGCATCAGAGGAGCTATACATTAACACTGGAACACAAGCCATAGAGAAGAAGTAGAGCACAAGACACTTGAATTAAAGTATTTGGGCAGCACAGGCATTTCAGGTGCATTCAGTGCATACAGATCACGATCAGTTGAACCAAGGAAAACCACTTTTGTCCTAAAAGTAAAAATTGAACATGTTGATTTTTCTGAATTAAATTTCCTTTTAATATTCCATGCCAGTATTGATTATAATCTATTTTTTTTAACAGATATTTTCAAAAAAAGTTTATCCAAGCTCAGTAAAAGAGTAAATATTTGATTCAAATCTTTAATGAATGAGTCAAAATATAGGTAAGCTAAATAGTAACTTTGTATCTGCAGGCTCTGATCTTACAGTGATCCAGTACCAAAGATCCGGGCAAGGATCTGTCCGTGTGTCAGTCAATGCAGGCTCAGGTTGCCAGGGAGGTGAATCACCTTATGACTCAAGAAACAAAGATCTCAGTACATGTTATAAGACCTTGGTAAGTTGTTCAATTTTTCTGTTTTCAATAAACTGTCTTTGAAAAGTGGAATAGCAATTTAATCTCTTCCTCTTAGGAATATGATGATAAATTCATCTGTGTTTGTAAATGCTGAGGTGTTAAGGTGTTTTGGAAATACATACAAACACACTGTGAGCAATGTGCCTGTAGCATACACACAGAGGACAGTTCTCAAGTCCCTGATGCTGAATGTCTATTAAAATAAATGCCTTTTGACTGTAAAATCCATTCTAGATCAATTATTCATATATAAATAACTGCTACTGGACATGCAAAGTTTATTAATAATAGTAGGAAAGTAATGCTTTTCTTGTGTTGTTTCTGGGTTTGTATATCTGACTTGATTTCTTTAGTTACTATATTACTGAATAAAAATTACCATGGTAGGCTCTAGAGGCACCATCAACAGGCTGATCAAGGGACTAGAGAAATTCGTGTGTAACAGTTCTATAAATACAAAGTAGCCTCATCTGGGTGAGTACTAGCAAATGGACAGCAAACAATGGCCAGGCTTGAACACGCTTTCTAATGGCATCTCCCATTGTCATTGTCAGAGGCAGAATGAAAATAAATACACCTATTTTCCTTTTAAGTCTTCTCAGTTATGCTCCACTGCCATGCAACAGGTGCCTTCAATTTTATTATGCCCAGATCTGAAAATTGAGCAAGAGTATTGCCAGTTCTTTCTTGCAAATAGCTTTCTCTGTCACCTTCAAGAAGTTGCCTAGTCTCAGTTCTAGAAAGTTGCATGGGATTTGCACTTTTTATAGAGGAAACGTCTGAAAGCATCTGAAATAGACAAGTCTTAATGGAAAGTAGTCAGCCTTAACACTAATGCTAACTATTATGGTTTGCACTTTCTTGCATTCATAGCTGCATAACCATTAGGAAAAAAATTAATGCAGCCCTTGGGTCATTGGGGATTTTTGCTTTTTGCCATCAAAATCAGAATGTATTTCGATTCAACAGAGTATCAGTAGTCTCAAGGTGATGGGATACACATCCTGTAACCATCCCACAATGAAACATGCATGTCCACGGCCCACTCTGACAGAAGTCTCACCAGACTCAGCTGTTATTTTGTTCTGACATCATTTGTGATTCACAGAGTATATCTGTAATTGTTTAATTGTTTTTATCAATACAATTTCTTCAAAAGGAAAATATCACTAGTGTAAGTGTGTGAAAACTACTTTAGCATCATCCTTAACATTTCATTTCTGTAAGAAAAGCTTGTGTAGACATTTTTAACACGTGCATAAGTCCACTGGAGAATAAAAATGACCGTTCTAATATGTGACAGACTTGCAGCACCTTACAGTACTTTATATGTGTGCATTTCAGCATAATATATCACAAGCTGTGCCATACCAGATACCATAAATGTTGCAGACAAAATCGTCCACAAAAGTTTCATCTCAAAAGTTCTACTAGCTTCATAATGTACACCATGAGCTCGCAGGACAAAGTTAGCATATATAATGAAACATCTAAACACAATGTGCCCTGATTTCCCTTATACTGAGGTACCAGAAAAAGTTAACTATGTCAATTTTTAATTTTGCATTCAATTGAGCTCTCTGTTGAAATCATCTGTGACTAGACTGACTCACTAGATATTTTAAGCTCCTGAAACTATAGCTCATTACTTCCTCATTTTTCCTTAAAATTATTTCCATGATTAAATTTAGCTAGAGTTAATGTATTTTCAGTTGGAAGAGGCCTTTGACACTAATATTTGATGACAGGCATGAATTTTCTTTACAGCATTACCTCTTTCTTCTTTTGTCCTCAGTAAGTACTTTTAAAGACAGTCGGCCATGTGGAACCCCTGGAGTATGAACATGAAGAAGTAAGGAGTGAGTCTAGGATGCACAGTAAAGCCCACAAGCAATATTCAAGAGAACAGGGCTGAGGTAAAAAGTTCATGTAAAACTAGGCAATATGGCAAATTCTTGGCAATATATTTTGCCATGTTTTGATTTGCAGATGAAAGGAGAAAGAGAAGGTGAAACTGCAACTAGACCTTTTCTTTGAAGCTTGGAGAGGGGGCGTGGTATGAGGAGATGAGAGGGGGAAAAAGAGAGGAAAAAAAGAAAAGTCTAATTCTGGAAAGTGCTTTAGACTTTAGGACCATCCATTCAAGGCATTACAAGAAGAATCAAGTGCACACAAAGTTATAGAGTCAGATTCTACATCCCCAGTGATAAATGAACAGTACCTAATTACATCAGCAGCCTCTCTCAGATCACCAGGAGACGCTGAATAGGAAAGCTCAGTGGTTTCAAGGACTGAACCTTGCAGTCTCATCTAATTTATGTATTATCCAATCACATTGCTTCTGTTAATGAAAAAGGGAGCAGAAGGGACTCAACACAGGATCAACTCTACTGTGATCTTTCCTGACAAATGGCCATTCTAACCCTAACACCTCTCAATAATGAGGATTCAACAGCCTCCCAGCTGATACAAGTCCTTTAATTACTACTAGAAAGTTGAAATTACAGTTTTCTTAAATTTTTTGCATTTTCTCATCTTTTGTAAATGCAGAGTACATAAGCCCTTTTAATGTACCTTTTAAATATCATGGAATGGGTTGACTTGGAAGGGCCTTTCAAATATTACCTAATCTAACCCTCTGGGATTACCTAATCCAACCCCCTGCCTTACTGAAATTTCTTGGACTCTGTGAGGACATGGGAACCAAGATTTCTTCTACTCTGCTTTGGTGAGACCCCGCTTTGTGTACTGCACCTAGCTCTGGAGTCCTTAGTACAGCAAAGATATGGACCTGTTGGAGAGGGTCCAGAGGACAGCCACAAAAATTATTAGATGGATGGAGCATCTCTCCCATGAGGAAACGCTGAGACAGTTGGCGTTGTTCAGCCTGGAGAAGACTGGGAAGACCGTATGGTGGCCTTTTAGTTCTTAAAAGGGGCCTATAATAAATATGGGGAGAGATGTTTTAGCAGGGCCAGCTGCGACACAACAAGGGGTAATGGTTTTAAACTAAAAGAGGAGAGATTCAGGCTGGAAATGAGGAAGAAATTCTTGACAATTAAGGTAGTAATATACTGGCACAGGTTGCCCAGAGAGATGGTAGATGTGCCATTCCTGGTGACATTCAAGGCCAGGCTGGATGTGGTTGTGAGCAACCTGATCTAGTTTAAAATGTCCCTGCTCATTGCAGGGGGTAGGAGTAGATGAACTTTGAAGGTCCCTTCCAACCCAAACTATTCTATGATTCTATGACTCCTTTTATTTTCAGGGTGACTGGTTTACCTTTATTAGCTTGAATCATGTGAGTCCTCCTGAGTGCCCTTCTTACTTTATAAATTTAAGATGTAGAAAATTTAAGAGTATGCATAGAGACTCTATCTTGCTGTTCTTTTGCTTTTGCAGTTAACTTCAAATTATTTATATTATTATTTTTACTGTGGTTCTTTTCCTTGTTATCTGCTTGTATTTGCTTGGCCCAATACATATTCTCACTTATCCTGCATAGAACTTTTAGAGAACACTAGTAATTTTTTAGTGTAAACACAGCTAATGGCATCCTATTCCACTCTTTTCATAGTTCAGCTATGCAAAGTACCTCAGTGAAAAGAACAACTCATCTAACTTCACAACGATGATTAATATAAAAGCCAATTCACAGAGTTCCACAACAACAGTCTTTTAGGAAATCTTACAAGTAATAATAGAACAAATTTCAATTTCACACATTTTTTTCAGTCTTGGGCATTTTTTATCACTTTAATAGATTTTTCTCTCATAAATATTTTACTTTTTTATAATGAATACCACACTAGATATATGTGAGGTAATGTCCATGTGTAAGGCAACAGCAGTTATTTCTGCTCCAAGGCTTTTCAGGTGGTCCTAGATGGCTCTTTGCAGCTGGCATAAGCTGAGTTATTTTAGGACTTCTTCCTGGGGAGAGCTTGAGTTGACTTGTGGGCACATGTAATGAACTTAGGGTAGGCATTTGCAGAGTATCAGCTCCAAACGGTTTAGTCTGTAACCTCACTGCAGTGCAGATATATTACCAGGACAATTAAAAGCAGAGCCAGAGGCCAAAGTTTTGTGCTATACCGTCACTAATTTAATGAGAGATTTTCACGCATGGATGGTATTGCAGCAACTCTCAACTAAGAACATGAGTAAAATTCAGTGAAAACATAACCTAACACTCAGCCAGCTTATACACTTATTGATATGGCAGACATGCACTCTCTAACAAGCGAGCCAACACTTGCAAAGAGCATATTTTTCAATAAGGTGCTCTGTGGTGAAACTAAGCAAGGGTGAGGTTTTAGTTAGCATTCAGATGCATATGTTGCACAGGTAACTTTCAAATAGCCCTTCAAGAAGTCAAGCAGGGTCTTTAGCAATAGGACAATGGATAAATGAAGGCAGATTCAGTCTAGATACAAGGAAGAATTGTTATAAAATGAGGGTGGTGAAACACTGCCACAAGTTGCCCAGAGAGGTTGAAGATGCCCATCCCTGGAAACATTAAGGGTCAGGGTGGATGGGGCTCTGAGCAACCTGATGTAGTTGAAGATGTCCCTGCTCACTTGGTTTAAACCTAGCCAATTAAGTATCATGCAGCCTTTCACTCACCCCCCGCCCTTTACCCCTTCCCAGGAAGGATGGGGAGAATCGAAAGAATGTAAAACCTGCGGGTTGAGATAAGAACAGTTTAATAACTAAAGTACAATATACTACTACTGCTACTACTACTACTATTACTACTACTAATAATAATGTTCAGGGATATAACAAGATGAGAAAATATAAAATCAGAGAGGGAAAGGGAAAAAAAACCAACAATAAGCACAAGTGATGCACAGTACAATTGCTCACTACCTGCTGACTGATACCCAGCCCGACCCAAGCAGTGGTCTGGGCCTTCCAGGTAACTCCCCCCCAGTTTCTATACTGGGCATGACATGCTGTGGTATGGAATACCCCTTTGGCTAGTTTGGATCAGATGTCCTGTCTTTGCTTCCTCCTGGCTTCTTGTGCCCTCCTCACTGGCAAAGCATGAGAGACTGAAAAGTCCTTGATCAGGGTAAGCATTACTTGGCAACAACTAAAACTTCGGTGCCTTATCAGCATTGTTCTCAGACTAAAGCCAAAACACAGCAGTGCACCAGCTACTAGGAAGAAAATTAACTCTATCCCAGCTGAAACCAGAACAATGACCTTTAAAGGTCCATTCAACCCAAACCATTCTATGATTCCATAATTCTATGATTCTACAAAAATTTTAAGAAACTTTCCATGTAGTCACATCTAGTCCATTAATAATTGCCAAAAATAGAATGTCTTTTATAAGCTGACTGAAATCTGCCCAAAAAACCAGCTGAGTTCCTGTTGCTGCATTTCCAACTGAAAGTCACCCCAAACCCCACCAATCTGAGTTCACTGTTCAAATTTCCAGCCTAAACTTCAGAGCAGTTGATATATGGCTTTGTGCCTGCATTGATCTTCTCTTTTAAAATGGAGATCTCTTTTTCTTGCTCAGCCAACCTACTGACTTTGTGTAGAGGCATACAAAATAATTTTATTAGCTCATGGACCTAAATTGTGACAGAAAGAAGAAAATAAAATCACAGAATAATACTTTTTTTTTTCTTGAGACAGGAAATATTGTATTCCTTATTCTACTGTGTCATGGTTTAGCAGTAGCAATCATTTTTTCTCCTTAGTAGCTGGTGCAGCGCTGTGGTTTTGACTTTCGGCCTGGGAATAATACTGATAAAGCCGATGTTTTCAGTTGCTGGTCAGAATGTTTACCCTGACCAAGGACTTTGTGAGTCTCATGCTCTGCCAGGGAGGAGGAGAAGCCAGGAGGAAGCAGGGACAGGACACCTGACCCAAACTAGCCAAAGAGGTATTCCATACCACAGCATGTCATGCCCAGGATGCAGAACTGAGAGTCACTCGGAAGGGCTGGAACACTGCGGGGTGGGGGTGAGGTACTGGTCGGTGAGCGGTTGTATTCTCTTCCCTTGTTATTTCCTTTATCATTATTATTATTGGTGGTAGCAGTAGTGGTTTGTGTTATACCTTAGTTATTAAACTGTTCTTATCTCAACCCGTGGGAGTTGCATTCTTTCAATTCTCCACCCCGTCCCTTCAGGAGCAGGGGGAAGGAAGGGGGGGGGGGGAAGTAGACTGCGTGGTTCTAACTTACGGCCTGGGCTTAAATCACAACATACTGTTCCTGAAAAGTTACACTGGACTGTAGCATTGCAGTTGACACTGGACTTGACAAATTACAGTAAGAACAGCACAGATTCATTCCATAGCCCAAGCTGTGGCTTTTCAAAATAATCTTCCTGTTGAATACAATTCAGTTGTCCAGCACTCATGAAGACTCATGGATGAAAAAAATGCTAATATTTATGCTTATGCCAGACACAACTGTAAGCAAGGAGAGAAGTGGCTGGACAGCAGCGCTGCAGAAAGGGATCTGGGGTTGCTGGCAGACAGCAGGCTCCATGTGAGCCAACAGTGGGCTCTGGCAGCCAAGAGGGCAAACCACACCCTGGGGTCCATCGAACACAGCAAATCTGGTCAGTCAAAGGAAGTGATTATCCGGCTGTATTCAGCATTGGTGTAGCCTCACCTTGAGTACTCTGTGCCGTTCTGGGCCCCACAGTTCAAGGAGGATGTGTGTGAAGGTCCTTGAATGCCTCCAGAGAAGGAAAGGAACAAAGCTGGAAGGAATGTCCTTGTGAGAAGCAGCTAAAGACTTTGGGCTTCTCTAGTTTGGAGAAAAGGAGGCTGAGGGGTGACCTCATTGCTTTGTATGGCTTCCTGAGGGATGAAGTGGAGAGGGAGGTGTTGATCTCTTCTCTCTGGGATCCAGTGACAAGACACATGGGAATGGCTCAACGCTGCTCCAGAGGATGTTCAGACTTAACATCAGGAAGCATTTCTCTACCAAGAAGGTGGCCAGACACTGGAACAGGCTTTCTAGAAAGGTGGTCGATGTGCCAAGATTGTCAGTATTCAAGAGACATTTGGACAATGCCCTTAAAAACTTGCTTTAACTTTTGGTCAGCCCTGGAGTGGTCAGGCAGCTGGACTAGACGATTGTTGCAGGTCCCTTCCAACTGAAATAGTCTATTCTGTTATGTTCTATTCCACCAGCTGCACAACAGAGCAATCATTTGCTTGTACCGACCTGAACACTCTCTGACATGTAAGTTTTCCCAGAAACAGTCACCCTGCCCCCTGAAAAAAAATGGTCTACAGACATCTTCAGAGCGGCCCCAGTTGCTATGCAGAGGAACATAACAAAAGAGTTGCTCGGCCACTCCTTGTTACATACACATAAAAGTCAGTATTTCATGCTGTCAGATAGTAACAAAACGCCTGTGTTCAGAGCAAGGATCTGGTCTGGCTTTTTTACAGCTCTGCCAATCCCACAGGTCATAGCTCTGCAGGCATACTCATTTCTACAGCTGCAGCTGGCACCTAGAAAGTTAAACAATCCAGGCGCTCCAGAAAATAAAAACCAGGCAGACAGCAAACAGCAGAGTGGATACAGGGGAAAGAGATGGAGAGAGACAGATAAGGAGAAAGCAGCTGAGTAAGTGAGAAGAGGTAGTAAAGCAAAAGAAAGAGCAGGGAAGGGTTATTCCTGGTAGTTACAAGGGACTAAACAGCTTGAATTTGTCTAAGGAGCGTGACAGGAGGCACGGAGAATCAAAACCACAGTGAACGTGCAGGGGGAAAACAATTTCTCCATTCTAAAAGTGCCAACTGTTTACTTAAAGAATCAAACCCTGTCGCTAATGTACTCCTCGGTCTGTTCATTTCTGCTCCCAAGGGCCCTGGTCCTGCAAGCACTTAAAAGCTGGCAACTGTTCCTAACACAACCGCTCTGGTAACAAGAGCTGTCTGAGGGTTAGGAACCCTCTCTGTGATGTGCATATTTTTTTCACAGCATATGCATTAACCATTATATATTTTGAATAACTAAATGCAATTTTGATATATTCATGCTCAGCCTTGATACATGACTTTCTACTGGGAGCTTTTATCCGAAATCAAGTGGCAACTGGGGCCACATTGCAGTAAAGAATCTTTAAACAATGCAGAAAAGACCAATGACATAATTTCAAAAAATGTGAAATATTTGCATGATAGCCTCATACAAATCATACATTAATTTCAACATTTCATTACTAAATATATGCCATATAAATAATACCATAGCACTGTTTGCTAGGTACTGCACTTGGCTGATTTAATCACTTGTCTAATGGAAGAAACTGTACTTTTCCAGCAACAAAAACCAAAACCCACAGCTGCAGTAAAGTTACCTTTGCTTTTGTCAAAAGTGGAGATGGACTCTGCTGGCCTGATCTAATCCACCCCAGGGAAGCCTTGGGGTTGCTTGGCCCTGCTGTAAAGCATTACTTGGCATGAGGAGGGAGTGGCAGGCAGAGCTGGTAGAAAGGCAAGGTTTGAGTCACCAAGTCACTGTCCCTTCAGCCAAGGTGACTCTGTGCAATGGTAACTCACTAGAACACCCCTGCTGACAACTATAACCC
Organism: Psittacula echo; assembly: GCF_963264785.1. Classification (NCBI taxonomy): domain Eukaryota; kingdom Metazoa; phylum Chordata; class Aves; order Psittaciformes; family Psittacidae; genus Psittacula; species Psittacula echo. The sequence goes on from NC_137737.1 coordinate 115,259,035, forward strand.
TGAAAGCAAACACCCTCCCTCCTGTGAATAGTCACGTTGGTTTAGATGATAATGTATTTGCTCTTAAAAGCTTATCAAAAGAATTTAGACATAGATGTTTGAGAAAAGAGCAACCTGGTGCATGTCTCCCACCTGAGGAAGCCCCTTTCCTCACCAGGCACCGAAGAAGGGTTCAGCTGCTTTTATGGTTTGAAAAGCAAAGATGAACTTCCTCTTTGTTCTGTTTGGTGAACTCTGAACTGCTGCTGTCTCGAGGGGAAAAACAAAGATACAATGCTTCATGGATCCTCCTGTGCAAACTGACTGTAGTGGCAGAACTGCAGCTTGGCTGCGGGAGGAGTAGTGTTTAGCAGCTGCCAGGTTAAAGCAGAGGAAAGACAGAAAGATATTCAGCTTCAGTGGTCAGTGATGCAATTATGTTATAAACAAACTGATCCTGTTTGATAATTATTTCATGAGCAAATTATTTCTGTAAAGTATGAATAGTGAAGTTTTCCATACAACAGAACTAAGTAAAAAAAAAAAGCCCCAAACCTTTTTGTAATGACTGAGGGTCTTGTAGGATGTGCAGGACATGTAGCTGACCCACATCACAGTTATAAGCCACATAAGAACAGACGTCTAAGTTCTGGCAAAATAATTTGCAGAAGAGCTTCTGTCTCTTTGCAGCTATTGAGCTCTGTGAAGAAGAGTTTATTCTACTCATTCCTCCTGTAAATACATAGGTAACTTTGAAGGGAAATCATGTTAACAATTTTTCAAAGGAAAATAAAATATATTTTTACTCATATCAGCAATAAAAATTGGTTAATAGTTGTAAATATATATATATTTACTACCATCTCATTGGATAGGCAACCAGAACCTCTTTTAGAATTCCACAAAGCAATGTACACATTGAGAAGAAAGTTGACAATTAAGGTTGTTCTCTTACAGCCTTTTGATGTAAAGAAATCCTTTCAAGTTATGCTTAACCACCAGGCTAGGAAATGTAATATACAGATAGAATCAGAATCTACTTCTGATAATCAAATCACCAAATTAAGAGTAGTGTAACATGAAGGCTCTCTGAGACAAGCTATGCTTCCTTTATCTCAAATAGGAATTACTAAAAGCGAATTTCACAGTACTTTTAATAACATTAGCTGCACTAGCAGCATTGTCTGTTAAACCTGTATCAAACTGCACCCCCGCCCTTGAGACCCTGAAGAAGATCCTCAGAGGATCTCAGGATGTATTATTGTGCTTTTGTTCACTTACACAGTGATCAATCCAGCACAGTGACTCAGTGATGAAAACAGGAAAGAATACAGAAACCCTTAATACTGCGCATTTCATGTATGCTTGCAGCTTTATTTCTGGCTTTTGTTTTATTTAAATTAAGAAAATTATACTTATGCAAGTATATCAGCAAACTCTGTAAATTGTGATATTCTAAGTCAGTAATACAAATAGATACACATAACTGTAAAGTAAAGCTTTTTCCCTTTGTAACCCCTATGTAAATGACAATTGTTGCAACTGACATCACGCGGAATGTGACACTATTTATCATACACTGTTACAACATGTAATAAGGGGACATAATTGTTCAAGGCCAGGTTGGACAAGGCCTTGGCTGATATGGTCTAGTGTGTGTGGGGTCCCTGTCTATGGCAGGGGGATTGGCACAAGATGATCTTAAGCTCCTTTCCAACCCAAACCGTTCTATGATCCTATGATAATGTAATTGGAAAGATTCCCGTACAGCTGGTTCCCTCTCGAAGCTCTAACAGTATCACACATAGTCACAACCAGCTGCTTCAGAAATTATTTACACCAATTGCGTGTAATCTTATAAAAATTAATTAGGTAACTGCCTCAAAGAAGAGAGGATGTATGGGAAGTACGTTTAATTGTTTCACCATCATGAAGGATCAGTTATGCCTTCGTAAGGACCAATTAATCAGGCGTATCCAGGAAAGATCTCTGCCAAGTAGAGACAGGAAGGATATGGCTCGGAGCGTATTAAAAAGATTACAGGGAAGATTATGATAAAACTCTCACCATTTTATTCCCTCTCTCTCTCCCCCATCAGTAACTCCTTGCTACATCGGTCGGATGGCACAGTTGCTTTGTTTGCTTCCTTCTCGCTGCAGCTCGCTTTTCTTGGGGGAGGGGAAATAAAACCCAAACTTGGAGAGCCCCGCCGGAACTCCGGAACCGCACCACCTCTGCCCTTAGCACCCCCGAAGGCACCCGCGGGCGGAGCTCGGTGGGGCGGTGGATGGGGGCTCCCACCGCGGTCAAGTCGAGGCGGGCGGGGCCGGGGCGGGCCAGGCACCACCTGCCCCCTCCCGGCGCGGCACTGCTCGGCACACTCCGCCCACCCGCGGCTACTTGTTCCCCCCTCGACGGGCCGCCTCCATTTCCACCCGTGGGGCTCCCGCGGAGCTGACCCGGTCCCGAACAGAACGCGGAGGACACGGCGGCCATGTTGCGGGACCCCGCCGTGGCGGCGCTGCTGTTGGCGCTGCTGGTGAGTCCGGGGACCGAGGGCAGACGGGAGGTGCTGCGCAGGGAGCGGCACCGGCACCGCCCGGCGCCGCGAGGCAGAGCTCTGCCCGTAGGGGGTCGTCAGTCGGCCCGCCGTCGGCTGCTTGGGGCTGGGAACGGGTTTTCTCCGTTGCTTTGGAAAGTAGAGAAAAGTGATCGTTATTTGCTGTCCGAAAGCAGGCAAAGGTAGAAAAACCCGGTGCGAACGGTGCCTGGAATGGGTGGGGTTTTTCGAGACACCAGGAAGAACGGAAACGCAGTGAGGAGTTTGTATTGTTTCCGTCTTCATGCCTAACGTATTATCTCTGTTAATAGATGGCGTTACCTTAGTGAAGAAAGTGCCATAAGGCAAAATGGGTCGTAAAGTTGAATTTAATAGAATTCCTTATTGCCTTACAGAAATTACACCAAATTCTTTATAATCCAAGACACTGCAGGCTTTGTCCTTCCCTGTCCTCTTTAGCCATCAGCCTTCAGACTTTGCATCCTGTGAAATACCTTTTCATGCTAAAAGCAAGCTGCATTTCATAACAAACTAAGAGCAAAACACCTGGTTTGTTTGATTTGGACTGGTGGCTTCTATCTGATTCTAGATGCTTTAGGGAGCTCTACTTTATGTCCGTGGCGTTGTTCTTTAGTTCTTCACCTTTCCAGGCTGGCAAAATGCCTGCAGAAGTTAGGCTACCGCGGCTCAGATGAAGGTGAGGGTGGAGGCCAGGCCACGGGCTGCTCTGGGAAGCTGGGCAGGTTTCAGGGACGGCATATTGCATGGTCAGGTTGGCAGCTGCTGTGCGTCAGGACCTTGCTTCTGGAGCTTGATATCCTGCAAAATCAGAGTTGTTAGCTGGAGACCTGTTGTCCCAGCTGATCCATAACTGATGTAGACTTGTGGTTGGCCACAAGTTGTCTGGCAGCAGTTAACCCTGGTCTTTGCAGTACGTTGGGAGTTACGAATTGGTTGGAAAATGTTTTACCCTCGTTTTGCCCAAAAGACCAGTGGGAAACATGCAGAGTGCTACTTGTACAGAACTTACCACTAATTCTTTCTGTAATACCTGAAGCCACACCATTGCCTGTTCTGGTGGGCTTGCACTTGCTCGGGATGCTGTTGGTTTTGCCTGAAGAGAAAAATTGTTTTCCTGAATCCTCACCATCCTCAGTTTCAGCTAAAGCTGGGGCAGGGTACAGTATACTAAGAACGAAGTTGTTTTGGTGCTTAAATGTCTCATTCCTGGGTGGAATATTAGAGCAAATCAAGCTGCCTTGGTTGATGTCAGGAGAAAGGTGCTGTTGGACTTTGCCTTTTTGGTTTGCTGGGTATTTTTTTCTGTAATCTGAACAAAGCCATTCTTGTGGCAGAGGGTCTGGTTGCCTGTTTGAGAGCATCGAATTAGGGTCATTTATATCTTACGACATGCAAAGATAGCACTGATAACTTCAAAACCTTAAGGAACTACTGAAAGACAAAACCAGCCTCAGGAAGTACTGTCTTCCCCAGGCATCTTCTACCTTAGAAGCATTGAAAACTGCTTTCCCAAGGTCCCTGCCTTCAACCCTTTTCCGGGTGTGTCTGGGCGTGCCGGACGATAGTGTAGTGCACACATAGGGTTGGGCTGTACCTGGCGTGTGTCCAGGTGCGCTCCCAGCGCCATGGGCATGGCTGTTGAGGATTATTAGACTGAGAGGCTTCCCGATCATTTCTGAAGGGGATGGACGTCACGTCTTCTAGAGAGGAAATGTTAGAACACTTCCTGTGTTTCAGTGAACAGTTGACAGAGATTTATGAATCTTACTATGCGAGTAACAAAATTGATTTTAATTCTCTGAACATCTTCTTAGATTGTGCTTCCTTGATGTTTGGAGTATCAGGCAGGGTATGATGAAATTCAGTCCAGAATCCATTAGATCACTATTGTAATATCAGAGCCAGTAGCAATTTACTTTCAAAATTCATACAAACAAGTTAAATAAAAAAAAATAACCAAATAAGCCAACATGAACCTTAGTTTTAGAAAGAACAAAGGTGAGATGATTCCAAGCAGCCTCACTTCTATCGCCAGTAACATGTTGACACATGGTAAAAGTATTTACAAGCATCTATGCACTGATTCAACAACTTAATATTGTTCCAAAAGTGGGGGGAGGAAGGGGAAACCAGCACTATGGTGAGATATGAAATCAGATTAGAAATACATAAGGTCTAGTATTTTATCCATCCAGTTGAACTAAAATTGTGTATTATTTTGGACACCAGACTTCAGAATAAAGTGAATCCACCCAGGGGAGACTAGAGGAAGGCAAAAAATGCGACCTAAGTTTGGGTAGTCCTGTTTTATGATTCCTAAAGTGAGATTAATGATCTGGGTACTGAGAAAAGAAAGTGGGTAAGATGCATGGTAAGTTTTTGGATATATGAATGGTAATTGTGAAGAAAAGGGAACTATACTGTTCAATGAGGGCATTATTAATGTGGCAAAGAGGGAAGTGTGGTTTGAGGCTAAGACATTTCGGTATAGGTGTTTGAGTTTCTTTCATGGTAAATGGAGGTGCAGTGGATGCAGAATGCACCTATGTGGTTGGATCAAATTGTGCTTTCAAAGCAAATCTTCAGAGTGTGTGAATCTGATCCCTCTTGGGTGAAACTGCTGAGAGATGCATCCGCCTGCTCGTGGGTGTTTGGTCTGTAGGACCAGGCTAATTCTAATCTGAGGTAGATACCACAAAACATGGGTCTGTAGTATTGCGTTCTCAGCAGCAACTGCTTTGCTCTACAACTCCTCATGTGTTTGGTTTACAAACTAGACATAGCTACAGTCAGTGGAGCCCAGAGAGAAATAGATGTGGGCTGGCTTTGGGGCAAGTTGAACTGCTGTTTGTCTGCATTGGCTATATTTCTGTTAATTATAACAGAAGTTTAGGTACTTAGCATTCATTTAGGCATGCAGATTGCTATGCCTTAATCTGAAACAGGATCTCATCCAAACAGCAATATGATCAAATTGTAAAGAGCTAAAAATTAGGATAATAAAATGAGGGTAAAAATTGAAATAGACTTTCCATCTGTAAGACAATCTAGGCACTGCCTTAGGTTAGCTAGTGAGACTGTGAGGCCTCCATCCCTCTGTTTTAAGAACAGGTTATAAACAGTTGTCAGGAAGCACTTAGGTGTAGTTCACCTGCCTCAGGGCCAGAAGATGGACTAGCAGATAACCTTGGATTGTCCCTTCAGCCTTTGTCTCTAAGTGTGGAAGATCTTCACTTGCCCATTGTCTTCAACACTAAACTGACTCAGAGGAGGTGTGAGATCCAAATCTCCTGACACAGCATATGTGAATGACCATGTTTCTAGGACTTACTGTTCATAGAATCATCAAATGGTTAGGGTTGGAAAGGAACTCAAGATCATCTAGTTCCAACTCCCCTGCCATGGGCAGGGATATCACACACTATGCTATACATAGTGTAGCAAATGCAGACACATTCCTTCTTGCTTACTCAGTTGTTATCTTTTAAGTATAAAACTAAGCTGTGTGTTCAAAGTCTGTCCTTTAGTCATGTCCTGACTATACATGGACGTGGATTTGGGCAAGAGCAGAATTGATATATGTGGCAGTCACTCCCTTCTTTCTCCTCTCTCTTGCCTACTCCTGTTGCTTTCCTGTAGTGTCTCATTCCATTTTTATTACTTCAGGCCTTAGGTTTTCCACCTTGTTTTCTGTAACCACCCAGTCAGACACTTTGACAATGCCTTCTCAGTTCTGTGTCATCAGTGGATGTCATCAACAGATGTCTAATTTTTGTGCCAAGGCTGTGATCCACGTCAAATGACAGGGCTTTCTTATTAAGCCAGTTAGTAGAAGGCAGCTCTAAGATATTAAAAAAAAGGGAAAATTCAGAATTCAATGCCTGTTGGATATGTGACTTTTCACTTTTCCTTGAAGGAAGTGTCATTGAAAAGTGCTTTTCCCCTTTTTAATTTTTGGAACCTTTAAAATTTTCAATATAAATGCATGATTCCTTTATATCTTTGTTCCACATGTATTTATGCATCTCAAGTAAAATTGCCATTCTTAAACACCTTTTGTAGATACCTTAGAAGTCCCTTATGAGATTACCTGTGGCCTATAGGTGAAAGAAATACAAGAGCAAAAGTATTTTTTACTGTCTTAGCAATAAAACAATGTTTTGCAGCTGCTTTGCTACTAAGCAGACAAACTGATTTTTACTTTTAGTTATCTTAATGAAAAACTTTCTGTTTATAATGACTAATGGGATTTTCTATGCTTCATCTGCATCTCAGTGGAAGACCTGCTTATTCCTGAACTTCAGATGCTTTTGCTTATACTGCATTTCTCAGGTTTCCGGTACAAGGAAAATTCTCACTTTGTGCCTCTTGTTTCCATACGGTATTGAATCAGAAACACTTTTCCCTTCAGTTTATCAGTAAGGACAAGCAAGGAAGGATGTTCACAATAACATCTTGACAACTATTTGCCTTCTGAAAGAGATGCAGCTTCTGTTGGAAAACCTTTTCTAGGAAACAAAATTCTCCTGTCACTCTTGCTGGTACAATCTCATTAATCATAGAAATAAGTTTTTTAAATTTATTATAACTAATAAAACCAAATAAGACTACAAATATTCATGAAAACAACTTAGTCTAAGGTGTAAGATCCTGCAGCCCTCACAGTGCGTATCTGTGAGAGACTTAGGGCTTGCTGATTTTTGTCTTCAGAATATGCATATTGGGAAAATAACCATTTGGAAAAGAGTTGTGTTGTACAAGTCGAAACAGCCTGCTACATTGCTCAACCCTGTCCACTGCATTGCTGCTTTGTGTGGGAAAGAGATAACATCTCAGGAGAAAAAAGAAGCCATCATCAATTCAGCAATCAAGGCTGAGTCAGAGGGATGAATAGGGAGAGAGCCCAGTCAACAGTCCAGAAACCAGTTAAAGAGAATATATAGAAACAATCCCTGACTTTTCAGTAGGAATTCACCTTTTCTGAGCTTGCTTTGCCATAGGCATTAGTATTAAAAAAGAACCAATCAGAGTAGTGAAAGGTAGGTAGATGTGATAGTTTTGGAGAAGGATAACTGTATTCTGTACCTATACAAAGCTCAAGTTTTATTTGTTGGTTTCAAGTGTTCTAATAACCTAATTTTTGATGTTATTGTTTCCCAGTGCTTGGTTTTGCACTGTAAGTTTTGCCCTGGGGTTTGTTACTTGCACAATCTTTGGCTCCTGGAGAGCAGAGGTAAACACAGGGTCTCTGGTAGTTTAACTGAGGCTTCAGTTCTTTCCAGCCAGGGTGAGGCACCTAGCTGGGGTGTTTAAGGGCATGCATAGCTGTCCTGAGCTATCCTGGTGCACTACGAGATTGACAGTGCCAATATTGAATGCTGGTACGTAAGATTTTTGTCAGAGCAAGCGTGATTTGCTTGCTAGATACCCATCTTTAAGTAAGGGATGTATGTATGCCATTTATCTTCTCAGCAAGGTGCAAAGCAGAGAGCTGCTTCTGTCATGTATACATCAGCAGATGTTTTAATTAGTCCTTGCTTTTAAGCCGTATTTAACCAGTTTTGTTCTCTGGTGGGGTTGGTAGCCCACCGCAGCATGTCTAATCCAGAGTTTGCCCAGAAGGGGGAGCTTCTCCAGAGTCTTGCTGGCAACCAGTGCTTACTTTAATCAGTAAAAAATTCCTGACGTTTTGGAATAGTGAAGCACTATTCAGCACTATTATAAAGTCTGGATTTGTTGAAAAAACAAATATTAATTACTTATTATGTGTTTCCTGCTATTAATTGTTTAATAACTTTTTCCTGCTGGGAAAAAAAAGGACAAAACTTTAATTATATAATTATAGTGTATGTTTTTAATGTGAATGATTATGGATAAATTTTTGGAAGCTGTTATGGGTAAATAGTAAAAATTTGTATCGGTCAGATGCCCCTTTCCTTATGGCTTTGCTGTTCTTTCGAGGGAGGTCACGTCAGGTTAAGTTTTAATATTGCTAAAGTGACATAGAATTAATAATGATTATCATAACTTCTATTGCAGATCTGTTTGAATTATGGAAATGGACTCTATGTGAAGGTAGGGAATAATGGAAAAATGCTTTTCTTTATGAGTGCCTGAAAAATGGTTCTCTGAGCAAAGTGTCAAAGGTGTAACTTATTTCAGTTGATAAATATATGGAGTTTTACCATTTTCTGAAACGATGAAAGCTGTGTAATGACTAATGAAATTAAAGGCAAAATGTAAGTTAATAGATTTGTACATCCATCAAACTAGGTGGTCTTCAACTTTGAGAAACTTCCCCTAAAATAAAGTTTGCAGATATCTCTTTTTAACTCTGTGTAAATCAACTACTATTTTATGGAAGATGTTAAGTGGAAACATTTCCAGGTGTTAATCTGGAAGTCAGCAGGCACAGTAGGGACTAAGCTGGACAGAAGGATGAAGGGTGTAATACAGAGTAAGAATGAGGAGTAGTTGAGCAAGGAAAGCAGAAAGCAGACAGTGGATGGGTTGAGTGGATGTTTCATGTATTCTGTTTTGGAGAGAAGATTGAGTAAGAAGCAGTATTGGTGGGATGGTAAACCGAGTAAAAAGGCAGAAATGGTGGTTCAAAACAGCCTTAGTGCCAAACATCTTCCCACATCTGATGACAAGCATTTAAGTCTTCCAGAACAGGTGTATTTTCACCAACCCCTAGTCATGGGAACTTGCTGATATACTTCAAGCCTGTCTTACCTGATTGTGCCTTGATGAAAAGGCTAATATAGTTCTCCTCTTCAAACAACTCAAGGAGTGTATAGCTCTTAGATTGTGGCTCAGAAGGCTAATGCTGCTCCATGATTTTGAAGTTACTAGCTATTGAAAGAGCAAAAGCTATTCAGAAGTTTAGGCTACAGCAGCAATAAAGCATTCACCTGAAATGGCTAAGTGTAATGCTGACATTCAACCTTGTTTCTTCACAGGTTTATAATCAAAATGGCAAGAGTGGCATGTTGTCTCATCACAACAGCCTAGTCAGACAGAAACGAGAATGGACAGTCCCTCCGGCTTTCATACGGGAAGAGGAAGACAATTCCTATAAGAATCCGATTGCTAGAGTAAGCCCAGAAAATAGATAGATGCAGAATACACATAAAAATAGAGACAAAAAGTGAAATAAGGGTGTGGCTTCCATAAACATATGCGCAAATGTTTATTTAATTTTAAAGGTCTATTGAATGTCAGTTGAAGATTGGCACATTTCCTTCTGTTTTCTTCCTTCAGCAAATGAGTTACTTTTGCAGCCCAATTTGGCTCAGTCTTGCATCCTTTCCTAAATATGAGTTTTTATCAAACTTTGCAGAATGCAGTATCTTTGAGCTATTTTACTCCATCATCCCCATAGTTGAACTTGGCAAATGGGCCCCAAAACTGCTGGTAGTGATTCGGCAGAATGGAGCATGATTATGTATGCCTAGTTTTTTTAGGAAACAGAGGTAAATGTAACCAAAGTGTTATCCTTTGTGCAAGAGTGATATGCATTTGGTTCAGCACTAGTGTTGGAAGCTGAATTCACCACACCCGTTATAAAGTACCACACCTTCAGCATATAAAGTAACTGCTGATGGTAGTAGGCTCTTACCCTCTGCTTGGGCTGCCCCTTGATGGTGATGCTGGTACAGTGCACACCTCCCTTTCCAGATGTTTCAGGTACTTGGTGACAGCAGGGGAGAGGAAGAGTATAATCTCTAGTCTATACAGCCTCTTCTACCTGTTCCTCTCTAGGTCTCACCTTTCTTCCTCTACACCATCACTTCCTCCAGTCCTGGGCATACTCACTAGCTTAGGTCCAACCTGCCTTTAAAATAGTTATATATTATTTTCAGGTTTTGCCCAAGTAACTTCAATTTCTCCTGCTGAACTTATTGTTCAAGACTCTTTTTTCCCCTTAATCTTTCTCCACATTTTGTTTACTCCCATCTGCTTGGTCAGTTTCCTTCTTCTTCCCTGATTTCAGATTTTCATCTTATCACAGTGGTTTTCCAGCCTTTCCTTGCACTTGCATCCTATCCCACTCTGTTTGTACAAGCAGTTCCATTTTTCTTGTCCCACAAACCTCTCCACTCCATGGTTCCCAACTCCTGCACTGACTATCATGTTCCTCATCTCCCTGCGGCAGATCCTCAAACAGAACATGCAGCTCTTCCTGCATTCATCTCAACATCTCCACGTTCAAAGATGTGCAGGGAAATGTGTTTAATGCTTATTATTGTTTGTTATTTACAAAAATAGCAACAGTATTTTCTTCGAATTTTTAAATGTGGTTTTATTTACTTATGCTGTTTAATCTGTTATATTCCTGCTAGATACATTCTGATCTTGAAGATACAGGGATAGTGGTAACTTACACTATATCTGGTCAAGGAGTAACAGAACCCCCTTACGGATTATTTGTTATTAACGGGAAGACTGGAGACCTGAACATAACAGGAAGGGTTGACAGAGAAAAGACTCCAATGCTGCTTGTAAGTTGAGTAGTAACTTTTTCCTTATAGGTGTCCTCCTATCCATTTTTATTTGTTTTGTTTGGATTTGTTTGCTTCAGTTAGTTTTAATGTTCCTGAATACTTGTCTCTGTACACATGCTGATACTTATAAGCATATTATATATGCTTATATAATGCTTAGATTTATAGAGATATATATTTATTTCACATATGTATTTATATATAGTACAGTCACCTACTGGATTTGCTTATTATTTCTGTCTGTATTATTTCAGCTCAGAGGTCATGCACTGGATAAAACTGGAGCAAAACTAGAAGAGCCAATAGACCTCCCAATTAAAATTGTGGATATAAATGACAATTTTCCAGTGTTTTCCCATGAAGTTTTTGTTGGTTCAGTTGAAGAATTAAGTGAAACAGGTAACAATATTTTAAGAATTGGTTTTTTCATTCAGCTTTTTCCAACACATACAAGGGTGCAAGTTGAATATGCTCTTTTCAGCAGCGCATCTGCAATGACAAGGATATATTCTCTTGCTTGCATAGGCGAGGTTATCCATGTGTGAATTCAAGTTTTTATTCACGGCTAAGCTGTGTGGTGTGACTAGGGGAAAGCATCCACGTAAAGACAACAGAGAAAATTTTCTCTTATGATGTCTTTGGTTTGGTATCAAAGTTACTGCAAATCCAGGAACCAGAGTCCTTCAGCAGCAGTTTCATGAGAAATGCAGTCTGCCCTTTTTCATAGCAATTGCAGCTGATTTGAGAGGGACTCTACTCTGACATGCTCCTGGAAAGCCCTGCTTTATCTATTGTCTGAACAGGTACTTCACTGTTAAGTGCATATGGCTGTGACCTAACCTTCAAAGAATGAGTTAGTGGCTGTTTTCCTATTGATGTCAGTAGGTATAAGAGCAACAGATTACTTCCCAGGAGATAAGAAAACCCAGAATAAACCAATTTAATAAATACCTGACATTAAAATGGACACAGTGAACATGGTAATCTGAAAAAAACCCAAATTCTTGACCATACACTTGCCTGAGGTATTGAGTTCCCTTAGCTCTCTTCAAGTCAGTAGCAGCCATAAAGTAATTGCCCTTTATCTGAATTCCAGCTACTGTTCAAACTTGGGCACTGGACACTAAGGTACACACCCTTTCCCAAAGGATTGCATTGTGGAGCCACCATGTATTTTGAATGAAGTTACTGGAAGGCATCAGTACAGAGCAGTTGTTTTAATAACACTCAGGTAGAGGAGTCAGTAGTGCTCCCTTCAGAACAGTGTGCGAGGGAGATGTAGCTGCTTGTTCAAAAACATTTTCTTTCTTCTCTGTATATCTACAGTTTTCTGTCAGAATTTTGGAGAGAATCCAGCCTGTTGTTTAAATCTGGTGTACTGAATTCTGTGAGTCACAGATGTGTGGATACAATCCTTTTGTTTGCTTAAAAGGGTATACTTTTTTAACATATGTACTTTTGGATTTTAGGAATGCTTCTTCACCTCCATTAAATAAATAAGGGAAGAGCATCAGAAAATCATGCAGTCCATCTTGACAATCTTGCAATTGCACATCTTGAAAATAAAAATACTTCACAGTGCATGGCAGTATAAACAAATACTGTATTTTGTTTGTTTTTTTCCAGGTACGATTGTACTAAGGATAAACGCCACAGATGCAGATGAGCCAAATAACCTAAATTCCAAAATTGCTTTCAGGATTGTTTCCCAAAGCCCTAGTGCTGCATTCAGTATGGATAAGGATACTGGCGTGGTTCGAGTAGCAAAAATAAACCTTGACAGAGAGGTAAAAAAACCCTCCCATTTTTAATCTGTTAACAGCAGTCTTCAAATGCCTCTCTTGCCACCTTCAGCCCTGCCTGCTGAAGTGAAGAACTGGCCCTCTTGCCTTCTTTCACCTCCCTTGGATTAAAGCCTTGTCCGGTTGATTTGTGTTTTTCAGGAATTAGGGAGTGGTGCGTGTGATGAAATGAAGGTTGTACTCCTTCTGTCACCTTCCTGGCATATTGCCAGCCCCAATGACCATTGCTTTCTGTCTCCCGTACAGCCAGGGCAGCAGTTACATGAAGCAAGAGGTGGTTTCTTCCTGCAGGAGAGCACTTGGCAAAGACAGCCCAGATCACCATCTGCAAAGCTGCTGATTGCATCTAGAGTTTTTGTAGCCTGCTATGCAAATTGAGCTACAAATAATTAGGATGATCACTGCTGTGAGACAACATTGAAGGCCACATGTTATGAGCAACTTCATCTGAACTTGCATGAATTTTGACTGGCCAGCAGATGGTGATCTGGACGTTAGCTCTGCAGCTGAAGACATCTCTGCCTCTAGTCCTGACTGCAGGTTTCATCGGTCCTATCCCTGAATTTCTTTCATTTGCCACCTAAGTGCAGTCTTGCATGTGAGGAATACACAATAGTCCCAAACCCTTTTCAAAGCCTCAGCAGAGCCTGTCAAGGTAGTTGAGCTTGAGATTTACTACTGGCTAGAGAGGAGTTATAATTGACCATGAGAGGGATTATGAAAATGTAATAGTGATAATACAGCTAAGGAAATTTTTGTGCCTGGTTTAAACATGTTTTCTTATTGTGGCAGACACAAAGAAGCTATTCATTGGTGGTGGAAGCAAAAGACCGTGGTGGTGAAATGGGTGGGAATGCTGCAACGTGTTCTTTAGAAATCAAGATTTTGGATGTCAATGACAACCTGCCTGTGGTTGAAAGTAACACAGTAAGTAGATTTATCACGGTATTTGGCATGTTGCTATACTTGCCAGTATCCCATTGCTTAATACAAGGCTGTGCAAACTTTCTTGCACTGGTGAAATGAGGTAAATAATGACATCTTCTTAAAGTAGAGTATTTTTCATTTGCAGTTTGAAGGAAGCATTGAAGAAAACAGAGCAAATGTGGAAATCCTACGAATAAAAGTATTTGACAAAGATGAAGAGTTTTCTGATAACTGGCTGGCAAACTTTTCATTTGTTTCTGGCAATGAAGGTGGTTTTTTTCATATAGTAACAGATACCCAAACGAATGAAGGAGTTTTGACTGTTGTGAAGGTTAGTATATTCTTTAGAGAGTCTTCTTTAACTATTAGAACAATTTATTGCCTTTAAGTTGACATACAAATTTTTTATATTCAGTCAGTATGTAAACTGTAAATTTGCACAGTAGACTCTCCTCCTTTGGCATGTTCTGTGTTGGTGTATTGAGTAATTCTGTGCAAAATAATGATTTTGTCCAGCGTTGTGTGTGATCTCAAATAAATGTACCTAGTAGGGCAGAAGTCCCCAAACTTTCTGTGTTGTTTGGGCAACAGTGCTAACAATTATACTGTAAACTTTCCCGTGTATTTTCTCTCCTTGATGATCTCAGTTTCAAGTTCTGTATTTCCAATGGCCACAAATAATGTTGCAGGCAACACCTATACCATAAATCATGGGCTACAGATTATTTTATGAATTTCCATAAACTGAAATTATGAAAGTATTTTCTATACATCAAAATTTCCATTTTATGAATTTCACTCCTCTTTAGTCCACAGGCATTGAAGCATAGCGCCCTTTTTTTCACTCTGTTCCCCTATCTGAAAACTGATAATTGTAAAAAATAATTGATAAGCATTATTAGGTAAATTAATTGGTTAAAAAACAAAAACAAACAACCGACAGAACAAAACAACAAGGAAAAAAATCCCAAAAATTTAAAATTGGAAAAGCCAGGTAGTATGGAGCCCTGGAAGTAAAGACAGAATATATGGGTAAGACTCATCACACCTACCTTAAATTAGTTTAAATTAAATAATATAAAGACGTACCTATGGTGCTATCCATTAAAAACAAGAGTAATCTTCCTACTATAGTAGCTTGAAGCATTATGCATTAAGGGTAACATGTTAGCCATCAGTATTATTTAAATAGCATTATTTAAATATTAAATGTATGAATGTTGTCTAGATACCACATTCTGTCAGATTCAGAGTGTGTTTTTTTTTGGTTTTTTTACTGCTTTAGGAGCTGGATTATGAAGCCATACAAAGCCTGAACTTGGGCATTGTTGTTACAAACAAAGCAGAATTCCACAAATCGATTAAACACAGTTATAAAGCACAACCAATTCCAATCAAAATCAATGTGATTAATGTGCGGGAAGGCCCTGTATTCCCTGGTGGCACAAAAATTATTGAAGCAAGTGAGAAACTGCAGATAAAACAGGTTATTGGACAGTATCAAGCCTATGATGAAGACACTGGAAAACCAAGTGAGCAAATTATGTAAGAATCTTTTTATAACCATCATAACTAAGTGTGTCAGAAAATGTATCTTACTGTAAGAACTTGTATATTGAACTGCAATAATTTCAAAGGCAGTCATAGAATCATAGAATAGTTTGGGTTGGAAGGGACCTTCAGATGTCACCTAGTCCAACCCCCCATGTAGTGAGCATGGACATCTTCAGTTAGATCAGGTTGCCCAAAACCACATCCAGCCTGGCTTTCAATGTCTCCAGGGCAGTCATTTTCTATTATGTGTAATTCACATCTAGAACAATATTATCATCATTGTCAGTATTCTATTATGCAGAAAACAGCTGATGTGAAAATCCTACTTGTTTTCTTGCATATGGTGGGACATGAGTGTTTGGGCTGAAGTTGTCTGTGCTTGCATGCTGTGTTTGCTGTGCCTGTCTACTTTTGAGAGTAGATTTACTCATCTGATTTCATCGTCTGCAGAAACATTAGGAAGAAAGAAGCGGAAGCATCTAGCAATCAGACAGAAAAGGTGTAAAGTCAATAAGTCTCTGTGTGCTTAGATTTTTGAGTCATAGCTCTTCAACTATGGTAGTTGAACCACCACCATGGCTTTTACAAATGGTGCACACAAGCAGAGGTTCATACCCAACAGTGGTCCCCTTTCCCGCATGACTGTAATACAGTCTCTCGCAGGCAGCTGCTGCTCAGCTTTTGCTGGGAGCTGCGAATGAAGGGCAAGAGGATGATGACGAGCAGTACAGGTTCCCCCCCCCTTGCTCCTTGAGTCTACTTTTTATAATGCCTCCACACCTAAATCCTGGCTCTAGAGAGAAAAACAGGTTTCAACGTTTAGGATAGGTTTATAACCTTAGGTTTATAGTTGAAACAAATTTCAGTGTCAGGAGCATCAGACCTTAAACCTAGGGATTTGGTCTCTGCTATAAACAAACAGTAAGCATACTGTGAAGCTGCTTTTCACACTGATGGTTGTTATCCTCATTATAAATGTGTACATCTTTATGTGTGATTTTAATCAGATACATGAAGGGAAGAGATACAGCAAACTGGATCACAATAGACTCAGTCACAGGTGAAATCCGGCTTGCTAAAGAACTTGATTATGAATCGCCTCATGTAGTGAATGGTACCTACACTATCACGATGTTGGGTGTAACTACTGGTAAGTTGAGAGGGTTTTGTTTTCATGATAACTGGTTTATTTAGGGTTTAGTTTGCCTTTCTACAACTGTAGTGGGTGTAACCTCTCTATCTTTAATTGCCTAAAAGTTAGGTTCCTAGTGCTCTGTATTTGGAGGAGAGATATGGGCAACTCACTGAAGCAGAGTGAAACTTGGAATGGGTTCCCAAGGTGCCTGTTTCTCTCCGTTGACTAGATGAAGGTGAACTTTTACAACAAGTTTTGCAAAGACAAAGTCTGATAGGAACATCCTTTGTCAAGGTGGAAATTACTTTTATCTCTGTGTACTAATGAGCAGACTTCAAAGTCCTGAGTTTTCTTGAATGCTAAGTAAGAGCTCCCTGAACTTCTTGTGTGTCTAATCAGAATTCTCCCTTTATAATCTGCATGTGACTATGTAACCATACACAGGAAATACTTTCTTTTAAGTTAAAATAGTAAACCTGCTTGCCTGCAGAAAAATTTTGTCAATATGTGTATTAACATTAGGAATGAAATACGTAAGCTCCAGGGAGAGCTCTTTTAACTTACTTAAGCAGGGTTTGTGTTTTGGAAAATATTAAGGTTGTTTCGTTTTAAGTTGAAGTTTTTGCACTTTTCAAATCAATGTAAATTTTCATATTTTAAAATCTTAGATCTTTCCAAGAAAACGGTCACCGGCACAGTCGTTATTCAAGTTAAAGATGAGAATGATAACTGCCCAGTTATTGTGAACCCTGTGCAAACTGTGTGTTCAGATGCAAAATCAGTTGATGTTACAGCTAATGATTTGGATGGTTACCCAAACAGTGATCCCTTCAGCTTTACTATCATTGATGAGCCAGAAGGGACAGCAAATAACTGGATAATTGGATTCAGCAATGGTAAGCAAATATATTTTTAATTACTTTCAGTTCTTTAGAGTCCTACTGTTGTAGTTTGTTAATTTCAGTCAAACTGACAGTTTGGCTGATCCAGACCAAAAAGCCCTGTATGTAGAGTCAGTCATGAAGACACGTAACTTGGTGTTCTGCTTCCTTCTTTCTAATGGCTGTAAAAGCACAGTCATGTCTTCTGGACCTTGTTGCCTTCCCTCAGCTGGACCATCTTTGCCTAGCTTGATGACCCGTATGTGGTAATCAGGATTTCATGAGTAGTGCTGGGATCAAGCCATTCCACAAAAAGCATGCAGTGACTGAGGATGCTTTTTGTTAAAATTGAGCTTGGTGATAGGGTTGTGTTACTGGCTGCAGTTGCTCTAACTTTTAATTATTATTTTCATTCATGTGGGCATCTCTTGCTTAGTTGTGTCCTTGACATGACATGGCTACAGGAGCAGGTGGTATGTTGGCTCCCTGGTCTCTGGCTATGGCCTCAGCAGATTAACCTGAAGACTGAAGCTGTTTTTTTGTGAATTCAGCCTCTGCCTATCCAGATGACATGACATATATAGGCAATTGGGCTGTCTTCCATGATAAATACTCTGGTGGTGTGAAACTCTTCACAGTTTTCTGAGACTGTAAGTGAGGACAGCTGCTTTGTTGCCAGCATGAATTAGTTGATCAGAGCACATATGCTGTAGCAGCAGCTGATCAAACTTCATTCCATTGCATTGGCTGGACTTACCTAGAGGGGGCTTGTTGGGAGGCTGTGGAGGTTTTATTTCCCTTAGTTTACAGGAATCAGCTTTTTCTCCACTCATTTCTGGTCTTTTTTTTTCTTTAACTCCCCCCTTCTGCCTCAGGCACCAGCATACAGCTGGTACCACAAAACCTGAAGCTGGGCAGAACTAAAGTTCCCATCCTAATAAAGGATTACCAAGGCTTGAGCTGTGCTCAGACACAGTCTCTGCAACTGACTGTTTGTAAATGTGCGGATGACGGCGTATGCAGAGAGAAGTTTATTGGTGCTCAGTCAGTGGGTCTGGGACCAGGAGCAGTTGCACTGATCATCTTGGCGTTTTTACTTTTGCTGCGTAAGTAATCCTTTCATATTATCTCACAAGAACTGTAAATGTGGTCTGCAAGGTATCAGGAAAGAAACAGTCCAGCCCCTGGGTTTCATCATCTTGATATATACTCTGTGTAAACTCCTAGTCTGTGTGAAGTCGTGGCAAAGCCCCAGCCAATTTTGGTAACGTCAGCATTTTGCCCTCAAAGGATTACAAGCTGGGCATTTTAAAATTAATATGTACAACTTCAATGTTTGTCTATGGCACTGTAAATAACAGTTGGAGAAGCAGTAAGGAATCCTGTCAGTGTTCCCACACATCTCCATGTGAAGCCTATCTCTTCCCACTCAAACTGTGGCACTCTCTACGCTCTCCCTCACTGCAGACCCTGATCTGGTGCCTTGCTCTGAGCAGGATATGACATTGCTCTTTGAGGCAAAATAGAAGCTTGAAAGTAAAAGAAGAATGCTTGTAGTCAGGGTATAGCCATGTATACCAGTGATACATTTAAAATGGCAATAATTTATTGCTTGTACTGGTAGCAGTCTAGCTGTGGCAAAACAAAGTTCATGCCACACAAATGTGCTGTGCTCTTGAAACTGGATTGTTTTGAGTTTCGCAGACAACACTCTAGACATGTCATAGGAGTGGTGAGGAGGAATTTACATGACACCATGTCGTTATCTAGCAGTAAAAGAACATGAGGAGTTAGAAGTGCTGAGGTTGTACAGTGATATTTAGGGCTTGGTATATGAGATTATCTATAGAAGTATAGCAGTGCGCATGTGTGATCATCTGCAGGATTGAGGCCCTGACAGGTTAATTGTCAGTTTACCCTTTAGGAAACCAGCCTGCCATATGTTTCTAGGAAATACCTTGAATATCTGAGAACCTGTCTTCAGTCTTTATCTGCCCTCATACTGATCATTAGCTCATTACATTTAGGTATGGGAGCTGGCCAAACTTTGGTACTGCTTATTAGTATGCTTTGGCCCTGTAATCACATAGTTAATGGCAAACTTCTGTTTCCCCATAGTTGTTCCACTGTTACTGCTCCTGTGTCCCTGTGGCTCAGGAGCAAAGGGATTTGCTGCAATTCCAGACTACAGTGAAGCGATGTTGCGTCAGTGGAACAGCGAAGGAGCAGCTCCCGAGGAGAAGGCATGTATCCCTAATAACATCTCTCTTTGATTTCTATCCAAGTGTTCGGTTCAGCTCCTAGCGCCTCTGCCACGTAACAGGCTGCTGTTTCAAAGCTGTACAGCAGAATTTAACCACACATGAACATTAATTAAAATTAACCCTGTGAGCCTCAGTGAAGGATGGGTGGAAAGTGAATTCCACCAGCAGCTTCAGAAGAAACAACCATAGCTTTTAAATAGTAAAGGGAAAGCAACCAAGGAAATCTTGATGGTATCTTAATAGAAGATAAAGAGTGTGGGAAAAGCATCAATGCTGTAAAGAGCGAAGCATTTGCATTTGGAAGCCTGGAATGTTCTGCATCCCTTTGGGAGCACGGTAAAGCAGCAGTTTAAAGTTTTGGGCGGCATTTTAAATTACTTCCCTATGTATTTGCCTTCTTAAACAGAGGAAATTCTTCATTAAAAAGAAAAAAAAAAGGGGCAGAAAAAAGTGGAGATCAGTAGAGGGAACAGTGAATGCCGAGAGAAGTTTGCCCTTTGTTTTTATGCTACAAAATCCTGTTTTCAGAAAAAGGGCATGACACTGGCATGCTTCTGCACAATAACAAAGAAACAGAAGGTAAAAGACCTGGGGCCAGTGCTCACACCAAATTCTTGTTAAAGACAATTAACAGGGAAGCCAAACTGCTAGAAAAGAAGGGCCTGGCAGCACCATAGGAGCAGCAGGCAGCTCACATTCCCCCAGTCTGTCTGAGGAAAGCTGGGCAGAGTCTTTCTTGGAAAAGCTGAGCTCCCTGGAATTTCACAAGCCTTTTTTAGTGTTTGGAGTTATTTTGCCTGCTTTCATTCCCAACCCTTTCAAGAAAACAATGATCTATAGAAATACTTCCATGATCCTCCTTGGGAACGCAGTTGTGGAAGCTGCACCCTGTTTCAGGAAGCCTTTTACTCTTTGCAGCAACATGTATTAAGTGCGAATTCAAACAAGTCATAAAACGGCATCCTCCCAGGTCCCACCCAGCCCCGCTGCTGGTTTGGTGAGTTCCATGTGCTCGCTAGACAGCGCAGCTTTCATGTCGCGTTCTAATTTGTGTTATTCATGTAGCCAGTGCTAAGCTTCATCCCACCCACTGGACTGGGGAACTCCAGAGGAGCAACCAGCGGAGCAGTAACAGCAGCAGCGGCGGCAGCAGGAATGAGTGGAGAGGGAAGTGCAGCAGGAGGAGGCAGTTCTGCTTCTCATGTAAGAGAGCACTGCAACACTATTACCAAGGAAAGATGGGAAGAGCAAAGACATCTCCTTTCTGGTGCTGAGTATGGAGCCATGGCAGCTGGAGGGGCTGAAGGCATGGCAGGTGTAGAAGGCAAGACAGTGGTGGCTGGAGGAGGAGTTGCAGTGGGAGCAACAGGAGCCATGAAAGAAGAATTTTTAAGAGACTACTTCAATGACGTAAGCATATGACCCCAAAATAACAGTATTTTGATATTGACACTTACCATTGTGAAATGCTGTTTGTATTATTACAAACACAGATGAGTAGGTATGTGTATATATAAGGAGTCCTGATACAGTGGCCAATATTGTGTGCATGTGGAGTTGGGGGCATTAAGGATTTTTAGATTAGGCTGACATGTGGGACTTGGAGCATGATAGTGCTCAGTCTTGTAGCACTGGGTGCTTATAAGGTCTCTCACAGCCTCTTGAGGGAGGTACCTGGGGATGAGATCCAGGGTATTCAGCAATGACCAAACACCCCTTGCCCAGGAAGAAGTCATGAGAGAGACTACATGATCTAAATCTCAGGGATTTAAGTGTGTTAAACGGGCCTGTTCGGAGGCATCTGTGACTCACGTTGAGTCACAGCTACAAACTTCATCATGAGGCAGGTTTTTGCTTTGACAGATAAGCCATAGATGTCATACAGGAGAGGGTGGGTCTGCATTTTCAAAGCAGCTGATGAAGTAAGTGGTGCTGGAATTGTCTCTGCCCAACAGCCTGTGTAAAGGGCCATTCATCAGAAGCATATGAGGCACATGTTGCAATCCCCTTTCTTCTGGGTTTTTTTGTGACCTAACCATTGATCAATAGGCTATTCCTACTCACTGCAGCTATTCCTATTTGTATAACTACATCATTAGTCCTTATGCTGATGAGCTCCTTATAGTGAAAGTTTCATTTCCATGTGCCGAGGAGCATACAGATTGCCCATCACCTGTACAAACAAAAACATCTTCACACCCTATAGCTGGCTTATGGTGAGGTTCTGCAGGGAAGTAGGTAGGTTTGAGTCACCACCTCAGACCAGGGAAGGATTTGAGCTTAAGACACTTGTGTATCTCCTGAGTGCTCTAGGTACTGGTGTTCTGAGTGAACAGATGCAACAGTAGCATTTCCATTTTCCTTCTGCTCGTTGTGCTTCCTGATACTAAGGCATGCTTTAAGCATAGCTGCCTGCTGAAGTCCTGTAGCAGAGCTTAGTAAAGGTAGTCTTTAAAACTTTCAGGAAGCTAAAATACCTCAGGTTGTGATTCTCAGAGGGGAACCCAGACAAGTAACCAAACCAGATAGTTTCAGATGTGTGCTGATCTTTGCAGGAGCATCTTGGGTGATGTGCCTACTTCTGGGATCGAATGCAGAAAAACATACAGAGTCAATTTGGGTCTAGGTATATGCCACATTACACAAATGCCTGAGCTAATATGCACTCTAAAACTTCAGATGTGGCAAAAAAGTGGTTCTGAGCACAAGCCAGCAACCGTATTAGGTAGAGCTGGTTCAGCAGGCCCAGAGGATTTGTCTGTCTTCACTCCTGAAACTAGAGCTGTGCAAGCATGTACACAGATACTTGGGCTAGCACTGGCAGCAACTCCATTGCGAATGCTGCTGTTTGGCTGAGCTGGCCCTGGAAGAACTATAGTGTGAACCTGTAAGACCTCCTTATTCCAAAGTGGCCTGCATAGAGTCTAAAAATTTATGTGCTGGACTGTGTTCCCATACTTATCGAGCCATTTAACTTTGTGGTTTGTTTGCTTTTGGGCTCCTTGGGTGTGATCCTAGCAGGTTATGCTAGTGAAAAGGGCCATGGCAGGTGATAACATGTCAGCATGTACTCATTATATGTGCGTTTAAATGTTAAGATACTCTTGGGCATGGTATTGGCACTGTCCCACAAACACCTAGTTAGGGTTGAAGTTCACTCACCGAACCAAAATAAAAGCAATCGCTTCGTGAAGATGGAGCAGTATCACAAATGGCACAGTTCCTGGTAAGAACAGCAGCAGATGGTGACAGTACCCTAAGTTTTCCATTTAATCCCAGATTTTTCTTCCCATCACATGTACTGTCAGTTTCAGACTAACTTCAGGAAAGCAAAAAGCACTTTTAGGTACTGCCTTTACTTGGTTGATGGTTTCTGCGGGTTCAGTTAAATTTCCTTGTTTTGTAACCTCTTTGACCAAGCATTCCTGATCTTCAGATTTATTAAGTCTTGAGCTGACATTAATGGACTTCTGCTTGCTTTTGTTTTCTCTCTGTAGAAAGCTGTCTCTTTTGCGGATGAAGATGAAACCCAAGCTGCAAATGACTGTCTCCTGGTTTATTCCCAGGGAGAGTCAGGCTCCCCCCACGGCTCCATCGGCTGCTGCAGCTTTATTGAGGGCGATCTTGATGACCACTTCCTTGATGATTTAGGAGACAAATTTAAGACTCTAGCAGAAATATGCATAGGCAGACACATCAACACGAAAGACAGTAGCTCCAGGAATGAGTCAGGTTTCAGTCTTAATGACTCAAAGTCACAGTTCTTAGATCAGCAGAATGCTTCCAGCTTGGAACAAGCCTTTGCTTCAGGCAGCCGCTTGCAGCCAGCCCCACCAGTGCACGCAGGAGAAGACACCCTGTCCAAGGAGGCGGTCACAGAAACAACCTTTGCATCCCGCTCTGAACAGCACGATGCCCAGCCCTTTCCCACAGCTCACTCTGAGACCAATTTCACCATGACAGAAATGTCCTATTCTGCAGGGGCTCCTGCCCGCTCGACCACTGTCTTTCTAGACCCTCAGTTTAAGGAGAACATAGTGGTAACAGAGAGAGTGCTGGCACCTGCATCAAGCTTGAAGGGTATGGTGGAAATCCCCAATTTGCCATGCAAAAGTAACGTGGTGGTTACAGAGAGGATGGTGAAATCAGAGGGTGCCATCCCAGGAGCCCTGACAGTTCAGGATCTCCCTGACTCGCAGTATGTCGTGGTGAGGGAGCGGGAGAGGGTGCTCGTGCCTGCTGCAGAGCAGGGCTCAATCCCATTCCCTGCTGGGGAAGGGGGGAGCAGCATGGTGGTGAATGAAAGCATGGTAACAGCCTTGGGGATGCAGAGCAGAGCCAAACAGGCATCAGATGCTGGCCTGGGAGGGCAAGACCATGTCTTGATCACAGACTCCTCACTTAACCAGGCGGGCTTCAGTGCAGAAGGGCCTCCGGCCAGTGCCACACTGAGCAAGTCTTCCAGAGTCACCAAGTACAGCACAGTGCAATACACTCGCTCCTAGCCTGAACGCTTGCAGGGGCTTCTGTGTCTGACAGTCTTGTGTCCACATGTCTTGCCTCAAGCTTTTTCTTGAGACCTGAATTTACTGGCGCTTTCAGAATGGCACATACTCACTTGCGGTAATTTGTATAAATAAGGTTTATGACCAGGAAGTTAGTAAGGAAGTCTCCTGCTGTTATGCAAGATTGGCAGCGATGCTTTTGAAGTGGAAACATGGGGGAAATGTATTTGTTTTCCCCTTTGTTTGCTATTTGTTTTTTATTAGTGTAACAATACCACATAACCACAGCTGTATAATTAGAGGAGAATAGAAGTCTGAAACCTAGTGATGGACGGTAGCGTGCAAAGCACAAGCTAGGCTTCTGAGCTGTTGTTTAGTGTGTAAGGAAGTGCTTTACTGTGAGGGTGGTGAGGCACTGGAACAGGCTGCCTGAAAAAATGATAAACGCTCCATCTGCAGCAGTGTTCAAGGCCAGATGGAACAGAGCCTTGGATGACATGGTCTAGTGTGAGGCGTGCGTGCCTGTAGCAGGGGGTTAGAACTAGATGAACTTACAGTTCTTTCCAACCCTGACTACTCTGTGATTCTGTATCTGCTGAAGTCACCCCTAAGGGGCATCAGTTTCTCATTGTATTTTGCTGTCTGTTACCTTGTGGGCCAGGGCAGCTCCTTCTGAGCTGCAGCTGCTAAGAAATCTCTCCTTCCTGAGAAGCACAGGCCAGCAAAGCTTGTACATCCTCAGGGCAGCTGGTGTGTTGGATGTCACAACCTTGGGTTATCAGTGTAACTTAAGCAGTTAGTACTTGCATATTAGCACAGAGATTAAAGACAGCAAGTAGCAAAAAAGCTGAGAATGCAATTTTTTTTGATACCTTGATGTAAAAATTCCATTATTTGGCTCTAGGCTGACATGACAAGTAAGCATTTGCATTGTATAATTTTTTCACTGGTTCTTTTGGCCTATTAACAAGGTATGAGCAACAGCCAAAACTTATGTTAGCTTTAGATCTAGACATTCACCTGGTGGCTTTGCTATCAAAGTTTATGGCCTTTAGACATGTGTAGGGTCTGATTTACAAGTGCGGTTAACTAAGTGACTTCAATTCTCTCTGTGATCTCACAGATACAAGCACAGAAATGCAGTCTGATGTGTGTGTGTGTGTGTGTGAGGTTCTGCTGGCTCCAGTACCAGAGCTCAAGTGACCTATGTAGTGCCATATAATGGCAGCTTTCCTTAGCTCTGACAAGGCAAGAGAAGGCCCCCCTTTGTCTGCAACACTGCAAACACTGGTCACTTTTCTTTCCATGTACTTTATGTGCTAAAAACCGAAGACAGTACTGGACTGTTTGGCACTATATGTATATATGCACATGTAAATATTGATATGCAGTCTGAAACATTTTATTTTTTATTAAGGAAAAACTGTCATACACTCCTCATGTTTTTGCAGAGTAGGAAGTATTTTAGATCAGGTATTTGTACTGTGTTTATTTTATACCTGTAAAATCAGCAAGCTGGTCATATGGTACTGCAAAGCCCTTGCACCTGCAGAACTTTCTGGTTGTCTCCATTTCTCCTGGAATTTTCCTGCAGCTGCAGTGTTGTTTTCCACTCGTGTGTTTTGCCTTTGACTAGAAGTGCTTTCAGAGTATTTGATTTTACTGATAAAGTTGTAAAAGTTGATTCAAAACCACAAACATTCAAGGTAGGAACCATGGCTATACTTAACAGGGTGCATCTTGACAGATGGACCATTTCACCATTTCATTAAATGGATCAGTACTTCCAAGCAAATCACACTACTGCCTTGCATGAACCTGTTGGTTATTTATCTCTTAAACTTCATTTTTAAAGTATGTTTATTTACTTTTAAGCAAACATGCAGTTTTAAGTTTTTTCCTGCTATTATAGGGAGTGAACTTATCTCTGACTTTTTAATGGAATATTTTTATGGTTTTATGCAATCTTAAAATAAAGAACTCTATTGTATTTCTTTTATTTTTTTCTAGTCTTCATTCAGCTTTAAGCCGGCTACCCTGGAGAAAACACCAACTTTTCTGGTGCAGATAAAAGGTATAAAGATAGAATGAGAATTGGGATTTCCCAAACAGCCTGAAAGGAATATTTGGAAGATGCAGATGTAATAAAAGTTGGTGTACTACTAACTTAGAGATTCTGAAAATAGTGAATTCTGCCTGCTGGTTAAGCGCATTAAATTCTGGTAGAACTTGATGCAAGATCCCATCCACAGATTTACTGGGCTTTGACTCGAACTCTTCTAATCAGTTTATACATCCAAACAAGATGGCATAAACTATTGTCTCAGGTTTTTAGCTGTTAAAACACAGGTGTTAACATTTAGAAGAAGATGTAAAAGTCAGGGCTGTGTGACAGAACTCCTGTGTTCCCTGCATATTGTTTATATGCAAACTCTTATCACAGATTTACTAGGGCTGTAAAGAGTATTTGAATAGATTTAAGAGTGGATCTCCATTATTTGGCTTAGTCTCCTACCAGGACTTCAGATGCTATCAGTGTGTGCTAATGCTGGCAGAACATCCATCAGATTAAATAAGTCACTTCTAATGGAGCTCTCTTTTGTAAACGATGGTGGCTGGTGGGAGAAATGTACAGACCCGAACTAATGGAAATGCCTGGTTAGCATCTGACCACTAGATAACCCTGAGACCAGGACTAGCTCTAGTTGCTTATCTTTGCGAGAGATACCTCCTCCTGACTTCAAAAGTAAAAATAAAGTCTGTCATTTTCTTATCTAAAAAATAACAGAGCATGGTTATGTTGAAGTACCAGCAGGACAGGGACTGTAACCACGCTGCTCATCTGTGATTTATGTTTCCTGTGAATCCTTATTAAGTGCATCAGACTCCACAAGTATGAACCAGCCTGCTGCACCAAGGACATGGCCATCCCCAGCAGCAGGGCAAGTGGAGTGCCTGGCCCAAGACCCCATGAGAAAGCATTTCCTTTGTCATGCCCCAGAGTATACTTGGAGCCAGGCTAGATTGAGCAAGATGGGATCATCTCCTCCAGGCTCTGTTCTTTCCTGGAAGTTTAACTATCATCCATCATCAAAGGCTTAAAGCTTGTCAGGGTTATCAGCAGTAAATCAGGGGGTTTTAAAGTTAAATACATCAGCTGCTCTCCCCAGGAGAGTGATGGTAAGTGTTTATGGCCTTGAGGCATCCCAAAAATGCATCAATGTGTTGCAGTAGGGAGCTAGTGGCTCTGGCTCTCTCCTCTACTGGCCTCTTCTCCCGCCTGGTGGCCTTTGATCTCCTTGTAAGCTCAAAACAGTGACAGCCATTTGCTTTTCCTGCCTTGTGGTTAGGAAAGCTGGCCTCTGCCTTGTACCAGTGCACATTTTCAAACACATTTGTCCAGCTGAACCAATTTAGGTAAAAACTGGGGGGAGGAATTAAGCTCCTTTCATGTGTGAAGGCACAAGGCTGGGCTGAACAGGGTCCCCAGCGATGCTCAGAGTGCCAGTCAGTTGTAGTTTCTGAGCCCTTCCTCACACACAAGCTAGGAAGCTCAGTTCCCAGGTGCCTGAGGTCCTGTAGGTGCTCAGCTCATCGTGCAGAATCTGCCAGCACACCCTGAGCTGCAGGGCAGCCCACGATGGGACTTGGTTTTGTTGGCTCCTGTGCTCCTGGGTGTGTGTGGGCTTTGGCCCAGGGGCCATGCATGGAGATGGCAGAGGGACCACAGCTAGCAGCTAGCTAGCACACATACCCCTGTCCTGCCCACACCAACCTGGACTGCAGGCTGGTGGTGGGGCCAGAACTATGTTGTGTGTTATAGCTGGGGATCATGGGGGGGTGCAGCATGGTCAAGGACTCAGGATTTTGGGCCTTTCATCAAAGGATTTGAACCCACTGCTCTCCCACTCCAGGATGCTCCACACAGTCAACACTTCTGAAGCTGAAGCACACGTTACAAAAGCTGCTGTAAATAATAGCCTTTGCATGAATTCAAGGCATAAGTGCTTGGAAAAGCAAGCTATTGTGGTTGCTGAATACACAGAAGTGGCTTTCAGCTCTGGGAAAGGCTGATAGCTGAGAGTTCTGGTGTGAAGACCCTCTTCCGTAGGCATTCCCCTACGATGACTGATGATGGTGATGGGATACTGGACAAGAAGGACTCTTGGTGTGATCCAGGAGAGGCTCAATATTGAGAATGGGACAGCAGTCACCTGAGGCAAAAGGACAGTAGATTAGGGAGGTCACTGGATGAGGAGAACAGGGTCTTTTGTTTTCCCTGCACAGAAGGCAACCACTGAATACAAAACTGGCACGGGGCAGGGCCAGAACTGTCAGATAAGCCATGCTCCATGCCCTAACCCTCTAGTGAGAGTCTGCCAGAAACAGCTGTAGTGACCCTTGAACCACACAAAGCAGTTGCAGTCTGCAGCTCCCATGTTTTCTGGGTGTCCTCACCTCAGGAGTCAGCACTGCAGGTGAACAAGTTCCCTGGCACATCCTATTGCTCAGCATCCTGGCTGCTGAAAATCAAACTCAGGACCAATACCCCAAGAGGGGGATAGATGGCAACACAGTCTATACAGAACAGATGCTGAAAGCTGCTCCAAAAATGGGCATCTTAACTGCAGGTGCTGCCACAGAGATCATTTCCATGTCCATGACTTTCTGCTGCCTGCCTGCCACAAACAACAACCCCCTGGGCAGCACTAAGTGCTGGAGGGTTTTACAGTCGAAGAGGATACAGCCAAAATAGTTGTACCGGTAGTTAGCAACAGTGGCCCATGCCATCCTCCTCACTGCACCACATCTTTATTTCCACAGCTGGAAAACCCACCAAAGTAGGCAAAGCTCAGATATAATTTTGAGGCAGAGCAGGGCTGGGTACCTGTTCCCCTATTGCTTGGGTGTGAAACATGGGGAAGTGACCCTAATTTTTACAGCTCCCTATTCATGGAGCCACTGAGGCTGTAATGAAAGGGGGCATGAGGGTAGGGGCCATAGCTGAAAATTGTACTTTTATTCAATACTAAGCAGCCAGCTGCTGAGGGAAACTTTCATCATTACCATATATTAGCTGGGGAAGCCCAAAGTGAGAGGGATTCACACTGTGCAGATGTTCCCTCTACTTCCTTATTTTCTCTTAGTTGTTGGAATATGTGTAAAGTGACAGCACTAGTTTTAAAATTGCCTTGAAACTCCTTTCAGTGAAATATATAACCCAAAGGGTCTTCAGCCAAACAGTGGGAATGCCTCCAGAAGGTGCTGTGGACATGCTTGTGAACACCCCATGGCAGTTTGTTCTGCAGGGCAGTGGGGGTGGGAGGGTTTATAGCCCTCCTGCCTCAGCTCTAAGCTGGTTTCTGGCATCCTATTCAAATGTTTCATCAGATTATTTCTCTCAGATCTGTTATCTCTAGTAAATAAAGCTCAGAGATGAAATATCACCTCCCAGTGATTAAGCAACAAACTACATTGATTCCCTGGGTAATCGTTAGCCAAGATATTTGGAGCATGGCTAAAGTTTAAACCCTGGGGCAGGACAGAGTTTGAGAGGACAGTGCTGGTACCAACTGATGGGTATCCCTCAGGGCTTGAATCCAGGCTCCTGAAGGAGCCAACTACCCTTCTCCTGCTGGGGATGGGGCATCTAGGAGCAGCTGTGGGACATAGGACAGCGGCAGACACTGAGCTGCTGGGAGTGGCTTGATGGCAGTGACATGGCACTGAGCAGCAGGAGGGCCCTGGGCTGAGTACCAGGGGCAGTGCTGCAATAGCCCCCTGGGTGACCTCCAACACTGCTGGTTGCTTTTGCTGACTTCTCTTGCTACCCATGCTGGTCAAGCTGGTGCTTTCCTTGCTTCCCTTGCTTCCTTTCCCTCATGAAGAACTCCCAGCATTGCCTTTCTAACATAAGGCATATTTTTTTTTCCTTTTTTTTTATTTTTAATCTGCAAACATTACCAATCACTCCTTCCACCCTTCCTTGAGAAGAAAACCAAAAGCAGAGCTTCCAAGTGGAAGGAATTACATACTTACGGCATCAGCTTTTAGAAGAAGCCAAATCACGTCTCCCAGATGATACATTGCTCCTGATGTAACTCACATCTAACAACACAGCTAGTGCTGGAAGGTAATTCGCTCTGTGTGAGAGGGCACTCACTGTTTTACCACTTATCATCCTGCGGTACACAGAACACTTTTGTCCTGCAGCCAGCGTGCTTGAATCTTGCAATAGCAGGAAAGACAGAAGGCCTTTCACTCTCCTTTTGAATTGGGACCCCAGAGAAGTACTGTCAAAATAATGGACCTGTTAAAAAAAAGCTTCCTTGTCATCTGTTCTACTGTTTTGTTCCTGTAAGATGTAGGAAAGCTGAAATACAGACCCATACAAATACTTTTCCATAGTCCTGGTAACTTGGAGAGAGGCTATTCCTCCTTCCTACACTCTGCCTCACTAGGATAAAATATTTTTCCCTAAAACAAACCAACCAAACCATATCCGTGCAGAGTTCTGTGTGAGGAGTTGCAGGCATCTCTTAAAGCAAAGAAGCAAATTAGACTGTCAGATGTGTAAAAGTGTGGTTGTGCACTAAATGTCCCCCAAATACCCTTTCCCACGTTAAATAACATCCTAATGGGTGGTGCTAGTGGAATTAGTAGTTGAGTTTATTGCACTTTGGCTAAAGGGCTGTCAGCTGGGGCAGATAAAGCCCAGACTGCAGCCAGAGTAGATCTCAAGGACATGTCCTAAACAAGGGGTGGAGAATCATTCTCACACCCCTGTTCTTTGAATTAATAAGCATTAATTAATAAGTGACCTTACAGCATCTTTGAAGCTGTTAGTTAGAACGCTCTTACCAAAGACAGGGCAGATAAACAGGGTGGAACTGATCTTCTCTCCCATTAAAACTTCTCCTACAACTTGAATAAAGGCAACCACCATTATAAACGCTGCTGAATTTTCTGTCTCACTCTGCTCATGTTACTTTATGAGATTAGTTCAAAATACTAGAAAGACATTCAAAATCTTTTTTTTTTTTTAATAAAAAGAGCCAAATCTTACCTGCCTTTAAATCCTCACCCCTTCCGGTCGTGTTCTCCTCCTTTCAAATCCAACAAAATTCCTGCAAACTTGTTTAAAATTAAGAGAAGACATAAGTATCTTGCACATGTTCAGCATAACACAGGATTAGCAGCTGGGAAAGTAAACAAAGTAAAACTGGCCTCATAAATTAATCCAGGTCAGTTATAGAAGCATAATTAACTGTTCAAGGATTAAGGAAATGTGTCAAAGAAGATATTTAAGCAAGCATTCTGCTAAAAAATCCTCAGCATTCAAGGCCCCCATTAACCCATTTATAAGAGAGATTTCAGTGTATAATTCACCAAAGATCTCACCACTGTATTGTGATCCCTTTCTCCTAGCGCAGTGTGGCATCCCACTCTGCAGGATTTGGCTGGTATAGAGTTAATTTTCTTCCTGGTAGATCCTATGATGCTACACCTCGAATTTGTGACCAAAACAGTGTTGATAACATAGGGATGTTTTGGTCATCGCTGAGCATGAGTGTCAAGGCTGTTTCTGCTTCTCACATTGTCGTGCCAGTGAGTAGGCTGGGGGTGCACAAAGGGTTGAGATGGGCACAGCCAGGACACTACAGCCACAGTGCAAAACCCAAAAGGAAGAGCAGTACACAGTGCTATCCCATGCTTTTCAAACATCCTGCACAGATTTTCCACTGAGAATGAGTATTCTGCCTTAAGACAAAACAAACAGAAGAAGAATACTTCTGAAGCACATGACTGGAACAGAAACATTCGTGATGCGATCTTGTGTGAGGAGCAAGAAAATGATTTGAGGTAGAAAGCTACAAGCAGTGAGGTTCTGCTGTAAACACAGTTTTAGGCCCCTGGAACCTTATTTATTGCATCATCTGAAGTTTTGGATTAGCAGAAAAGGACAATGTGACACAATATGTGGAGGCATGGAAGAAGGAGAGAAGCTGTTCTGTTTAAAATTGTTTCTGGAAGAGAATGTGCTGAATTTACTCCCCAGTCTGAGCTTACAGAATTATCTGCTGTGTATTAGAGAGAAATAAACAGTCCATGAGGAATGTTTGCTGCACGGGAAGGAATTTATACCACAAATGAATTAGCAGTTAGTATCACCAGGGTTCATTTCAGAGACAGCCTCCTTTGAAAAGCCATGCCCCTCAGATAACCCCTCTTTGTTTGTCTCCCACATCTACCTTTTCCTGCTGAGCTCTCTAGCCAGATTAAAGGATCAACAGGAATCGAAATACTCCACTGTGCTGCCTTACTCATCCAGCAGGCTCGGTGCTTTTTTGTTTAGAAGAGTCAGAGTTTGACAATATCTGACCTACCCGAGTGCATGAAGTTTGTTTGTGGGGCATTAGGAAAGAAATCCAGCCTTTCAAAGGGAAGGGAAATCTGCCTTCAGCATTTTATTTCTTTACTTTGGTGACAGAATGATTTTAGGTTATTTATGGCTGGCTCTAACTGCCACAACCGATAAGCTTCTGAATCCCAGCAACAGAGGAATGGCAGGCATTTTCCCTGGTGTCATCGTTGAAAAGAGAATTGGTTTATTATCTTTATTACCAACAGATGACCGGCTACTTCCCTAGAGACACCGGGGGTGAAACGCATTTCTTGGAGCAGATCCACCGAATCTTTCCTTCTGGTTAGGAAAGCTCCTGCCCCACAGCCTCGGGGAAAAGAAAAAGGGATTTTCCCGAAGCAGATGAAAAACCACCCAAAACGGCGTGGGAGGAGGGGGCACCTCAGGCCGCCAGGGGGCAGCGTGTGACCGTGGAGTGGAGGAAGGGATGCCTCTGAGCATCCATCCTGGGGCAGAGGGATGCTGAGAGGGGCAGTCAGGCCGCGGGCAAACCTCCTGTTACAGCCGCCTCTGCAACGGATGGGGAGCAGAGCCACTGGCAAAAATACCTTCTCACCCAGCACAGCCACGCAACAGCCAGCGAGGCTTCTCCAGTGTCTTTGCAGCTGAAAGATGCGTGGTTTGTCTAGAAAGACATCCTTACTAGCATTAAAATGCAAACAGTTGTGCTCAATAAAGCCCATGGGAATAAACAACAAGGTCTTTGTCTGCAACACAGCCTCTGTTTCTAGTGGCTCGTTTCCTTTTGCTCAGGTAAGAAATCCCTTCCAAAGGATAATGATTTGTCTGGCTTTGTCATTGATCTCTTAAAAATGTTCTGTGACAACATACCAACACTTTCCTGTTCTGAAAGGATAGGTCCCTTAGGAAGCACCTATGGCATTTTTCTTTCAGAAGTTCTGACACATTTTGTAATGAAAAGAAAATCAATAAACGTGAATAATAGAACAGCGACAAACAAAAGGCACAGTGGGGGAGCAGTAAGTTTCCTTGTGCATCTTATTATCAAGTAATGACAGAAAAGAGTCTCTAGCAGCGCTTCTCCACTCCCTTTCCTTCATTCTTCTTCCTCTCAACTTTGTATGGTTTTAACCTGAGGCAGCTCTACCACGGTGCTGGACTTACACAGATGATGAGTCAAGCTACATGGAGAAGGAGGAGACATCCCAGGTCACTGTGTGTTGGTTTCTGTGTGGCTATCACCCTAAGGCAAAAAGGAGCAACCAATCAGTGACACTTTTAGAAAACAGAACTATTATGGATGGTTTTTGGTTGTTTGGTTTGGGGTTTTTTTAACAGCAAAGAATAGGAAGGGATCAAGAAAAAAATTGCACAAAAAAGCAGATGCCACCTCCCTCAAAAATCTAAGTCTTGATGTGTGCTATGCAACACAGTACATTTTTCACCCCTTTTCTCTCTCCTTGCTTTGTAGGTTTTTCACAGGAAGCTGCTTTTCTTCTGTCAGTGCTTCTTTCTTTTGACGTCCATCCTTTGCATCCCACTATGCTGGAAGAGTCATGGCTCCTTCACCAGGGGCTCTGCAAAGGAGCATGTCAGTCAAACACAAGGCCTTGCATAGGTGCATGGGCAGCACATGTTTAATGTCAGCTACAGGTTAAAACACAGAGACAGCCCCAGAAAAAATTATTTCAGTCTTGTTTGGTTTTGAGTTCCTGCTTCCCTGGGAGACTCAAGCACATGAGACGTTGAAAAGACAGTCCCTTGGAAAGCAGGTATATTGAAACGCTCACAGAACGGTACATTACTACTTTCTGTGCTTTATTCACATCACAGTCTGTGTTCATCACCTCCTGAATGTGTATACTTCTGTTTACCTTTCTGTCTCCACATGTCCTTCCCTTCTGTTGTTTTTGCAGTTTCTGTTTCTCACAATCCCTCCCTGCCAATCCTACCTTTTACTTCCATTTCAGCTGGGCAATTCTTCTGCTCTTCCCTGCTCTATTAAATGTTCGGCTCTCATTCCTTCCTCCCGCACAGTCCCAGGGGCACATCCCTGCGCAGCTCTGCCCTTCTTTTGTCTCCTGTTCCTTACATGGTTCTCCTCAGTGCAACATTTCTACTTAAAATAATCTAAACCGCTTTCCCACATGAAGAGACCTTTGCTCCTCATGCTTCTTTGAATGCATGTGCTGTGCAAGACCATCCCCTCCTCCCAGCTGACAAATTGCCCCTCCTTCGCAGACCCTCTTTCTGTCTGCATCCGTGACACTGGCCAGCTATGCTGTTTCCTGATTTTTTCTGTGCCCTTTTCACTGGTTGCCTCCCAAACCCCACTGTAAGCAATTTATGCCAGAGATTCACCCTTAACATTTGATAATTACCTTGGCCACTCAGGTATGTTTCTTCATCCACTTTCTGAAGCTGCTTGACCACTTTTGCTTGAGAGAGTAGAACCACACTGGCTGGGAAAAGAGAAAAAGAAACAAGGAATTTCTCAATGAAGGAAGCAAACGGGTGACCTCTGAAAGATCTGAACTCTACAAACCATTTTATAAACTCCTTCCTTCTTTCTCCCCATATAAAACATTCAGGAGGGCTAGGGAAGGACTCTAGTTTCTGAGACACCCCCCTAAAAGCAGAGACCCTCGGGGTACCCTCGAAGGCAGAGCCACCCCAGGGCACAGAGGCTGAGCATGGAAAGGAAAGGAAAGTTGTACAGAATCCTGACCAGCCCCTGATGATAACAGATTCATGGATGGGTGAGGGTGGAGTAGGAGCACAGCAGCTAAAAATCAGTTCTCAAGTAAGTAACAGAAAGGTAAAATTACAAAGGAGCACTGAATAGAGGTTTCTGTTAATCTGTGATCCGATAATCTTCTTTCTTTG
Source organism: Psittacula echo (assembly GCF_963264785.1). Taxonomy (NCBI): domain Eukaryota; kingdom Metazoa; phylum Chordata; class Aves; order Psittaciformes; family Psittacidae; genus Psittacula; species Psittacula echo. The sequence goes on from NC_137737.1 coordinate 115,294,442, forward strand.
CCACTTAGCAACAGAATTCCAAACTGAGGATGGAAAGCCAGAGTGACTTAAAATTCCTCTTTTTGCTGAGCAGAGAGGAGAAAAGGTGCCTCTCTGGGCAGGCACAACAGATTTCCCAGGTACTGGTCTGTGCCTCTCAGCACTGTTCTGCAGACACCTGAATTTCAAGTTGCCCAAAGTCCAGATCAGGTGGGCAAATAAAATTGTTTATGAGAAACAGAAAACTTTACTCACAGAAGCACAGGATTAAGCCAGACAAATACATCCATCTCTGGACTGCATTAGGATCATACTCAATTCAGTCACAAGCTCAAATGCAGGCTGTGCAGAAACTGGATGAAGAGCAGCCCTGAATGCCTTCCAGTACATAAAGGGGCCTGCAAGAAAACTTGAGAGGGACATTTTACAAGGGCATGTAGTGACAAGACAAGGGGAAAGGCTTTAAATTGGCTGAGGGGAGATTCGGATTAGACATTAGGAAGAAACTCTTCACTGTGTGGGTGGTGAGACAGTGGCACAGGTTGCTCAGAGAAGCTGTGGATGACCCATCCTTCGCAGTGTTCAAGGCCAGGCAGGACTGGGCTTTGAGCAACCTGGTCTAGTGGAAGGTGTCCCTGCCTGTGTCAGGGGGATTGGAACTGGATGACCTGTAAGATCCCTTCTAACCCAAACCACTCTGTGAGTCTATGATTCTATGATAAGCAGGAGGAGCGTAGAAGGGACTAGTGGGCCAAAACTGCTGCACTGGAAATTACTCTTAACTACTTGATAAAAACAACACATCTTTTGGGGTTCACAGTCTCACAGAGATGCACAGAATTGTGCAGGAGGGTGTTATCCTACTGCAATGATCCCTACCCAAAGCTACTGGCCTTGCTCATCCTGTCTTTGAGAGACACTGCACATGACAGTGCCAGCCTATCTCAGCCCTTTCCCAGGGTCAGTTATTTTCATGAACGTCACAAAAAGTGTTAGCTTTAGGTGCTTATCACCAAGCTCTTTACATCTCAGTCTCTTTTTTCCATCTCCTTCTTATCTCTTTTTCCTTCTTCTCTTACCTCTATTTTTTTTTTTTGTGCTTTTTTGACTGCTGCAGACAAGCCATCATCTTTTGCAATGTTGCTATGAATCTGGGAGCAGAGAGGCAGTTAAAGGACATGCTATATGCTGCTTGACAGCCAGGCTCAGCCACATCTCAGACTGGCCAGTAGGACTGCACACCCTCCTTGTCATTCAGCAGATTCTCCCCCATAGTCCAGCATGGATGCCTTTTTCTTTCCATGTGTCATGATCTTCAGAGACTAGACTCCAGTGATGACAACTTCCTCCTACCTTGAGCTATTTGCTCCCGATTCTGCTGAAGGGGTGGCCTCCCACCTCAGCAGAGGAGAGAGGGGAAGAGCCAAAGGGCAACAGACCCACGGGTGCTGTTAAAATGAAAGCTTAATTTAATATTTACATTCTAAAAGGATTAACTTTGCTTTGTGGGGTTTGTTTATCCTCAGCCAAGGACATGGCTTTTTTTTTTTTTTTTTCATTTTTACAGTGATGTTTTGCTCTGAAACTGAGCAGCCAAGACCTGCCTATGCCAGACCCATAAACCTTGTCTGACAGTGTCACTTTGTAGCATGGTGTGACCCTGCTCTGAGCTGCTGGTGCCATTTATTCCCAAGCCAAACCAACCATGGTGGCACAGGTCTGGTCAGGGAGGCTGCAGACCTATATGGAGCACTGTCCCCTCCAGAAGGAGCTGAGAGGCAGGTGAAGAGGAAGGGCAGAACAAGGCACTCTGCTACCTCTCCTCTACTCTATGGGGTAGTTGGGTGAAAGGAACAACCAGAGGAGTTCTGGCTTTTAAAAGAATCTGGGAGTGGTTTCTCAAAGCAATTACACATGTGTTGGTAGATGTTACTAGAGTACTTGTGGACCTCTGCAGGAAATTATCCCACCATCCACAAGCCAGTTGCATGCATGGAGATCGCACCTGGAATATTGTGTCCAGTTCTGGGCCCCTCAGTTCAAGAAGGACAGGGACCTGCTGGAGAGAGTCCAGCGCAGGGCAACTAAGATGATTAAGGGAGTGGAGCATCTCCCTTATGAGGAAAGGCTGAGGGAGCTGGGTCTCTACAGTTTGGAGAAGAGGAGACTGCAGGGGGACCTTATTAGTGTATATAAATATATAAAGGGGGAGTGTCACGAGGATGGAGCCAGGCTCTTCTCAGTGGCAAACAATGATAGGACAAGGGGTAATGGGTACAAACTGGAACACAAGAGGTTCCACTTAAACTTGAGAAGAAACTTCTTCTCAGTGAGGGTGACAGAACACTGGAACAGGCTGCCCAGGGAGGTTGTGGAGTCTCCTTCTCTGGAGACATTCAAAACCCGCCTGGACACATTCCTATGTAACCTTATCTAGGTGTTCCTGCTCCGGCAGGGGGATTGGACTAGATGATCTTTTGAGGTCCCTTCCAATCTCTAGCATACTGTGATACTGTGATACTGTGATACTGTGATACTGTGATGCGGCATGCAGCTGTGCATGCCACTTCGGACAGAGGGTGGGGGAAAAGGTCTCATAAGCCATGTATTGCTCTGTGCTTTCATGCACTGAGTTTTTCCTAACTTCTGCTTGCCAAGCCCAGGTTTAAATAATGAATAAACAGATAAATAAGAGACCAATTGCTCGACAGGAAGAAGTGTGATGAGCAGCAATACACTTCTGCTACTTACAGCTTTCCTCACATAATGGTACAAAGAAGGAGCACTATGTGTTCCTCTTTTTATGTGACTTTTCATACTTTGCAGAGGAACTTCAATAGACTCATCAAGCTGATACTAATAAAAGATCTACAGTTCTGTCTATACTCAAATGTTCCCCAGATAACAGTCATGGGCTGGAGTTCTTTGCTGGTTTTGCCTATATCAGGCTATGCTTCTTTCATAATTGTTTTGAAGACTAAAGCACCTACTTGTCAAGTATCGTCTTGAAAGAAAAAAGCTGAAATTTACTTTTTCTGTGTCACCAGGAGCCCAATAGCTAATGATGTCAAGCTCATGTGAAATCATCAGTACAAACTAACAGCCAACAGTGTTCTGAAGTCTTAATAACGAGGATAGAGGGAAATTTTTACATCACGTGAAGGAAAGCAGAGTAAAGAAAAAACACCTAGGGTGCATAAGAGTTTTGTCCTCTGTTGGGGGGAAAATGCTAATTAGCAAGGGTGGATAAGCATTTCAATCTGACATTTCAAAGGTTTTTGAGGGATCCAAACTGTCCTACGGACTTGTCTATTTGGCTGCACTTGAGAATTAGTTAAGGCAGTATGTGAACACAAAGAATGGTAACTATTCTGTTAGGTGTGGACAAGCTGCTGGCCACGATGCCTTCTCTGGCCTACGTGGAAGGGGATTAAAATTCCTTTGAAACACACTTAGAAGGGAAAATTGCAGAGATGAAGGGGATTAAAGGAATTTAGTTTACCAGTACATATTTCCCTAAGATGGTTTCCAGTGGCTCCAATATTATGGGCTGTGATGCTGTTTCAGGAAGACATGAAATGCTGCGCACTGTGTCATAGCGATAGTACCACAGTGCTGCCTTACAAACTGGGAGGGCACTACCTGGCAGATGCCTTTGGGCAGGAGGCCTTGTGGGGCCACCAGATCAGCTCTGTATGAACACTGAGGTAATGAGGAGCAGGAGTGGTCCATGAGCTCTGGTCTGGGAACTGCTTTTAGAAGGGCCAGTATAACAATAGCAGTTCTTACCATAAGGACTGCAAATTTTTTTGATTACTTTAGTCAAGCAACACTGAATTCCTCAGAGATATGAAAACCCAAATTAAATCTCTGGAGGGAAAAAATGTCTCAAAAGTTAAAACACAATTTGGGCACATTTAACTGGTACATTCTACAGCATAATCTGCATTATAGAATTGATTGATTTTAGAGCCTAGCAAGGAGAAGGGTTTAAACTAATTCCCTGAATATGAAAGGTCTGTGGGCTTATACTGAAGTTAAGTCATTGGTATATAGCATTCAATGCACAAACATCCACCATCGAGGGATCTTTCAGACAGCTCTGCTGCTAGCCCGAATTGCTGTTAGCAAGAAAATGAGCCTTCATACAAAGTTGCTTGATACCTCCAAATCCCATAACAGTGAACAGTGGGAATAATTCCCTTATAGCTCCATGCTCATCCAGTGCTGTGTATCACTCCACTTGCACAGTGTTTTTTTTACACAATATTTAGTTACTATGTGGACTCCAGGTTTGTAAAACAAGCTGTTGCAAGTCAGAAAATCAGACTTCCTATCTCTATGACTTGAGTACAGGTCTACATCTTCTTTCCCTAACTATAGCAGAGATCTGACTGGCTGCTGTAAGCCAGCTACTGCTTCATCCCTGGAAACTACATACTATATTAGAGAATGTGATAGAGCTGGATAAGGGGTTTGTTGTTCTGCTTGAGTTTGTCCTAAACACACAGCAGGCCTCTGCTTCATTACTGTTATTGATAAAGCATCTCTGGATGCAGAACAAATCCTGACCAGTCCTGTGACTAAACAGTTTCTCAGGATGTGGTGGGCTCATATACTCTGCAGACCAAGAAAGAGAAGCTATATGCTCCCCAGGAAGAACATACACAGGGCAGGGATGAAAGGCATAGGCCAACTGCAGAAAGCATATTTTGTAATACCTGTGATTGTAGATCTACAACAGTGACACAATGGCCATGCGTACAGCTAAGCTGTAGCCTCAGCTGATTGATACACACTTTATTCTTGTGCTACAAGTGGTGTTCTGAACCTAGTTCAGAGATAGTGAGCAAAGAATCTGCTATTTTTATCCTCAGCAAGAGCTGCACTATTCACAGCTTGCACTTCATAAACCTGAGCATGTACTTGTTACATGATCAGAATTCAGTCTTCCAGCTTGACTAGCAGTAGACGAAGGGGATTCTAACCACAGAGGTTTCATCAGGGAAAAGTATACACATTGCCTTTATCATCCACTTAAAGCCGCAGTCTGTGTTTGCAGTTATGTACAGCAGGCAGCACTTCATGCAGAATGCATACTGGAGAGTTCATTTACTTACATATATGAAAACATACACATGCTAGATCTTCCCTTACAATATACCATCATGAATGCCAGTTAATCTGTTGTTGACTCATGTAGCCCACAGTGTTTCAAAGTGTACAAATTATTTTTGTCTCACATAGTACAAACCCAGCTCAATTTACCAGCAATGTGGTGAGAAGCGCTAAGAATCTCAAGAGCTACTCATATTTTTTACATTATTCCTTTACCACATATTTCCTACACAGAGTTAGCTTTCACATCTACTACAGGTATAACCAGCAACAGCTTTTGGCTCAGGTAAACAAGTCTAAGGGCAGTTGCAGGTCTATAGTAGACATTAAATCATCTTATGCATCACACCGTTTGTTGATTCGGTAGCACAGAAGTGTCTAGCCCTTCTTCAACAGTTTTCCTCCTTGAAATGTTGTAGTATGCTTTATTCCTGATCTTAAAAGTTGAGGAAGAGCAAAAAGACAAAAAAAAAAAAAATCCAAATGTTATTATTGTATTGTACATAAGGGTCATCATCTGCCCTCTGAGATGATAACTTCTTCTATCCTTCAAAAGACAAGGTTGTTTCCTCTCAAATCCATTTTCATGAGGTACATGCTTGCTTTTGCCAAACCAGTGACACTGCTAAGTACTTGGAAGCTGATGCAAAAGTTCAGTGAAGCCCATGGCAGACACAGGAACACTGTTTATGAGATAAAATGATTAGTGCAGCATTTCCACAGAGCTTTCAGCAGGAAACAGGCACTGGTTCAGTCAATAAAAAGAAAGGCATCGATGTGTGACTGTCACTGTAACTTGGTAGCTTCCCACTCAACAGCATGCTCAGTGGATTTCATTCCAGGGCAGATGGGGATCTTATTCCCAGGAGGGGCAGACCAGCAGGAGGGATATAGAGGCTGGGCAGTACAGGACATGTAAAGACACTCACAGGCACGCCAGCGACAGTTCACATTCAAGCTGCATCCAGATGAATCCATGTGGTGATGTATGTATATTGATCTCCTCTGGAGAAAGAACTGAGTAATTTAAATGACATCACAGGATGATCTGTGGCTGCCCCATCCCTGGAAGTGTTTAAGGCCAGGTTGGACAGGGCTTTGAAAAACCTAGTGTGAGGCATACCTGCCCATAGCAGGGGGTTGGAACTAGATGATCTTAAGGTCCTTTCCAACCCTAACCATTCCATGATTCTGTGATTAGCAGTTAACCAATGGCTAATTTGGCCCTGTGCAAATTTGAAGAAGCTTTTGAAGATACTACCCAGGTGGCCCTGCATGCTGGAAAAACAGGCATTTCCACACATCTATTTGTATTCAGGTGCCAAAATGAAGTGCCTTAGACTCAGCATTTTACAATCTTGAACAGCAAGATGCTGAGCAAAGTACATAACTGCAATAGCTTTAGCAAATATATATATAACCTAAGAAGAGATTATAATTTAACTCTACAGAATCTTTTTAGTGGTCATAATAGCTAGAGGAAGATTTTGTCATGTCTGATTTGATTATTCATTTAACATATGCAGCCCACTGAGATAAATTGAGAATTTACAAAGATTCCCTTAAAAAAATATCATAAACTCCCAAAAAAGCCCAGCCAAGACCCTATGCAGGTAGCTGCCTCTCTTAATGTTTTTTGCTATCAATCAGAAACATTTGCACCACGTTGAAGATTTACTGTGGATCTCTTACTGTAAGAAAGAGACAAAAATAAATTTACAGCCTAAACCATCTAATCATTTTGCTAACAAAGAAACTGACCTTTAGAAACATTGATCTCATGGCAAGTTCCAAGCATCTTTCAGCAATAGGAAAGGTTAAGGCATCAGGGCTGGCACAAGATTATTCAGTTACCTTAGTGTGTAAATGGATTTGTTTTTTTTCTTTTTGCAATCACTTGTCTAGACTGATGGATTGGGATTTAGACTTGAATACACATTAAAGTTGAAGAACAGAAGTTTGTTTCAGAGGGATCACAGGGACTATAAGGATAGCTAATGAAGTAGTGACTCATAGTGATCAGTACCCAGTGACCTTGGAGTTTAAGCACTTCAGAGCAAAAGCCTGCTGAGATGAGCAGGTGCCAAGTGAATTCATACATTACAAAGGCCCCAAAGCAACAATCATCTATTTTGATGTTTCTTTTTTTGGTCTTTGGGCTATGTCCCAGGCTGCTCCTTGGACATATGATCAAAACCTGTGATTTTATTCCTGAAGCTCAACCCATCTGTCGTCTAGATTGTTTCTTCAGTCTATGTGCTTCCTCATTTTCAAATTAACTGGATTTGATACAAGTTACAAGATAAGGATGATTTTCTCATTTTTCTGTTTAACAGCAGTAGTGTTTCCTTACTTTCCATTAAAACAGATAGTGTTAGTCCTATGAACAAAGAAAACTGAGAATGATCATTAAAACTCTACAGACATAGTTCTCTTGAAAATCAAAGCAGACAGCAGGCTGACAAACATGCAGACACCACACACACCTGAAACGCCACTATTTTTAATGCAATCCTGTAGGAACTGAAATTCAAGCTCAAACATGAACCTCCCTGAGCACATTTTTTAATTAGAAAAGTATTATCCCTGGCTTTGCAGAGAGGGAAAATGTGACATAATTAGCAAGTAGTGAAGTCGACACAAAATCTCTCGCTGGCTTCAGCAGTTACTGTATTCAGCACTCACTGACATGCCAGAGCTCTGTCACAGCAACTCAGCTGGCAGTCAAACTCAAAGAGTTCTTGACTCTGGTTCAAAAAATTCAGACAAACTTCTCTGAGAGGTAAGTTCCAGGGCTTTTCCTATAAGTCACTATGGAATATTACTCCAGAAAAGTGAACAAAGGTGTCACATTCAGGTCTCTATACTATAGAAAGGATTTTTTCAGGGCTCAGGAATTTATCAGTTCTTTGGAAATCACTGTGTAAGTCTTTCCAGATTACTGAATTCTTTACTGTCTATCAGCCTCTTTCACTCCAATGTCACAGGATAAGCTTACAGGTTTTTATGGTCAAAGTCAGATATTCCAGCCTGTCTGAGAATTTTGTCATGTAGAAGTAGTTGAATTTCTAAATAAATTCCAATAGAAGGGAATGGAGCAGAGTATAAGGAGCTTATTTATGTAAAACAAGCGTAAGTGTGTGAGACTTCATGGAAGCGAGAGAAAAATACCATAGCACAGTTGGAAAAATCCTTGACATAAACAAGAGTATTAGCAGGACATGTTTGTTCTTGACCTGAACACTGTAATGCTTCCAAGCAGGGAACATGCTTTCATTAAAAATAGGCATTAATTCTAATTCTTCAGAGATGAACTTCAACCGATTTGGAATTCAGATAAGCCTTAAACCATTCACATATTTGAGGATTACCTAAATTTTTCCATAACTGGGGGTCTCATACTTCTTGGCTTTCCTAAGGCTGAGCTTACTGTGCACACCAGGGACCCTTTGAAATTCTCTTCTCTGGCCCCCTAATCACTCTGTCTGCTGAGTGATCACCCTTTCTTCTGGGTGTTGTGTGTCCCCTAGCCCCCAAATAGTCTGATGCTATCTCTGTATTAGATGTTTCCTACTGTTTCTTCCACATCATGATTCCTAAATATCTCCTTCTGAGGAGTTTTCAGTGACTCTGTTTACTGTTTCCTTGCAGCAGGGCTAACCACTCTGTGTGGCACCACTTTCCTTGCGGCATGTATCGTGCTAGCAGTCTCTGGGAGCTGCCCTGTTTCCTGCTCTTCATAGCAGCTTCCCTACTACTTCAGAGGGCGTAGAGTTCCCCAGCTCCACTTACTCCTCAGTATTCAGCCCCTCGTTATTTCACGTTCCCAGATTTTTTATATGGGATAAGTTATTCCGTATATAAGTTTCAGATTTGTGCTACACAGAAAAGGTTTAACAACAATAGACAACGCTTGCTGGATGCTCAGCAGTTACCTATCCCTTTCTCCATTTCCCTCCCACAACCAAAGGAGAATCATTCTTCTCAGTCAGCTATTCCAAGTTCCTGAGCTCTTCCATACATTTTATGGAAAGTGTTAGCATATTGTGCTAGTAGGTTGAGTCTGAGCTTTGATACCGCTAGGCTGTAATAATTTACAATTAGGTTCACATGAGATTTTAATACAGTTCTGTATGAATTCTAGATGCTCCATGACCTTCCAGATCAGAGAAATAATGAAGATTTTTATTTTACCTTCTCATAGACTCCATTTATACCCTTAGAATGTACAGAAATAATGTAGTTATCGGGAAAATGCGTGAATGGAGATTCACCAACATACAAAGTCTAATTTCCCTTTGGAATGGTACCCCTGCCCATAGTCAAAGGATCTCTATCTAGGCTATGTCTGGGATGGTGAGACCTGAAAAAAACCCACAGAAAATGAAGGATAAGAAAAAAAATCATGTTTGAGGTTAGAATTTTTCATGCTCCTTATTCACTTTAAAAACCAGCTGCCAAAAGATAAATGTTATAAAACAGGAAAGTAAAATGGGTAATATGGACAGCTGCAAGGTACCATCCCTGCAGATCTGGGCTTTCAGAAACTGTTACCTTGCAGGAAAAGGTAGGAAAAATAATTATTTTTTGAAGTCATTCTCTCTTAGGAAAGCAATTTCACATGTAGGCAGGTGCCGATATCATTAGCTCCTTTCTTTCCCTGTAGAACAGCTGATAGCAAATGACAGGACAGCCTACTTGCCCTAGAACACAGATAATTTCTATCCCTCACATACAAAGCTTTACTGTTTCAGAGAAATATTTGCAAACAATGAGAGCAAAATCATGAAATAAAATGCCAATGCACAGATCTAAATGCAGTATTTATCTTTCCAAGACCTGAATGCAACCCATAAGCACTAGATTGCAGTACGAGTTGTTACTGCTGGGCACCTTGAATTGACTTTCATGTGCACGCAAAGCGAGTGTAGAATGCTACCTACGTATCAGCCTGCTTTGCTGTAAGTACAAAGTGCACTTTGATCCCAGTTCAGGAGATTACTGTAATATAGCTTTCTTTCAAAACCCAACTCTGCCTGAATAGAAAAGTGCACAAAGCAGCCTGAAGGCATGAAAGCCACTGGAGAATACTGTCAGTGACTTCTCTCTAGAACCTTCATCATAATCCTGTTCAAGTTAAAAGGTAAAATTGCTTTTTGTTAGAATACTGTGAAATCAGTAGAAGGTAAGTGTGCCAGCTCCTGAGAACACAAGGGTAGGCTCAGGGTGGTTTAGGACATGCGGAGAAGGAAATGCCAAACAGAACTATTTCTTTGTCTCCCAACTAGCAGAGGGTACAGCATGAACAAGTTTTACGTAATGCAGCTGGAGAAATCCAGCTACATCATGCCTACATCCCCAGCTGACATCTTCTCTCATCTTAGGTTGGGGCTGAGTTCATCCCTGAGAAACATCTTACCTAAAGTTACATTTCAGAGCATAATAATAACATTTCCAGCATAACAAGAGTTTGGCAACAAGAACATTAGCAATATGTTAACATAACCTACCAGTCTATGCTAGTTGCTTTGGCTTCTTCTGGGTTACATGGAGCAAGACAGGACTCATTTCACTTTTCTGAGACCTTTGTCTTCCCAAGGGGACAGATCTCTCCAGGTCTCTTCCCAGTGACTAAGAGGAAACCTCTATGTCTACCTGAAGATTAGGCAAGATGAATCCTCAGGAATCCTTAGGTTGAAAGGCAGACATTGCCGGATCCTATCTAAATTATGTTTCAAAATGAAACATGGCTCCTTTCCAACAAGCAAGGGAACTACTTCAGAATTTGTCTCCTAGGATGGACCATTAGCACTATTTCAGCCAGACAATGAACAAACTCCATCACCCTTATACTGAGTCTGCATCTATCTGTATGTGGGAACTGGTCTTCAGAAAGCACTGATGCATTGAGAAGAAACTTGGAGCAGGTGCAGAGGAAGCATTGGGGCATGATCGTGCACAATCTGAGGGCAAGGTAAAGAAGATCTCCTAGAACTGGTTGGATTTCTGGGCAAACAAAGGTCATTTGCGTTATTTTCTGGAGGGCTTTCTACGAGTCTAATCTCCCCAGGCAAGGGTCATGTTTGTGTCCGTTACTTATTCTCTTTGCTCTAGTGATCCTACAGTCCTTCCATTGACTGTAATGGCAGTGCTATTCATGGACTAACTCTAGGATTGGATTGTTTACTAAGCAAATAATCAGAATCAGCAAATTTGGAGTCATACGGGCACCCAATAAGCAGCCTGTTTTGTTGTCGGATTTGCTATAAAATCCCAAATCCCCGCAGCTCCTAGCTGCTGGCACCAGGGCTCACTAACAGCAAACAGGATGGCCTTTCACTCCGTGCTCTTCGTTTTCTTAGCTGGACTGGTATTTCTCTCTGAAGCTGCACCACTGGTGAGTCTCTTTTTATTCAAACTCAATCATTAATGATAACTGAGATTTTCTATGTGGCTAGCATCCTTCTCATCCATGAAATTCTTTAACCATTAGGCATTGCTGGAGTGTTATTTTACTCCAATATTTTAAGCAGCTTCTTCAGGATTCTTAAAAAGTCTTTTTTCCCATTTATCATCTTTATCAGGATATTATGAAAGGGTCACACATAGAAGGTGTGACCTTTTATTTCTGTCTGTTTCTGTCAGTCCATGACTCACATCCCGTATTTCCAACATAGAGGTAGCTTTACCTCTTCACCAAACAAGTGCTTCTCTAAAGCACTAAAAAAATACTTTTGAAGTATGACTAATTCTTTATAGTATAATGAAGCTCAAGAAACAAATATTCTTTCAGTTCTAGGGATGTCATAGGTATTTCATTGTTGGTTTCCTAGGCTAACATACTCCGCTTGTACTTACAATAATTTACTATTTTCTTATTTGTAACCTCATTAAAAATGTGTACATTATAGCATTTTCCTAGGGCCATATGCAACTCTAAATATTTATCAAGCAATTTGTTTGTGTGTCTCTGTGTGTGTAATAAAGTCTTCAGTATAAAACTCTACGATAGTCTGCTTTAAGACATAGATGTTTGTGAACTAGCATTGAATACCATTTGTCAAAAAAATTGCTTTTAAGTCAACGTTAGCTCTGCAATAAGAATTTATCTCTTCTTTGAAAGAAGCTTTTTGCAGGGCTGGTGAACAGCTCCTATTCAACCTCTCCTGCTTTCCCAAGGTCTCCCATGGCTCTGTTGATTCCAAATGCCCTCTCATGGTGAAAGTGCTGGATGCAGTCAGAGGAAGTCCTGCAGCTAACGTAGCTGTTAAAGTCTTTAAAAAGGCTGCAGATGGAAGCTGGCAGGACTTTGCTACTGGGTAAGTTACGTGGTCTTATGGGGCCATTTTCAAGGTGCCTCTGACAAACAATTGAGAAATAAAGGGAATGGAGCTCTGATCAAAAAAGCTGTATGCTTTCTAGCACGTCACACTTTCACTGTTAACAGGACATGAATTCTGGTCTAAAATCCATCAGATTCAAGTGAAATTTATCCATGACTGAAATACATGCTAATTGCAAAAATATATTGAGATGCTTCTGTTACCTGTGTAAGGGAACAGGTTTAATAACTATTCTTCTAGCTCCAGTACTATCTTTCATTTCTATAAAAAGAAAAAAAAAAAACTTAAAAGCCTATTTGTCAGAATTTTGTAGGTAATCCAGACTAACCTACTGTCTTATACATGATGGATATAGTTTTATTTGCAGCAATAAACACCTACGAAATCCTCTCTGTAAGATTTGACTATACACATGCAAATAATAAGCACATTAGTTGTCTTTCCCTCTTTAACAAACATGCTGGTTGGAAGAAACTCCTTGACCAGGAAGTTTTAAGGAGTCCCATGATAACACAGCACAGAAGCATTTGTTTGTGGTTATTTCTATATATCTGCATGGCTTTTGCTAGAATGACAGATTACTACCTACAAAGCATCACTGAGGGGAAGGCAATAATATTATTCTCTTCAGTCTTCGGGAAAAGTATGGGTAACAGAGGAATATGTTTTACTAGAATTCAAATGGGTGAAATGATATTCAGGCATTTAGGTTTCATTGTAACAACTCATATAATCAGATTTTTACATCAATCAAGAGAAATCTTTAGTAACAGCAGGATATTCAAGCACAGAATAAGTACAAGCATGGACAGGAGCCACCAGAGCATCTGTCTTTTCCTTGGATTTTTATAGCATAATTTACATAAAAGCTCCAGAAAAAAAAACCAGAGAAGACTACAAGGAGAGAGGTACCTTTCTCTCCCCTGAAGGGTTTCTTTTTCTAAAACTCAAAACAAACTTACTTTTCCCCATTGAAAAGGAACAAGGTCAGGAGACTGAAGGAGAAACAAACACCTCCACTCCCAGATATTGAGTGTTCAACCAGGAACAAATTACTCTCAGAATGGATTTATATACCATAATGAACAGAGAAACACCATTAAAAAAGATACATTGCTTTCCAGGAAAGCAGAGACAAGGATAATATCTTGTCCTTAATGAATATTTCTGCCATTATGAGGAAACCCAGATTATTTCAAATGCTTTGTCAAGTGCTCTTGAATATATAATACAAAATGCAATTTACAGAGGAGCAAGATAAATGGAAGATAAATTAACATTGGTGTTAAATGACCTCAGTTTTGTGGCATAACAGCGTTTTCTTGTTCAATTTGCAATGCTGGTCTCAACAAGCCCAAGGAGACAAAACCTGCAGTTCTCAGCCAACCGCTGTTGACATTTTAGGTCAGCACACCCCTCCTTCTGAAATATAAAGTGAGACTAACCCTAGGCAAGTGAGAACCACTTTGCTGGGGGAAAGCAGCGAAGGAACATTAAATCACAATTTTTATTGCAGGTGAAGATTTTGATCTTTCCCTTGACTTGCATCCTAACCAAGGTTTCTTATAGTGACACCTTTGACGTTAGCTGATGACACTTTTTTAAACTGAGTTTTCACATTATTTTTCTTCTTTTTTTTTTTTTTTTTTTTGGGGGGGGGGGTGAAAACGAGAGTTTCTCTGTGTTAAAGCAGATGAAAATCTGAATGCAATCAAAGAGTACAATCTATAACTACTCCAGTCAGGTTAATAGCATTTGTAAGTTACAGAACCTAGCAGATACATATGGAAAAAGTACACTTTGTACAAATGTCTATAAAAAATGTTTTTTTCCTTTTTGTTTGTTTATTTTGACTTTGTTAACACATTTTGGGAAATTAAGCAAATGCATCTAGCAACTGGTGAATTTGGTGTAATGGTATTTAAGAGCAGGAAGTTAGCATAGCAACAGCTAACTTTATTAAGAGGCCTATTTCAAAATTAGTCTAACCAAAAATATGCAAGAAGAGATAACTTGAGCTGAGATGTACTCTGAGAAAGGCCTTAGGGCACAGAGACTGGGAAACGTGTGATTTGGGTTCTATGTTAGCTCCTCCTTAGCTTTGACGCTCTCACTCCTCACATGTTCTTGAAAATCTAGGTCTTATCCTATAGATCAAGAGTTGCATTCACCAAACATAGTTCTCATGTGACCTAGGCTGTAAATCAGAAAAAACAACTGCAGCATATTTGAGTGGTTCCCCCAACATCCTTCTTTAAAAAAAAAACCTCCTCCAAAATAATAATTCATGTTCCCAAGATATATTTCTTCAACATTCTGCATCTTAGCAGAGTTTATCTCAGTGCAGTATGTAGCCCAAGAGTACGTAAAGGCATTATTGCATAGGCAGTGTAGATTTAACCTGGTCAGAACATATAACTAAGGCCCAGGTAGTGAAAATATGCATCAGGATTGCAGTCTAGACTGGAACCATAGTAGCTTAATCAGAGGTTTGCAAATTTTCTTCTGGAAAAGCACAGCTTTAACTCGACTGTCCATCTTACAGCAGATGCTGGCAGTCCGCATCCTATTAAGAATAAACAACCATACTACATTTGTTCCTCAACTCAGACAGTAATACAAGGCTGTTCAGAAGGGATCGCTTACAGCCTTTTGCTACCAGGGCTGAATGCAGGGCATCCTCTGTCTTGTGCTAGTCCCATCCAGGCTCTGAATTGCACACTGTCCTGTTGGCTGTCAATGCAGCAGTAATGCTGAAGGCTTTGCTTGTGATACCACTTGCACTGAATGGCTATTGCTTAATAACTGAAGTGCCATTAACTCCTGGTAGTGGGCCAGAGCCTTCAAGTGAACTCTTGTTTCCAGTTTCCCAACTGTTCTGTGTAGTTAACATCTGCAGCTCTGGGTCAGCACTTATTAGGGAAAGCACCCTTCAAGATGCATCCATGCTTTTCTCAAACTAAAACTTATGTGTTTACATGAACAAAGATTTTGAGGTAGACACTATTTTTCCTTTTAATTGGTTTGTGCCTAAACTACTCAACTTCTAAGTAGATGTAAATGAATTGTTATCTTGTACTCTGAACACTTCTGCAGAATCCTAGCAATTCTGTTTCATGGTTTCCAGGACACTTGTCATAGAATCACAGAATCATAGAATAGTTAGGGTTGGAAAGGACCTTAAGATCATCTAGTTCCAACCCCCCTGCCATGGGCAGGGACACCCCACACTAAACCATGCCACCCAAGTCTCCGTCCAACCTGGCCTTGAACACCGCCAAGGATGGAGCATTCACAACTTCCCTGGGCAACCCATTTCAGTGCCTCACCACCCTTACAGTGAAGAATTTCTTCCTTAGATCCAATCTAAACTTCCCCTGTTTAAGTTTGAACCCATTACCACTTGTTCTGTCACTACAGTCCCTGATGAATAGTCCATCCCCAGCATCCTTGTAGGCCCCCTTCAGATACTGGAAGGCTGCTATGAGGTCTCCACGCAGCCTTCTCTTCTCCAGGCTGAACAGCCCCAACTTTCTCAGCCTGTCTCCATACGGGAGGTGCTCCAGTCCCCTGGTCATCCTCGTGGCCCTCCTCTGGACTTGTTCCAACAGTTCCATGTCCTTTCTATGTTGAGGACACCAGAACTGTACACAATACTCCAAGTGAGGTCTCCTCACTCCAAAGTGAGGTCTTGTCAATGAGTTCTTCCCCCTTCTACCTACTGCCTCTTATTAAAGCAATATGAATTAAGCCAGGAAATACTAATTGAATGAAAACAGATGTGTACGCTTCACAAATTGCCTGTGAACCATGTTTCAAATAGGGCTTGGGTTCTCTGCACGTTCGATCTACCCTGGATCCAGTTGATTTCACCTGTATTGGACTAGTGAAACTTTTGTCAGTCTTCAAATTGCTAAACTTGAAATATAAGAAAATCTGAAAACTAGAATGGCAATTCCTATCCTGTTTCTTCTTAATTTAAGCAAAAGCTCTGTCATTCAGACTTTTTTCATCTATCACTATTAACCATAGATAATAAATAAGATGAAGAAGTAGGCAACAGCTGGAAAAAAAAAGCGGCAATAGTTCAACAAATTGTGTCTCTGACAAGCAGTGTGCCACTGCTGTCTCCCCTTCCTGTCTTGCTCCTCAAGCTTTTCTGTTTTCTGCCTGGACAGCTACTCTTGCTGTAAGACAGGAAAGTTCTACTCATTCTTCAAGTCAAGACTCTCTTCATTTTTCCTTCAACTACATCATGTGGTTATGAAGTGCTATAAATATCAAATAAATATTTTCAGGGGAAAAAAAAGTTTTAAAAAATCAGAAATAAAAGGAGTGAAAAGAAATAAATGGGGTTTAGCAGCTAAGTATGTAAATATTTAAACAGCTGTTGTGCAAAACCTGGTCCTTTTCAAACGAATAGGGTGCAATGCCAGCTATATTTCCTTCTTCCTTCTGGACTTCATTCATCCATTCACATACTTTTGTTAATAGCTGAGTACATTGTCTCAGCTGGGAATTCCTATTGTTCATTTCCGTGGCACCCAGTGAAGAGGTCCCTGCTCTTTGACCAAGGCACTGTAATTCAAATTAATAAAATCTTGATGCTAAATTGCTTTTCCAAGACAGTGTCACCATCAGGGTAAAACCTATAACCTCAGTGCTAATAACTAGAGAACAAAATAGTTTTCCACTAAAATCTCTCTTCTGTCTTTAATTCTAGTTTGAGATTTGCCATCTTGCCTTTCATCATACCAATCCTTTTCCTAAGCCGCTAACATTTGGTTCCAGAGGGCACTTGGTACAAGTTAAACATGATATTAAAAGAGGGTTCTTAACTATAATCTCTGCTGTAGCAATAGAAATTACCAAAAAAGCCAGCCAGCTTTGATTTGTGATGTATATGGATAAGTTAGCCACAGGGACAGGCTCTACAATACAGAAACATACACTACACGGGAGGGAATTATTTCAGATGATTAGAAACCATTCAGTGTAGAATTTGGCTGTGCAGCACCTCTATTTAATATTCCACATCAACTGCTTCTGTTTAGCATCTAAATGATAGTATAAAATATTTATGTAGATATTTTACCATTACAGGAAAACCACAGAGTATGGGGAGATCCATGAGCTCACAACAGAAGAACAGTTTGTAGAGGCAGTATACAGGGTTGAGTTTGACACCAGCTCTTACTGGAAGGGACTTGGGCTTTCTCCATTCCATGAATATGCTGATGTAAGTATCTGCAAATATACCTAATAACCTGTATATTGTGTAGTGGCATCAGTTGGAAAGAACAACTGCAGTCCTTTAATACTGCAGGAGTGCCATAATTCAGTGAAATGATTCACTGCCACATAACAGTGGGCAGATAAAGGCAGTATACATCTGGCTAAGCCAAAGGAAGTAGCTAACTTCTGTGCAAATACTGACACAATCTTCCAAATGGAGCTGTGCCCATTCACCCACTCAGATTAGTAGGGACCTTTGTTCAAAAAAAGCTACATTATTCAAAACTACACAGTGTTTAAAAACAAAGGAGGGAAAGAAAGAGATAAAAGACTGCTTTTATTGTTGCTCAAGGAATACAGGGATTTGTAAACCCCAGTTTTATGGGAAATAAGCTATTCTTTAAGCAGATGTATTTTGCCCATATCAGCCCCTGGCAACCCCTGAATTCTAGTGTGACCTGTAATTATGGGAAAAGACAATTCTTTCTGACGTCTGTTTAAAAAAAGAAAAAGGAAAAAGATGCTCAGTACTGGGATATGCAATACAAAAAAAAAAAAAAAAAAGGCATAAAAATATGAAGAAATAACCATAGTGGGAGCAGAAAAGTTGGCTGTTTCATCAACACTCAAATGCCATCAGCAGGAAAGCAATCTAATCATGTCTTGTGCCTCCCTTTGCTTTCAGCCCTACACTGATTTATTGTGTGCTCTATTCTATTCCATTTACTTAGCACTTCCAAAAATTTTGTTTAAATTCTTCAGGCTTAATCTGCCATTAAATTTAAGCTTCCCCAAATTAAGTAGTCTGGAATGGCTACAGTTTGTATGGTAGAACATTTTAAACCCTAAGTTTATGAAGGTCTGTGAAGACTAAAACAAATGACTAAGGCCCACGTCCATAAAAGTCTGAGGTGCAGCTTGGGTCATTTAGGTCAAATAAACAATCCTCAAAAACATTCTCTAACCATCTAGATGTCTGCAAGTTGCTGGGGCCTACAGAAAGGCTCACCTCAAAAAGTGCTTAAAAGCACCTCTTTGAGACTGTTTCAGCTAGGCTGTTGACAAAGACTTCCTTTGATGTAATAGCCTACAGGTCAACAAATTAGCCTGGGAAGTGGGCAGAGTTCAATGACTCACTGTGTCTGTGTACAAGGTAACAGGAGCCTACAGTCCTCATGTCCTAGCTGCTTAGACTTTGACAGAGCTGGGATGTAGGAAGGAACTCTCTAGCCCTCTTGTAGAAAGCATGTCACGGTTCAGAAAACAGATCAAATATTAGACTGAAGAGAGACAAAGACAGTGGGAGGTTAAGCCTGGTGATGACATTTTCCTGGGAACTAGGTGTCCCAGGTTCCAGCGACTGATTTGGAGAGCAGCAAACCTGAATTATCTCAGGACAAGTGTTCTCCTTGTTCTAGCAAGTCTAGTCACACAGTTCTTAATGCAAGAACTGACCCATCACCAGCTGTGTTAAAAACAGGAGTGAGGCACTGAAGTACAGAAAGCAGCTTTGGCCTCCAACAGCCCATCTTGCTTGGACACCTCACACACAGAGGTCACGTTTAAGGTCACTAGATGGCATTTCATCTCTGTCTTTCTTATTGGTTCTTTGAGATACCTCCCCCCCGTCCTCCCATTCCACATCACTAACTATTCTGGCTGACACAGGTGTAGGTCTCTCCACTTAACTTCACCACAGCCAAAGCTCTTTGTGATCCTCACTCCAGATCTCACACATTTCTGTCTTCAGCAAGTATCACAAAGTAAGGGGGAGCATTACTCTTCAGAAGGGCAAAATCACTGACTGGACAGAACAGGCAAAGTATTTTGCAGAGGAAACGGAGTGTGCTTCTGTATTCTTACTAAGGTAGTTTTGAACATACATTGCTCATTGTGATCACAAGTTTTCTCTTTTCCAGGTGGTGTTCACTGCTAATGATTCTGGTCACCGCCACTATACCATTGCCGCTCTCCTCAGTCCTTTCTCTTATTCAACCACTGCTGTTGTCACTGCTCCCAAGGAATAAACATGTACAGTCGTTACACAAACTCCCTCCTCCGCTAGAACTATAGTAGGCTTTTAGGAGGAAGGTTTTTCCTACTGCTAATGCATAACTTTTTGCTACATTAGGGTTTTTTTCCATTTTGTAACCTGGCAAACTTCAGAGAAGTCAATAAAATATTACTTCTTTAAAACAGTTTTGATTCTATCGGTGAAGTTTTATTGTGTTCTAAGGTGTCATGATTTACGTTCAAGTGCAAAGGACATTTGGAAAACATGCATGGCATGGCACTTTAATTGGTTCTGTTATCTTCCTCCGCTACCTTAAAAAAAAAATCTCACCACATGCATTGGCTCAAAATAAGAAAGATATAAAACTGCATTACCTTAAAAAATTTTGACCAAACACACATACTCAAAATAAGAAAGTCATCCATGCTACTCATAGTTCACACACAGAAGAGATGGTCAGGCTATCAACTAGGTCACAGGGTAAACAGGAGAAACTCTGAATACCTAGCAGCAGAATAAACAGTGCTGAAAGACTGCTGAAATATGTATATGCAAAGAGCTGAAGAAGTTAAAAATCTGTGTACCTTTACTTAAAACCTCAGGTAAGCCTCAATACTTTGTCCTTTCAAGAGGAAAATTTGCTGCTTAATCAATGTAGGAAGTTCTGAAGCTATTTTAATTAGCACCATTTTTAACAACTTTGATCTTTAACCCAGCTGGCTTTTCTGCAGGTGCACTTCAGTTAAATCCCTAATAAGTCAAATCTCCATCTATCATTTTTAAAAAAGTCCAAAAATAAAAACAACATCTTAAATTTCTCTTTATATTTTTAGAAACAGGAAAAGGTAAGATGTAGAGTGACTGTGATTCAAACAATGTTGTTGATAAACTGACTGAAGACTGAGGGCTTTCACAGTGATTTCTACAGACTCATGGCGTACTGTATGTAAAGTATCATAAAGCACAGGAATTGTTTTTTTAACAGGATTACAGAAACTACAGAGATAGTTACTGAAATCATGCCATTCAGAAACTATTAGCCTTCACCTGCCACTGACATTGGAGTTTATCCCTACACATACAGCCTTCTGAAATCACTGCATACCAAATGAATTCATAACTTACAAAAACTTGCCTTTAACATTTCACTATTCAGTTACTTTGTTCCCTGATTTCTGGACACTACCATAGTCACTGCAACTCTCATAAGCAGTGCAAACAGTTTCAAAACAGCACCCATTTTAAGGCATGCAGATTTCATGGGGTCCTGCTATTCCCGGGGCTTGAAAACCAGTAGGTTTGATTTGTAGTGGCTTATGCCCACCCCTCAAAATAGGACATGAGTATGTTTATGTACATGTAGTAATTAAAAAACCCAAAACCAAGCAAAAAAACTACTCTACACACATTCATCCATCTGGCAACAGGATAAACCTAGTAAGAGAGTGAACACACGTGTCTAACCAAAGATCAGAAAAGAGAAGTTTAATTTCAAGAAGTAACATTTCCCTAAAATGAAGCAGATGCTTCAGGTAGGAGCTGACTTGAGTTGTACTTGAACTTGTACTGAATCCAAGGGACAAGTGAAGTCACAAGACTTAAACCACTGTTTAACTATGCTTCAGAAATGGGTACCTAGGCATATGGTTATCATGCTGGAAATTAAAAGTATCATTTTTTCTTGAGGGGAATGCATAAGATAACTACAGCCCACACATTATCCACTTACCTTTCATGAGAGGTGGGGAGAAGGCCACCACAGAGGGAAATCTCCTAATTGATAAACGTGGGTGAGTCAATTAAGCCAAGCCACAGAGAAATTCTCACTGAAACTGAAATTGTCAAGTTGACAAGAAATTTGTATTGCTCTTCATTACATGAGGTCTTTACAGCACTAATTCCTCAACAGAGACAAAACAGAATAAATGTTGTTTCCAAGAAAACAGATATACTGCAGTTGAGGTAGGCAATATTCACAATACTTCCATAGGCAATGATAGCAGACACTTACTTTTGCAGACAAGGTTCATGTTTGTATGGGTTACTTATTTTCCCATTGTTTACTAAGTAAATAGAATGAATCAGTATGTTGAAAGTCATATGGGTTTTCTGATAAGTAGCCTCAGTTTAGAGGCCTTGATATAAAAATCAGAGATCCCAACAGTTTCTACTTGCTGACACTGAGACTTCCTGGGGGTAGGCAAAATGGCTTTTCATTCTGTATTTCTCGTTTTCTTAGCTGGCCTGGCATTTGTCTCTGAAGCTGCACCACCGGTAAGTGTCTCAGGATTGAGGTCCTTCATACTATGTAGTCCCAGATTTTCTTTTTTTTTTTTATATATACTTTAATTCATATAAACAAAAAATAGATTATTTCATTTTACTGCAATTCTTTTGATTTCATGGTATGTATTGACTGTGGTTCTCTCCTACTGCTCTTTTTCTGGTCCTTCTTTCCCATTTTCTAGTGACTAGTGAGAAGGTTACAGAAGCAGCACTTGTCATTAGACTCAGCTACATCAAAAACAATGTGAGACTTGAAAAAAATACCATACTCACTACACAAAAGCCTTGGGCCTGTTTAAAAGAAACTAATAGCCCTTATAACACAATAACCAAAATCCTGTTGTGAGGGATTTAATTTCTTCTGGTGAGACCCATGCTGGGGAAATTCCTTCTCTAGTCCTCTCCCTTTCTGCTCTACCCACTACAGTTCTATCCCAAGCAAGCGAGATCTCAACACTCATTGATGCAAGCAAAGAACAGAGCCAAACCCAGGATCACACTTCCAGAGGGCTCATTTATTCCAGCAAGTCAAGCCAGAGACATACGCTTCAGACTGAAATTCGTTTGTCTGTCTCCCCTCCTACTTGTTCTTCCTCTCCTGCTCTGATCTTTGGGAAAATAAATACCCGTCCAACCTTTGTGAGGAAGCAGACTTTCATTGAGCTCCCAGGGTATAAAAGACAGGAAAATAAGTAGTGGCATTAGAGCCCCCCCCCCCCCCCCCCCTTGCCAAAGAACACTACCGAGGAGCCTCTGCATTCCAGAAAGGGAATGTGAGGAGTCTGGGCATACAGGCAGTATAGATACATGCAGCTACATTGGTCTGATATAGGGCAGGGTTCCTGGCTGGTGGGACATTCAATAATTCACAGACTGTAAGAGGGAACGTAAGAGAAGGCTCTTAGTTTTTACCATCTACATCACAATTTATTTTGCAATGATTAAATGAAGATCAATGATTGCTATTTTGAGATCATCCCTGATAAGCACCTTCCACAAAGCTCTATTTTCTCACTTTTCATCTACAGCCTTAGGTAATGGAAGGTCAAAGTCCTGATTCAACTCTGCTTTTGAGTAGGTAAAACATAAAGGCATAACCATTGCTTGCAATGAACATGCTGGGAGAAACTACAGCCATCCCATCTTGGAGGGAAGGTTTTCCTCTCCTATCCCTGCACAACTGCCAGGGGGTGACAAATCTGATACAACATAAGTAGAGGCTCCTTGTGTGTTGCTTTTCAAGTTTACAGGAGAATGAAGATAACTCCATGAAAACAAGACATCACAGGCTCTCAAATCCAGAAAGCTGTGCTTGAATTACCACTCCAAAATAAAGATTTGACAGATTTTTAAACATTCCTACTACACCTTTGGTGATTTAACTATTTCCTGTTGAGGTCACAGTCTAGTTACAACTTCATGCTGGAGATGATGTGCACTTAAGCCATGCAAATAGAAAACACAAGCATGTACTCACACACAGTCACAGTGCCTCCCTAGTGCACATTAGCACTGTGTGCACACACTCCTGATGGCTCCTGCCATCTTCCTTCCTAGTTTCACCCAGTGTCCAGCTCCCAGAAAGTTTTGGCTACATTTGTGCAGTACAGTGTTCTTGTTTAGAAAAATACGGTATACTCTATAGATCTAAAGAATAACAGTGCTTACTGCTTTATTACACACCATTGAGAACCCTTCTTACAATATAAAAATTCTCTCTTCCTCTCTGAAGGACTCTGCTGACTCCAATCATCCTCTTTTTATAAAAATTCTGGATTCAGTCCGAGGAAGTCCAGCTCCAAATGTTCCAGTTAAGTTATATAAAGAAGCTGCAGATGGATCTTGGGAACTGTTAAACTCAAAGTAAGTAATACCAAAATAGTGAGTGAAAGAAGGGAAAGGCAATGGGAAGAGGCCAAATAGCTGAAAAACCAGCTTCACATTCTCTAACATGTCTTTTTTTATTCAGAGGAAAGTAACATACTATTGAATGAATTTGCTGCTGTCTTTTAAATGTACTACAGTTTCAACTACCAAAATGGTTTTATAATGTTTTTATAATTACTATGAGCCCAAGAAAGTATTTTAAAACACCCTTTAATTCAATCATCATTTTCATTCAATCAATCAATTTCATTACAAAGGATATTACTTTTTAGTACCCAGCAATGAACTGCTGCATTGTTACCAGAAGAATCAGGCAGATTCTTAGGGTTTTTTTAAACTAAGACTCTGGTTGAGAATCCTACCTTTACTGGCTATTTTCCTTCTTTCTAAATGGATTTTCCTTTAATCAAAACCACAGCTTTAGAAAGAAAACATGAAACTGTTTTGAACATATACAACCTCATATTTGATAGGTACCTTTAATTCAAGAACAAGGAATCAGCCAAAGGAGAAAATCTGGGGATAAAGCTTCCTCATCTCCTCCCCACAGAAATTACATTTAAAACAAGAAAAATAATCTCCCAGATATTTAAATGTTGCCACGTCTTAAATAAAAATAGTAGAATTTCACATGTAGATAACTTTTTTTTAATTGCCCTACATTTTAGTATATATTAACACTTTTAAAACTCAAAAGCAATTTTACTCAAAATATAATTGGAAATCAAATTGAGAAAAAATCATAGAGGGTACATAGAATGAACATTCTTTATTAAACAAACAACATCCTACTTCCACACTTATCTCCTCAAGATAGTCACAAAGTCTCTCCCTAGACCCTTCCAGGCCTGTTAACAGCCTGCTTACCTAAAAAAGAGATAGGGCTCATAAGGGCTAAAGCTGACATAGTATGGAAATTTCAATAGTGGGATCCCAAATGCATTTCTAGATAGTCCATGAGAAACTGTATGCAAGTGGCTCTTCGGTGTTATAAAGCAGTAGGCTGGCAGAAACAACAGTGCTCTCACGTGTCCCTGAAAAACAGCTATAGCGAAGGCCACATATTTGTACAAGGTGGGGAAGAACAATCTATTCACATTGTCCTACTTAAATCACCTTCCACCTCTCAAGCGAGCAGATAGCTTCACACATATTCTGTCACTGGAAATACATGAAATCTTCCATTAAGAGGGTGTGTCGTGGTTTAAGCCCAGGTCGTAAGTCAGAACCACGCAGTCTACTTCCCCCCCACCTTCCTTCCCTCCGCTCCTGGAGGGACGGGGAGGAGAATCGAAAGAATGTAACTCCCACGGGTTGAGATAAGAGCAGTCCAGTAACTAAGGTATAACACAAATCACTACTGCTACCACCAATAATGATAAAGGAAATAACAAGGGAAGAGAATACAACACCTCACTACCCGCCAACCGATACCAATACCTTGCCCCCATCCCGCAGCGTTCTAGCCCTTCCGGGGACTCTCAGTTGTGCCTCCTGGGCATGACGTGCTGTGGTATGGAATACCTCTTTGGCTAGTTTGGGTCAGGTGTCCTGTCCCTGCTTCCTCCCGGCTTCTCCTCCTCCCTGGCAGAGCATGAGACTCACAAAGTCCTTGATCAGGGTAAACATTCTGACCAGCAACTGAAAACATCGGCTTTATCAGTATTATTCCCAGGCCGAAAGTCAAAACCACAGCACTGCACCAGCTACTAAGAAGGAGAAAAACTGACTGCTGCTGCTGAACCCAGGACAAGGGTGTTTAGATTATCTTCAACTCTGAACTTAGAGGCTTTATATAAAGATACTGGGCTGAACAGCTGGATGTTGACTAAAGCCATAAAAACATCCTTAACATTTGAAACAAAGAACAAAGTAACCTTAAGATAAGGTGTGTAAACATTGTGATAATACTAAATCCACCTCACCAGCCTTGTTAATTTGTAAATAACTGAATTTTAACAAGAAATTCTGAAATAACTGTTCTCAGTTAAGGATATGTTTGGGTTTAGCTAAAAAAGCTTATTAACAAAATGAACATTTATCTAATAATGATCAATCTACAACAACAAAAAAATAGAGACATTCAAATGGATAAAAAAAAAGACTGATAACTGACTACAGAGTATCTTAGAAGTTACAAGTGCTATTCTATCACTCATATGCTACATTAAAGCACAAATCTTAAGTAATGTACTGGACAATGATATCAAAAACATTAAATTGTTCATCTTTCTCTGCATGCAATTTGAATAAAATATGTTAAGAAAGGTTGTGGCAGCCAGAACACAAAACAGTGGTTTGTGACTACTAAAATCAGGCACCAGCAACGTATAACCTACCCAATCAAAACCCTAGTATTACATAATTTATTTCACAGAAATAGGTTTCAATCAAGAGACATGTTTAAGAGACAGAATTCAATATTGGTTCTGGAGCCCTAAATTGGGTGGTGTTCAAAGGTGCATCCTTTCAAGGCAGAACTATGGCCTTGGATAGCATTGATAGCATCTTCAAATAAAACAAAACCGTCTGTTTGCTAAGGACGGAAAATCAACCGATCAATACAGACAACAGGGAATTCCATAAGGCTATGTTGGCTGACCTACAGTAATTTCAAATAGTAGATTTTAAATTTCAAATAGCTAACTGTAAAAAAAATATTTATACTCAATACATCTAAATAAGAACAGAATAATCAAGAGATGACCCTACTTACTTGCACAGTAAGTGCATCATAGAGCTTCTGCATTGCTTACAACAGTGGTGAAGTTTTCCCTCTGAGTGGCTAAATTTCATTAACTCCAAGATTCTGCCAAGAGTCTATGAACAATAATGCCAGCTTCTGGCTCACTCTCAAACCATATAGAGCAGTGACACGGCAAGCAGCCATCTGCTGTGGCAATGGTGGAAATAACAAATGCCAGGGTAAGCTCTGAAGCATCCATAATACAGATGGACATAAGCCATTCCAGACCAATAGAAGTATGCATCATATTACTTAAGCTACACAACATCACTCAAATTCAATTGTTAAGAACTGCATTCTTGGGGTTTCAACCAAAATATAAAACTGCATTCCTCTGCCATCACAGACAAACGGATGACAACGGCGGGGTCCATGAACTCATTACTAAGGAACAATTTGTAGCAGGGTTGTACAAGATTGAGCTTGACACAGCCTCTTATTGGAAGAGTCTGGGCTTGAACCCCTTCCATCACCATGCTGATGTGAGTATTCATTTTCTCCTATACTTTAGCTGCAAAAAATACAGATACTTTACATGTCTAGGCTTCAATTAGTAAATGAATGTTAAGGTTTCTTTTCACTTTAAAGTGTTTCTGCATTAACACTTAAAATCTATAGCCTCAAAGCTTTTTAACATACTCAGGAGAGAACGTAATTACTAGCGTCCCCATAAGTCTCAATAAGCTCTTAGATGCATTAATTTCAAACAGGCTTTCCATCCTTCTACCTCTACTTAAGCCTGTGATTCTTTCTATTCTAGACACCTAAGGAGAACAACAGGTGGAGTATTGATAAGCCTCCTGGGAAAAGAATTTTTCTGCCTTTTGGATCTAGAAGTTTCACAGCTGTAGGCAAAGTTTATAATTTAGATTTTTAAAGATAATGGAAATAGGAACTGCATTCTGGATGCTTGGATCCACAGTTTTCAACCGAAAAAAAAAAAAGAAGCATAACAGGCCTTTTTAGTTTCCATGGGATAGATTGGTTAGAGAAGGTGGTCTAAACCAGGTACTAACTGAGGAACTACAGGGTTAGGGACTCCATGGGGGCACTCCCCTTCCCCTCCACAGCATCAGCCCTTTCATATGAGCTTTCAGTAGCAGCTGCAGCCCTGTATTATTGTTTACTGGACTGTGACGGACCAGTGAACGCCACCAGCCATACAGTTTGCAACTGCTGCCCAAACAGCTATTCCTCATCTCCTTGAAGAAAACGTAGCAAACGCCTGAGTTAAATTTAGTTTCTGCCTCCCTGAAATAGATGAGAAATGACATTCTTATTCTAGACAACAATGAAGGTTAATGCTGGATAGTCTTGCCTTCTGTGATAACTGAAACAAAAGAGGCAAGATGAAAGTTTTACAGCATGTAATAAATTTATTATACATAAAGATAAAGTTTAAGTCTATATTCCAGACTAGAAATAAATTTAATCCAGAGTGCAAGAGCTCCTTTCTTAAAAATAAGCCTTGGTGGGGAATATCATGTTTTGCTCAGTTCACTGGTTGTTTCATATGCATCTTTTTCATTAATGTTGAAAGGAGCAGAAGCTATGCACCACAGAATTATTAGACTATCTATTTAAAAAGTTGACACCCATCATCTCACACAAATAATCTACTGTGTAAAAGGAGAAATCAAAGGATAGGACATGAGCTTGGAAAGATATTAAAAGGACTATTATAAATCATTCATATATAAGGTTATGACCATGTTGTGGCAGAAGGACTAATGCAGTCCTTCTCTATCTACTAGATACATAAAGAAGAAACTCATTGCTTCATATTTTAGCCTGATGACAGTGACTGTAGCATTATGTTTAATTCTGTTCCTCAAAGCTCAGGACTTCATAAGAGCAACAAAAATAGTCAAATACTTCACATATTTGAAAGAATGCCTTTTTGATTTTTCCATTTTTAATAAACACAGTCAATGGATTCAATAAGGAAACCTGTATTTGAATATATCTGATGAAATTTTAAATAATATATGTGACAGGGATGCCTTTTTTAAGGATATTTAACATGGAAAAACTGCGTGACAGGCAGTCACAGATGACTGTGATCAAACCACAAGGGAAGGTATTTTCAAAGTTTTGTGAGAGGTTAGATAAAATGATTACAATGGTTCCACATACGCTCATATCTAGAGATCACTTCTCATTTATCTTGTTTTTTGGTTTTTGTTTTGTTTGTTTGGTTTTTTTGTGTGTGTGTGGTTTTTTTTGTTTTGTTTTGTTTTTTGTTTTTTTGGTTTTTTTTTTTCCTTTTTCCTTTTTCCAGGTGGTGTTCACAGCTAATGATGGTAGTTATCGACATTACTCCATTGTTGTTCTCCTCAGTCCCTTTTCTTACTCAACTACAGCAATAGTTAGTGAGCCAGTGGAATAGAAGCAAATATTAAGGATGGCAATTTAGAGGTGTAAATTAAAGATTCCATCAATGGTAAGAACTTAGTTTCTGACTGTATCAACAGTAAATCGCTTGTTTTTCACTTTGTTAATTTTAGGAGAAATATGTATTGATTTTGTTTTCAAATACTCTTCTGAATAAAAGTATTCTTTATTGCTGTATTCTGTAAGCATTGTTCTTCTGAATAAAAATTTAGGGTTTGAAAAAACACATTAAGCTTAAAAAAAAAAAGCAGAAACTCTATTACTGAGATTCTAAGAATAAATCAAGGTTTGAAGTCCACAATAGATGAAGTTGCATGGGACTACTACGCAGGATGCCACATAATCACCAGATTCTGATTTTTAAGATATAGAAGCAAAAGCAGCTTAAAAGAGACAGCAAGGTAGAATACCAATTAAGGATGCTACACATACTTAAAATGCCTTCTTTCCTGCTTTCCAATATATTGTAACTGGTGACTTTTTCAAGAAGAGTCCGTATCCAGTGCTGCAGAAAAGTATATACATCAAACATACTTAAGTTTATTTGTGTACTTTCATAAAATTCTGCAAATACCTTTGACCCCAGATGAAGTACTCCCAAAAATTACTTGCATACCTCTAACCATCAGACACTTGTAATAGCTATAAGATACAAAGAAAAATAAGGATAACTTATGATGCCTGAGAAAAGCAGCTCCCTATTTAATGCCAGGAGAAATGGGGATGAATACTTCTATTTCCCATTCTTGTAACCCATACATAAAGAAGATTATTCCTAAACAGAAATACTTAGAGAGCCATTAGGAGAGCCATTGGAAAAGCATGAGTCATTTATCCTAATAAAACCAGAAGCTGAAAGCATATAAATACCAGTAAAGGGAAACCAATTTGTTAGCCTATGGTTTGATCCCATCACTGCCTAACCTGATATATCTCCTGGCCAGGTGTTCCTTTTGTTGTTACTTCAAGGGACTGAGCACTAGAAAAATGAGGGGTTTGTCTATAAACAAAACTCAAAGAAGATACATTCTCCACAGAACCTCAGAATAAACAAGCCAACACAATCTTTAGAACATTATATTTCATAAAAGACAATGATAAAAAAGTACAAACATTTGCATGAACAACAACAAAAAAAAAAAAAACTATGATAGTACACAGGAAATTCCCAGCATTTGTTTTAGTGCATTTTTCATTAAGACTATCTAACACACCTCTACAAATAAAATAATCTTAAGTACACTTCCTCTTGCTGATACACAATAGATCCTTTTAATATTTTTAAATAACTGGCTCATTAGCTACCCACCACAACAAAGCCATTAATAAACATAATGATAGAAAAATAGACTGGCAATATCCAAGAAAAAGGACATTTTGCACTTGCTTTTCCATATACTGTCTATTCCAAAATGGATTTTATATTATATATTCTCCTTTAATTTGTAATACAGCAAATGGGCTGAAGAGTACCACAGCATATCAACCAGATTCCACTGTTAATATTTCTGTA
This sequence comes from Psittacula echo, assembly GCF_963264785.1. Taxonomy (NCBI): domain Eukaryota; kingdom Metazoa; phylum Chordata; class Aves; order Psittaciformes; family Psittacidae; genus Psittacula; species Psittacula echo. The sequence continues at coordinate 115,324,957 of NC_137737.1, forward strand.
ACATTTTTACTTGTTAATTCGCAACACCTCCAGGGTCTTGTAAAATACTCCCTCTTTCTTCTCCCTCCATGCTCACTCCTTGAAGGGAAGACATGCTTAATTTGCCCTGAAAGCAATGCAAAAGGCAATGTGATTGGCTTCTCTCTACATTTTACAAGAACCATGAAAATATCAAAAGGAATGTGCACAACTAATAGTTCTGCATCGCATTTATTTTGTTTGAAGGCACTGTCTATGCTAAAATTCACTACAGAATAGTACTGAGTTCAAGCAGGTAGTATACAAACACTATTTTGATGTAATTTAACATGGCAACTTTTAGAAGTTCCCAGCAAAGTGATAAAAGGTATTTAGAGAAGAATGTTGGTTAACAATTCATAATTTAACATCTATCACTTTGGGGCATCAAACTGGAAACATTTTAGGAATTCAGCTATATGTCATAATTCATTCACATACTGGTTTAAATCACATTTTTTTGAGACCATACATGATTAATCACTTGGACCTGTAAAGTTATCTTAGCTCAGCCACAGCATATGTGTAATATAGTATGTATATAAGTGTGTATATATACATATATATGCATTAGAATTTTTAAAGATTGCACAGTAATTTCACAGAATGCCTAACAAACTGGCACAAAAGCATGCTTCAGAAAACAGTACAGACCTACATTACCAAAGGATGTTTCATAATCATAGGTGTTAAATTGCAAGTTGAACTAGTACTGAAAACCAGAAATCACTTCAAATTACATCAGGGATTTAAAAATTTATTCAACAGTTCTTAAAGAATTGTATTAGTCTGCTATGAAGTAAGACTAGTTTTATTTTGAAGATATAATTGTTCATACAGTGTATTATCTCACCTTTATCTAGATGCTTCAGAATATTCAATACACTCAGTTATAGAAAAATGTATCAGGAGGTGATAAAACCACTTAAGCATGCTTTTGAAGGATGTTTTGTTCACTTTATGCTCTTTGTTATAGTTATTGCATTACATCATTCCTAAAGCATATTAGATTAACTGGTAGATTTCAAGGTAATTCCAATACGGTTTAAAATATCCCTTACAATTGTTCTCAACTACTTAAATCATTACATTTCTACTAAATATTTGGGATGCCTACAACTAAGCTCATAACTTTACTGAAGAATGGCTAAGGGCAAAATTTGCTGCTGGGATGTCAAAAAAATAAAAGATGTTTATGGCAAACAAACTCAAATATACAAAGCACTACAACATCCGTGGTAGCAATTCAGGAAACCAACACATAGTAATGAGTTAAGGTTAATATTCTTTGTCAACACTTTTACAGAACACTCTATGGATAAACAGTCCTTATTATATACTGCTTTCCATTCTTCATGGGAGCAGAAGTCAGTCTTTGGTTCCTAAAGAGTTGAGTAACTGTGACAAACAAAACAGCTTAGTAGATCTTGGTCAATTATCTTTGCATTAACATAGAAAATAAATGATCCAGTCCTTTTCCTTAGTATTAACAAGGGATGTAAAAAAATATTGGAAAAAGATAATAATGCTTAGCAGTGGGATATTTTTAGGTAGCATAACATTACAAGGAAACAGAAAATAAGATATGTTTTGTGTTATAAGCCAAGGAAAGGGGCTAGTTATACATATAACACCACAAAAATAGAGAAACAGAAAGGACCAATCCTTAGCTGGACTCTGCAACCTCAATCTCATTGAAAGTCATAGACTTGAGGATACTCGGTGCATCATAGAAGCACTCGGCACTCTACCAGAATAGGCCCTTAAATAGCTATATTGATTAATATATTATGAGTGGAATTTTAAAAAGCACTTGGAATTGGCCAGCTTCTAGTTCCGCCTATGTCATCACATCATCATCAGCGGAGCAGTGTGACCAACACAGTGGTTCTGAAAATCCCACAATACAAGAGTTAGAACTATTAGAACTATATTTTATTATTTTCTTAAAAATCTAACATAAATATTCTTCCAATGAAGACACATTTTTGGCTCTTCTGATTTTGGAGGAATAAAAGTGCTGTTTACTAGGATTCTTTTTTTTTTAAAAAAAAAGAACAATACCAAAATACTGTACGCACCCAGACACACTGTTTTAGGCATTAAAATCCCTGACATTGACACTAGTGGCACACTTGGAAACAGTTCCTGTAGATCATAAAACGCAACAATTGCAAGATTTTCTGTAATACACATGCAATATGCATATAAATAGGATTTAGATGGCAGGCAGGGTATCATACAATTTTGCTGGCAATAAATAAAATTAAAAGCTTTCTTTCTAGCACGTTCATATATGAAATTGATTTTTCTATACAGATATGCAGGAGGCCTAGAGCTCAAAACTAGTATAACAGTTTACAGTCATAGCTGGCCAACAATTAATACTTCCTTCATTTCACATAAGGTATAACCTTTTTTAAGCATACTTACATTTTATACTTGTTCTTTCATGCTAATAAAAGCATTCCTACAGAATTCAAACAAGAACACACTCAAATACATACTGAAGCATAAAATATCGAGCAATTTAAAAGCAATGTAAACACATTCATTTACATCACATATTTACAAAACACATTTTAAAAAGAAACAAAAGCATTCATTTAAATATGGGGGGGGGGGGGAGGCAGTTTAGTATAAAAACATTCCTGGAAGAGGCCTCTGTCCCTGCTTCCAGAGAAGCTACAAGTCTGTTTTCTGCAGTTTATTTAGTTGAGTAGTTAAGATAGAGAATATGAAGAATGAAGGCTTGAACAGTAGTTTCATGCTGTAAACATCTGAGTGGTAGCTGCTGCCTTTCCTTTTTGAACAAAATGCATGGTACATACAATCACTTTAATTCTCATTGCTAATATGCATTATCAAATGGTCAAAAACCTCTAATTCTAAGATGCTGCTTGTTGGTTTTGTTTTGTTTTACAGTGTCTGTTAGTAGCTTCCAGTGTTAAAAGTTTATTCTGGTAGGGTAGCTTGTAATTCCACTTTCATCAATAGTCTCTAACAGGAGCAAGTTCTGGTATGAGATTAACAGTTATATTTTTATACAATCTACTGACAAGTATTTTAGGAGTATATATTAAATTGTTCAACCCATCAATATACTGACGTTCTCTGGAATACCTCAGAAGTTTATATCTGCAGAGGGAGTTGGAAGAAGAAAACATGAGAAACATTTGCAAGACAATTCAATCGATGTTAGACATGATACTATAACATTCATTTAATTCTGAAATATGCTTTAAATTATGAAACTACCTCTCAGCCCTTGAAATTATAAAATTGCCTACCTAAGCTTTCAAATGAGCCACTTTCTGTTTTTTTAATACAGTGATATTTTATATTCACATATACAAGTTAAGACTAAATAACAAAGAAGGAATTCAGTATGTGTACTTTTAATGGTCCCAAACAAAACTGATTTTTAAAGAACATTCAATTTCTTCATGTTCTTTAGCTACAAAACTCAACTATAGAGCTCAGAGAATATCTAGGAACCATCACTGTTCATCATTATACGCTTGAAAGTTGGAATTGTTCTTGATTTCATTCTTGAGACTCCTGCATTTGCAAATTCGAGGTGACTAAAAAAACCCAGAGTTCCTCTTCCCCAGCTTACACATATATAATTTTAATTCCGTATCAGGTATTTACTCATGTCTACTGTACATGTCTTTTTTTTTTTTTTAAATTATGAATAAAGCAGAAAAAAAAGATGCTCCCAGAAAAAAAACACCCATTGTTAACAGAACTGAGCAGTACTTCTAATTAGCTGAAAACACATACCGTAAGCCCTTTATTTTGCTTTTCACATACTAATTTTTAGGTGTAGCTCAGTTGCTGCATTCTATTTACTATTTCAAGGTAGAGCAGCCAGAATTTACTGGCCAATTAAAGTGGCTTTTGCATCTTTGTAGCAAAAGAAAGAAAACCCCAAAGAAAATGTTCTTGTCAATATAAGCAGGAAATGAAAAGAAAGTAGCTCAGAAAAGAATGAATATGATGGAAGAAACCAGTCCCTGAGGAGTTTTAAAGCCTGTTTTCATGCAGGAGTGATTTTCCCTAGATGCACTGCCTTCTTTTGCAGAATATCCAAATTAACCAGCTAATGGAGCCCTGCCAGCACTAATGCCCAAACCATTAAGGAACAGTAACATTCTGCATCAAAGATTTTGATGATAATATCTTCTGACACACAAACTTAGTCTCTCTCATGGTTAAATAAGAAATATCCGAACAGCAAACTGTGTTTAAGAAAACGCAAATTTTAGCATTAAAGATGGAATAACGCTGATAAGCACTGACTGTTTATTTGTACGTGTGGAAGATTTATATATGTGTAAGAAAAAATTTTACATCTTTAGCTCTAGCATTTGAACAGTTTTCCGTTTCCCTTACCGTCCTAAAAACTGGACTTCACCTCTGTGATGATGAGGAATGGATTTGTATTTCCCTAAATCTCCTTCTGGTCTTGTTACATTGTATCCAGCATAGTGAACCCTGTGGTACAATACATAAACATTTTTCTGAAGTGTATCAAAGAGACAGTTTTAAAAGTTATAGCAAAAGTGAAAAATGTGCATCAAATCTTTTAAAGCTAGTCTGTGCATTCACTGACATCCTCTCCCTAAAATACCAAAACACTCCTAACCCAACAACTACAAAAGCTGGCAAAAACCAATGAAGTGTGACATAATAGTAGTAATAATTATGACTATCATTATTTCATATTTAATATTTCCTGCTTTGTTCTTAAAGCACAACTGCATAAAAATATTAAAATAGTCAGGAAAAAAGAATAAAAACATACAAACTCTTCTTTTAAAATATCTCTTTATGTATAAACTTATGCAGTCACTTGGTTTCAACAGCTCAACTGGAACATTTTACATTTGTTTACTGTAAGCAGTTCATAAAAATTGCTGTCCATTGTCCAATTTGTGAATATTAATATAGTCACAAATTAGCCTCTGTCTCCAACACTGCTCCTCACACTTACTCTTCATATCTGTAGGATGATATTCCATAATGCCAGCAGCAAGAGAGATGGAAATTAAAATCAAAACAGTGCATAGGAGACTAGAAGGAATGAGAATAAATATGCTTAATACTGGTATCTATTGTTAATTCTGTTATTTGTTACAAGATCTCACTCTTAAAAGCTGAGGCCAAGAAAAAAGAACATCATATTTACCTCTTTAACGGTACATTCTGCTATTTTTAAAGTGAACTCTTTAGAAGTGTTAGAATTTGTTCATCTAAAACAAATTTTAAAAAGGTAACATCTGACAGAAAAAAAACCCAACTCCTAATAGCTCTCAAAGGGTGGATTGCACAGAACAATGAGAAAGACATAAGCACTGAACACTCACCTGTTCCAAAGATCATCATCTTCTCCACCCCATCCCCAAAAGGCATTTGGAAACCCATTGATCTTCCTGAATTGCTCTACTGTCAAGCCACTTACGCCACCGAAGAACTCATTGTATGGAAGACTGAAAACAAAAGACAAATTCTGTATTATTAGCTGAACTTAGATAGGTAACCCTCTCTTTGAACAATACCTTTCAAAAACACAAGAACCCCAAGTTAAGGACATGAACAGATGATGAATGCATTGCCAGTGAAGCAAAACTGGCTCACAGATCACTGACATTAAGTAAGATACATGAAAGTTGAACAAAATGTTTGCAGTAGTGCCTGATTTGCATACAAGCTACTCTTAAACTAGCTTAAATTAGTATCATGAAACAGAAGTCTACCACATATTTCAGATGGCTGACTTAGACCCATAGCTGAAGTGTTAAGTGAAACCCTCAAACTATTGTATTTCAATACTATTCGACTGGAAAAAAAAAAAACAAACCATCCTCTTTGATCAACTGAAAAAATTACAATTAGTAATGCATCAATCCAGTAATTTCAATTTGTAACTACATCCTACAGAACTGTTAAAACTCAAGGGGAACAGTTAAACAGTACATATGTAACCACAGTGAAAAGCATACTTATTTGAGAAACAATTTTTCAGGTTTTAGAACTTTTGAACCAAAAGGATCTATAGGCAGGTTGGTTTAGTTTTGAGTTTGTGGGTTTCTTGTGTTTTGTTTGGTTTTTTTGTTTTGTTTTGGTTTTTTGGGGTTTTTTTGGGGTTTGTTGGGTTTTTTTGGTTTTTTGGTTTTTTTTTTGTTGTCAGTAAGCATACAGTATTTCCTAACACATATTATTAAACCTACAAGAAATCTGGAGGGGGACTTTTTACAAGGGCATGGAGTGATAGTACAAGGGATAATGGCTTTTAGCTGACATTAGGAAAACATTATTCACTACGAGGGTGGTGAGACACTAGAACTGGTTTCCCGCAGATGTTATGGCTGTCTTATCCCTGGAAGTGCTCAAGGCCAGGTTGGACAGGGCTTTGAGCAACCTGGTCTAGTGGAAGGTGTCCCTGCCCATGGCAGGGGGCATGGAACTAAATGATCTTTAAGGTCCCTTACAACTCAAACCACTCTATGATTCTATGATTAAGTAATAAGCAGTTGGCCAACACGAACAGACACTATAGCTATATAACATAACATACTAAGGCCCAGGCAATGTGACTTCCAGTTCTCAAAACATATTTCAATCTAAAAAAAAAAACAAAACAAAACAAAAAAATTAAGTATCTATATTTACTTCCATTAATATTGATTTGTATCCTTAACCTAGAAGCTGCCACAGTAAAGTGTGTTCCTCTTTACAGAAAAAGCACACAGTTTCATCAAATAAAAGTAATCAAACATATTTCTCAGGAGACGCTTCCAAACCTGGAACCTTCAAGATTTACCATTGCTTAGGACACAATTGCCACACTGAAGGACAAATAACTCCAGAATGCAAGAGGAAAGAAAAAGAAATACACAGTCCCGTAATTTCTGACCTCTGTGGAAACACAGGATTCAACCAAATCTTAATAGCTTTCGGAGAAGGTTGTTACTATGTATATCCCTACTCAAATGAAATAACAAATGTTCTAAAATCCCAGAGACACCCCCCTCCCTAAAACCAAAACATACACCCCCCCCCCAAAAAAAGTCCCAACCGACAAAAAAACCCCACCAACAACCCAAAACCAACCCATCAACCAAAAATAAAAACAACCAGAGTATGACAATTAATGGAACTGTTTGAGCTTTATATTCATATGTATGTATGTGTGTGTGTGTGGTACATGAGCACTTTTGTATATATACATAAATATGTATTTATTTTTATATTTAATAAATATGCATTACTGCATACACTTATTTCCATAAACATACTTTGTAAATCTCTATTTTGACATTTTAGAAATTTTAGAAATGTATATATCAATCCATAAGTTATTATGTAAATACATATTTTTATGTTCAATTTAGATATTTTTCAATACATATAAAATCTTTAAAGGTTTGACTGCCAATTGACTGACAAACTGAAGTCCAAACAGTGTCATGTTTTCAGTGCATTGCTTTTGATCTGTCAGGCTGACCAAGTTGTCAAGTTGATAAACTTCACAAATTAATTTTCAGGATGGCAAATACATACATCTAACAAGCAATAAGCTACAGCTTTATATGAAGTGACTGGAAGAGTGTCATGAGATATCAGAGTGTTAAAAAGCAAGTGAAACATCATTAATGTAAAATGGCAGAAGTGTAGAAAATAACAAAACAGCAGGACCAACTATATTCATCAAATTACAATAGGACTGAATACACAATACTAAGTGTCCTAGCAGTAAGAAAATCTCCTGTTTAAAAAACAGAATAAAGCAGAAATAACTTGAATATTCATAAGAAAATTATGACATTTTTCCTGTAATATTTTGCTAAGGATTATCTCCTTATTTTTGTTAACAACCACTGAAAAACTCATGTTGCCAGGGAAGATTCCTAATAAGCAGGTTAAGTTTTTCCCCTTTGACATACATGGACTTAAATACAGTCAACCTCACTGCAACAAGTTTAACACTGAAAATTGTAAGTATCTTCAAATTAGCAACATATCAAAAGTAGATGCTAAATTTAAATCTTCCTTTAATAACTACATATTCATATATGTAGTAGGAGGCTGTTTTATTGGATTCACCTACTGCATATACTGTCACAAAATTAATACACACTTTAAGAATGTTTCTGGGTCTTTAAGAAACAAGAATAAAGCTAATTACTTACATGTACATGTATTTGTCCAGCTTTGCTGCAAAATGGCGTGGCATTTCTCCACATCCATAATAATTTCGGTCATTTTCAGGTAAGTGATCCACATCGTGAAATATTATGCAGTCCCAGACAGCATCCTTCATAGCCTCTTTGAAGCCAACATTAAACAGCATTGCACGATTAAAAGGTTGCGTACCTGTCTTCAAACAGAAAACAAAGGAGACATTGCAAGAATCAAGAAGAAAGAGACAAAATTTTAATACTATGAGAAATATATTCTCTACCACACACACAAAACAAACAAACAAACAAACAAAACATTGACAAAGATGGCTGTTATTCCTCTAGCTAAGCAGAGCAATAGCTCTGGCTAGAACCAACTACATCAACTGCATT